>NC_071389.1:74718251-75021281 GCF_022682495.2 Desmodus rotundus | reverse complement strand
GAGGTTTCTCACACCTCCATTTCTTTCCTTTCTGTAAAGCTCCTCTTTTCTTTCCTTTTTATTCTTCCTGCTCAATTCCTACTGATGCCTCATTTCCTGGTCAAGGCAAACCAGCAATCATTGAGCAAATACTTACTTGGACAGGCAGAATACTAATGGGGGGAGGATTTATTGGTGAACAACTCAAACGTTGTTCTTACCCTAGTGGCATTGGCTAACTTTGTGTAAAATTATCATCTCTCTCTGAAAGCGTTTAGCATTTAAAATCAAATTAAATATATTTTATACAAATATCTGTATTGCCACACATTCTAGCTGTTGACCTAAATTCACTTTATTTTTTTTCCCATGTAGAGGGCAAAACCCAGGAAAGCATCACTAATCATCATTGTTGTCATAATAATAGCAGCAAGCACTTATTCGACTTACTCAGTGGGAGTATTGTTCTAAGCTCATTTTATTCATATAATGACCCAAATCAGTCTTTAAAGAATATCCCTATTTTAAAGATCATTAAGTAGATACACAGTAGTTACTCATTTACTTAATGTAACAATTTTTTGGATTTGTGCGTTCATGTTTTGAGGCCCACTCAGCCATCCCAAGAAAATCATTCACCTAATTGCCAATTTCCAAGAGTACTTGGAACAATTAGGGATAGCCATACCAGAACCATATAGCTACCTACTCTAGTTAACTTCAGCTACTTCTACAAAGTTTGCAGTAATTTAAGGGTGGGATGCATAGGATTTTAGTTCCTCTAAACAGAGGAACTAAATCTCTCTGCAGAAAAAAGGAAGCCAGTAGGTAAATGAAGGTCCCCAGTAGGAGAGTCAGAAAGAAAGGCTCAGTGGCTCAACCCTCTCTTCCCTTTAACTGCAAACCCAGAATGGCTTCAGTCCTAGGTGGACACTTTAGCCCAATGCAGAGTTCTTGGTGACCAGTTTCATGTACGCTAATAGGGGAAGAGAATTTAAAGAGAAATATAGGGAAACCTCACTTACCTGTTTTCCTCCCTCCTATCCCTTTTTTCTTTGCTCTCTTCTTTTTAAAGGCTAATTTTTCATTATAAATGTAATATATGACGGTTTTACTAACTTTTAATGATAAATGTAATACATGATGGTAAAAAACCAAAAATCTCCGAAGTATTGATGATATAAACCGTTCACCTGAACCCCCTTCCAGACTTTTTCTCGGTGTATAAACATATAAACGTGTGGGTGGACATGTATTCACACACAACATGTTATAGAGAAGTGAGATCTTTATGTATAGATACTATTTTTTAACTCTAGTGCTATAGACTTAGTGTATTGTGGACACGTTCCTGTGTGAGCACATACAGACCTACCTCCCCTGCCTGACTTTTTTAAGGGTTGTGTAGTGTTCGGTGGTAAGGCTGTATTAACATTTACTTAACTAGGTCCCTCCTAAAAAGTGGACTTTAAGGTTGTTTCTAGGTTTTGCTATTATAAATGAAAATGTTTGTGCTTATATAAATGTGAGAATACATCTCTGTAGGATAAATTTCTGCAAGTAGAATTGCCTAATCAGAAGGCACGTGCGTTTTAAATCAGTACGTGTTGCCAGACTGCCTTCCCACACTGCTGTGCCGTTCAGCCTTCCGTCTGATGGTGTGGGAAAGCCCCCTTCTTCCACACTCTCGGTATTTGCAAATTTTTCATCTTCTCCAATCTGATATATGAATAGAACATATCTCATTTAATACATGCTTCCTCTTTTAAGGAGGAAGCAAATTGCAGCAAAACAAACTGATCTTATGACTCTTTCTTCAACGCAGTATATGCTATGTCCAGTGTCACTACAGTTTGAACTGATTTTACACGTTGGTGTTCACAGTACTGTAAGTTAGAAAAGCGGGCCCCACCCAGAAAAGTGTCTTACACCTAGGAGAGTGAATGAATGAAAAAGTAGTGCTCCTCATGGTGGTCTTAAGGCTGTGTGAGATGTGTTGTCACAAAGTTTATATTCGATGACAAGTAGGAAAAGGAACTTCTAAAAGATTTAGGTAAATGGAAGCCAAAAATAGCGTGAGCTAACTAGAACATTCTAAAACCGCATTTTTGGAATAAGTAAGTTCCTCAAGGATTGGTTATGTTGTGGATTCCACTGTGCACAGCACCTCTTGGAATCAGGTTAGACGCAGTCAGTGCCTAGTTTCCATGGAAATAAATAGCTCTGTGTTAACTAAAAGCCTCAATGGGTTTGAATCATTTCCCATCCCCAATATGGAGGCCCTTTTGGTTGTACTCTTCTGAAAAGTGTTTGTGAATTATTAGCCATGTGAATGTAGAGTTTTTGTTGAATTTCTTTGATCCTTAGTTTGTTCATTTTTTTTAAAAAATCAAGAAAGGACAAGTAAAAGCATTTGAAAACCTACCATGTAATATATATTATGCAAGAATACTACTTTTTTTCCCTTTTACTCTTACCCTCTAGTTTACAGATAAAGAAACCAATGCAAAATTAAGTTACTTGCCTAGGACCCTCTTAATGCCTGCATTATAGGGTTGTTCAGGTGAAATAAGAACGATCTCTGTGAAAATACATAAGGGACTGCCTAATACAGAGTACGTGCTCCCTACAGTTTAGTTGTTAGCATGAACAATGGCTGCGCCTCCCACTGGGTTTTTATGATCCTCCCTGTAGTTTCTCCAGCTTGACAATGGCCTGTGTAATGCAAACTAACAACTGGTTTTTAGTTACATACAAGTTTGGACAATTCAAAGAAGATGTAAAGAGGAACTGGTTAAAAATTCCAAAGTGTTTTCCAAAGACCCGAGAGTGTGTAATCCGAATACACTGGTGGCCGTGCCGCAGACTGAAGGGATTGAGCAGCGTGCTGTGAACTTTCAGCTCTGTGACTTCCCGGCAAGTTACGGGAAAAACCAGGGGCTGAGAGATTAAGAGATCTGCTTTCCACACTGGAAGCTCCCAGTGCACTGTACATTCAGGCGTATATTCAAGGGCTGGTGTTCTCCTACCCCCACATGCATCATGTTAGTAGACGTTACTGGTGTTCACGAGGGGCCCTCAGTCTGGGTTCTTGTGTGCAGAGGGCAGCTACTGAATGGGTGTCTCTAAACCACCCAGATCTTTACTGCGACTGGAAAAGAACAGTCTATAGCCGTCATATCTAATTTCCCTAGGTAGTGGGGTAAATACAGATTGTTTTAATATGGAATGGTGTCTGATCTTTGAAAAACTTTACAGTTTATGGTGTTGACAACCTTCAGAAGGAAAAATGTAACATTTTCAAGCTGTAAAGATTCCAGTATTTTGTCATGTTTAGTTCTGATAACATGGAAATAGTGAAGTAGTGAGAAAGCAAGCAAAGGCTGTGTCTCAATGAGACCTTGGTTTAACTGAGACACATAGTTACTCCTATATTTACCAGTTCTGGGAAGTTTGGATAAGTTGCTCAACTGCTTTGTGTGAAATGGGGATAAAACCTGCCTCAGAGTTGCTCTGAGGATTATATGAAACAATTTTAAGACACATACCCTAGCTGTCAAAGAACCTGACAAATATTCTTCTCCCTGTCATCTCCTCCTTCCCCCTGCCTCTCATATAATGGATATTTTAGTTGTAGGCCAGTGACTTTCCAGGTGTGGTCCCCAAACCAGTGGCAGCAGCAGCAGCTGTGAACTTGTTAATATTTTTGAGCCCCACCCTAGACCTACTGAATTAGAAACTCTGGGAATGGGGCCCTGTGATCTGTGTTTTGGTTCATCTTTTAAAAGGTTTGATGCACTGGTCTAGGGTATTTGCAGAGCACTGTATTGGTGAAGCACACATGAATGACTCACTATTATGTGCTTTGAAAGACATATCCCCCCTCCTCCCCCCGTCTCTTCTTTGACCACTGACACAAACTTCTGAAACAGCCAGTCATGTGCCTTTGACTTAAGATCTTTGCCTTGAGAGTCTAATTTGCTAGAACATGGTGCTAAGTCATGACATTTGGAAAGTGGCAGCTCCAGGACAGTAACTAGGTTAGATTTTAACAGGAGAGTCAAGAGCAGTCTCAGATGTGTAAGCCTGTGGATTTGCTAAGAGAAAGAAAAGGAAGACTTGTTCAAATTATGGCAATTAAAGTTAAAAAATAAAAGTAAGGGCCACATATAATCCCCACCCTTGATTTCTAGAAACTTGCTTTACAGAAAATTTCAAAAACATTAAAATTTTTTCAGTATGAAGTGTTGGGGGGAAATTTTAAGGTTGCAATAGTTGCAATTGTGTTCCATCTAAATTATAAATAGAAAGATATTCTGATTTTGCTGTGGAGTAATTGAGTTAAATCATTTCAAATTAATTTTGAATAAAATAAGATTGCTCATATTCAGTGTAGTTACTGTTCATCATTGTTTAACATTTTCTGCTTTTTCAGAGTTCACATTTCTTAAATGTAATAAATTCTCTTTTGTAAATGTAGCCAAAGAAGAAGTTTGCTTAAGACTTAACGTCTATTCTTGATCCACGGACATGGATAACAGTGTGGGGATCGACTGTGGGCTGGGTAGAGGAGGGCAAAGAGAAAAAACTGGGACAACTGTAATAGAATAACAATAAAAAATTGAAAAAGGATGTCTCTTTTAAACTGATAAATCTTGATTTCTAACCATAACTCCATGTAGAAAAGCAGTATCTTCTTGAGGAAACAAACAGCATCACTATTGTCTAATTGTCATTGGTGTGATGAGCTATTTTCATGCTGGCTTTATAGGTTATATCCTGTAGAAAAAAGTGTAGTTAACAATGAGTTAGCTTCATTCTCTCATGTATAGTGTAACTATTCTTTAAAATTTCAAAAGCTTAGATAATCATTAATCAATATTGCTACCATTACTTTTAATTAATAAGATTTTATTACACTATAGTATATTTAAATTCTATTTTATATACTAATACAGATAGTAGGGTTTTATATACAATATAATACAGATAATTTTTTTTGCTTTAAGGAACATTAAAATCTGAGATTTAGTGGTATATATTTTTTCTTTTTAGTTTTAAGAAATTGTACAACAGTTTTTTCAAACATGCAACAAAAGTGAAAGGATTTTAACAATGACTCTATATTCCTGTCTCTTCTTATATTCTAACATTAATTTTTTACTCTACTTGCCTTATCACATATCTGTCCATCCATCCATCCTTCTGTCCTTTGAAGGTATAGTTTTAATACTGTGAATTCTCTAGTAAAATGTTAAGTGCTGGGAACAATGAAACAAGGAAGGGCTTAGCATAGAAGAAGCAATAGGAGAACCCAGCTTGGGCAGCCTTAGCTCATTGGAAGTCAGAGAGGAGGGAGCTTTGGGGACAGGTTGAAGGGTTTAGCCTGGTAGAGCTTCATCTGCCCATTGGCTTAGAGTTTAGAAGACACATGCCTGTGGGGAAAGAAGGAGAAGGGAATGGGGTGGGCTGCTCCCCAGAGGGAGGACTCATGCTGGGTCCTTTGTCTTGAGGCTGTTACCTCTTACTTGCAGGTGGGAATCTTAGGGGAGGTCTCAGGGGAGAGTTTCAGTAGAATATTCATCAGTTTTTACAGGGAGGCTCTTTTAGGGTCATGATCTCTGCTGATTGGTCAGTGACAGGACATGTTACTGGACAGAAATAGAGTTCTGCTGCCTGCTGTCCATAGGCAAACTGTGGAGGCAGAGGTTTGGTAAAAAAGGAAAGTTCATTTTTTCAAAAGCTACATGATTTTGGAAGAATGTCCGGCTTTTTCCTCAGAGCCCACCCCTTCCAGAACAACCAGAGGAAAAGCCCCACCACCCTCTCCCAGATAAATCCAAGGCTGATCCCAGAGTTCCTTCTCCCATTTAAAAATACCATCCTTTGGGAAACTGCAGCTGGCCACTACACAGTCATCCAGGCAGCTTAGCTTGTTCCTACTTCAGGGTTCTTTACAAAACTATGCAACATTTTTGGTGTATTATGCTGTAATCTGTGCGCACAGCCCATGCTGCAATGCCACCATTGCTGCCACTTCCTGTGCCAAGGGCCTGGGGCCTGCAGCTGGGCCACTAGGGCCTGCTAATCTGCAAGCACTCTGTTTCTTAACAGGCGAGCAAGGGGAAGAAGAAGAAGGCATGTTTTTCCCTTCCCTCCATTTAAATCTCCTGGCCCAGGCTTCTGTGCACTCCAGAAGGGTCCAGCCCCACAGCCAATCCCATCCTTTTCCCAGGTTAGACTGGCAGGTCTGCACCTCCCCCTGCTGCCACGTTAACCTTTAGGTACACACGCCTCTGTGTCCTATGGTTTCCCTTAAAATCAGGAGCTGGATGAGGGTAGGAGGGCTTTTCCCTTATCCACACATTTTGCTAGCCTCACACATGCTCCACTCAATGACTTCCTCCTGCTGCATTTCTGCCCAGGGGTAGGGAATCTGTCCTCATGTACAGGTTGGTTAGTTGGGCAATGCAGTGCTGCTGAGCTGCCTCAGGGCCCATCCCCTCTGCTCCCGGCACCACACCAGTATCAGGCAGGGTGTTTTTAGTCATTGCAGTTGGTTCTGGCATCACCCACCTGGTTTTGCAGCTTTTCTGGTCCTGGAGCTGAAGTATTGGGTTGGCCAAAACATTTGTTTTTTTCCTTAAAATGGCTTTAGTAGTGCTTAGTTATCTTTAACTTCATTTGAAACAGTTTGTTATATTGTGTTGTGACAGCTGTCATATCAGTGTGCATTTAAAAAAACATCAAAATTGGTGAATTTTTGTGTGGCCATTTAATATTGAAGATGGAAGAAAATACGCAATATTTTTGGTGTACTATGATTAATTACTTTGAGAAAGTTAGAAATACAACTGAAACACAAAAGGTTTGTGCAGTATATGGAGAAGGTGCTGTGACTGACGGAACGTGTCAAAAGTGGTTTTTGAAGTTTGTACTATTGACATTTTGGCTAAATAAATCTTTGCCATGCGGTTGTCTTATGCACTGGAAGATGTTTAGCAGCACCCCTGGCCTCTACCCACTAGAAGCCAACAGTGGGAAATAGCCGGCATACTCAAAATATCTAAATCAATAAAGTTATTGTTGAAAATAAAAAAGTATCTTTTATTTAATGGAAAAGCACTAAATGGATGTTTGGCCAACCCAATACAACGGAGGCCTAGATGTTATCTCCAGGGAGGACAGGTTACCCTGGGGGTGAGGTCCTTGTTCTGCCCCCTGCCAGGCACACGGGCCCTTGCCGGGCCTTCTGCCCTCTTCCACCCTGGTGACCATCTGCGCCTGGTTGTAAATTGTTCGGTCAGTTTGTCCAGCTGTCTGTCTCAGTTTCTCTATTCCATTTGCCAAAGAATTTTCCTAGCTTCTCACTATTTTGTCTCAATAGCACCAAACGATTCTTGGACAACAGTAAGGTATCCAACAATTCAACTCAATCTTGACAGTATCTATCTGGAAATAGCATTAGATCCCACATGTTAAAGGTTCAGTCCTCCAAGATCTGCTCCCTCCCTGCTTTCTATGTCAGTTGAAACCTGTGCTTCTGATCAACTGGCTGTAAGTCAAGGGATCCCACACCCTTTACCCCCTGGGTTCCATTAATTTCCTAGAGCAGCACACAGAACTCAGAGAAGCATACCTACTAGATTACCTGGTTAATCTAGTGCATAACTCAGGAACAGCCAGATGCAAGAGATGCTGAAGGCCAAGCATGGCGAAGGGTGTGGAGCTTCCCTTCCCTCTCCGCGCGCCCCTCTCTCCTCGTATCTCCGTGTGTTCACCAACCAGAAGTTCTCTGAGCCCTGTCCCGTTGGGTTTCTATGGAGGTTTTATTACACAGACAAGACTGATTAAATCATTGGCCACTGATGGTCAGTTCAACCTCCGACCCCTCTCCCCTCCTAGGCATTCCCCAGATGAGAATGAACATCCCAACCCTGTAATGACAGGGTGGGTTCCCCTGGCAACCAGCCCCCATTTTGATGGCCTGGGGCATTTCAAAAGTCACTTTGTTAATATAACAAAAGCCACTTCTATATCTTTGACCACTAAGGAAATTCCAAGGGTTTTAGAAGCTTCCTGCTAAAAATTGGGACAAAGACTAAATAATGTATTTTTAATTATAAATCACAATATCACAGTTGCCTTTCCCAATAGGGTGCCATAATTTCCAGTGTTTCTTGTCCATAAAAACATCTGCCTTTGGTCCTTTTTTTCAGTACACTGCCCTCTGCCAGGGAACTGGCCTGTGTAACCTGTGTTTTAAATCCTCCTGCCATAATTACATGTGAATGATAACGGGATCATTCTAAAGACAAGGTGCTGGTTGAAGCAATCTAAAGGCTGAAATTTCTGGTGGCGTTGACTGGGGGAATGATCAGACAGTGAGATTTTGGAGAGCACATAATTACATATACCTTATTTTTGAAGCCTAATTATAGTAAGTGCTACAAAAGAGAAAAAAAGAGGAATAAGTGCTTACAATCATGGAAGGGTTTTAAGCCGTGAAAGAAGTCTTCAAGCTTAGATTGTTAAAAATTTTGTTTTGCCTGCAGTGTGGAGAATTAATTAGAAACAGGCACAAACAGATACAGGAAGACTAGTGAATGGGCTGAGGCAAACGCCCAGGTTAGAGGTAAAGGTAGGTGGCGTAGGATCATGGCAGAAGAGATGGAGATGAACAGTTCTAATCCGTGTTTAGGAAATGGATTGATAGGACTTAGACGTTTATTAAGTCATGCAATAACACATTTTGTAGAACTTACATGGTTTTCTGGGATCAATCAAGAACAAGGCAAGGGCCCTGTCCTTCTGCTGAAGTTCTAGTGGGGCAACAGGCAATACACAAGTAATATTAGGTAGTCGTAAGTGCTATGAAGAAAAATAAAACCAGGAAAGGAGGCTGAGGGCAAGGAAGGTTGGTATGTTTAGCCAGGGAAGGCCTCTCTCAGTTTGACCTGTTGAAGAAAAAGAAGGTTCACGTTCCCAGAGTAAGGGAGAATGTAGTGGAAATGAACTCACAGCAGTAGCTAGTAGTCAGGAAATTTAGGGCATCGTGAGCCATGGTAAGGAGTTTGAGAGGCAATCTAAAGATGCACATTCATTGGAAGTTTTGAGCAGGGGAATAAGATATGCTTTATATTTTTAAAAGATGTATATATTGCCCTGGCTGGGTAGCTCAGTTGGTTAGAGTGTTTTCCAATACGCCAAGCTTGTGGGTTTGATCCCTGGTCAGGGCACATGAAAGACTCAATCAATGAATGCACAGATAAGTGGAACAACAAACCAATATTTTGTTCCCTCTCTCTCCCTCTGTCTCTCTCTGTCTCTCTCTCTCCCCTTCCCTCCCTCTTTTCCTTCTTCTCTCTTATTTCCTTCCCTCTCTCTAAAATCAATAAATAAAAGATGCATATAAACAGCACCCTGGCTACTGTGTGGAACAGAAGCTAAGATCAGGGAGGAAGCCATTGCAGAGGTCTTTAAAGTAGGTGGTGATGATTTGAATTGCATTGGGAGTGGTGAGAAGTGATTAGATTTGGGCATGTTTTGGTTGTGGAGTTTGAGGAAAAGAATCATCAAGGATGATTGATTGATTGATTGATTGATTTGCTAAGCAACTGGGTAATTGGTTCTATTTATGCCTCCCACTGGAATCTGGGAAGTATATTCTCTGCATTACGGAGTAGAGCAGGGAAGTGATTATATCTAGCTAATGAGGTGACCAAAAAGTGCAAAAACAGAAGAGTTTAGATTCCATCCTGCAATTTCAGCATTTACTGGGTAGAGGAAGATGAAAGAGGTTGAGAAGGAATGGCCAGAGGGGACAATAGAATGAAAATCAGAGAAGTGTGGAATTCTGAAGGCAAGAGAAGGGAAAATTTGAAGAAAGTGGGAATGGTTACGTGTGGGTGAGGGGTCAGGAAGGAAGAAAATACGTGTTGGATTCAGCAACAATGTGGAGGTCACTGGCACTTTTGGAGAGCCACTGCAGCTAAGTTGTAGGGGTGGAACCCTGACAGCATTGGTGACACAGTGAGGGCAGACAACTCTTTTAAATATTTGACGATGAAGAGGAGAGGAATGAAAAGTCAGTATCTAGCCAGGAAGAAGTGTAAGGAAGGGCTGTTTTTCTTGGCTGTTTTTATTATTTTTCTTTAATTAGAATAGTTTTGGACATGTTTAGCTGCTGAAGAAGGACTCAATAGATAGGGAAAATTTCAAGACATAAGAAAGAAAATAGATAATCAATTGGGTAAATATCCTGGAAGGGAGGAGGAAATGGGAACTGGGTAATAGTGGAGTTGGCCCTGGAAGGCAACGTTGGCTCCTACGTGTCAAAGGAGGGGAGGGCGGAAGGCTGCAGGTGGAGTGGGTTTACGTGTTTCAGCGACTGGAGCTGAAGGACTTTTCCATGAAGCTGGTAGGTTCGGGCTTCCAGCGCCCACAGAAGTCTGGATCCACCATGTCCTGGATCGTGTGGTAGAAAGATCAGTAAGGTAAGATCCAGACCCTAAAGGAACTCCCGAGCTATTGGGGAGACAGCCTAGTTCACAGTCACCTGCAGTGCAGGGCGATGAGCACTCCACTGTTGACAGGTATGACATAATTGTTAACATCTGGTGTTACCTAAGTTGTTGATGGAAATGTTGGAAAGTAGGGAGGAAGAGCCAAGTCTTCTGGAGATTTGGGGGAGGGGTATATGGTTATATTGTTTATAAAACTCTTTTTGGATAGTCTGATATTCTGATCAGTCTCCAGGGGAAAATGTCATACACCCAGCTGCGCTGCCACTGAGAGTCACAGGGTTCTCCTCCCTTTGGTGGGTTTATCGAGTTTCCTTTTGAATAGGAAAACAGTTGGAACCCCAACACTGAAGTGTTTTAAAATTACTTTTATTGTAGCCTCACTTAAATGTAATACAAGGTACAAGCACATTTAGACTTCCATCTCTTAAACGAGAACCTCAGAATAAATGTATAATCTGCATGTTGACTAACATAGACCAACAACCTTTAAGTTAACATTAATGTGATGGATGAGGTTTAGTTTCCACTAAGTCACTTTTCACAGTTAGATTCAGAGTTTGGTGTGTTCCAATGAAAAAGTGCTAATTTAATGATCTGGCCGCTTTTCTGAGTTGGAATCACTGAAAATCTTGACTTGTACAGCTTTCACTGGGTCCAGATACTTGCGTAGCTTTTTCATCCACCTGTGACAGTGACTGAATTCTTTTCTGGCAGAGCCAGACCGCACCAAATGCAAGTGTGAGCATTGGCATCGAGTAGAAATGGGGTTTTCCTTGAGATGGTTCAAAGTATACTTATCAAATATTAAATAAAATGGATAAAAACCTTGCCATGGGGGACTCCTGGGTTCCCAAGAATAGGTGTTCGTGCCTGGTTTGAAAAATTCTGTGCTAGCTGGGCACCAGAGTGCTCTGAGAACAGACGGGCTGGGCATTTTGCTGGGCTGGGACAGGATGTGGGAGGCTTTCTGAATAAGAGACACTTAAGGATGAGGACTGTGAAACTAAGGTCTCTTTTTAACTGGCCTATGGCTTGTTTGATTGGGGGCTTCTTTCTCATCATCTGGTGCCAGGTTTTCCTATCAGTCCTCTGATGTCCTGCATGGTTGACAAAGGGAAATTAAGGTGATGCCCGTCACTAGTAATGACATCTTTGTGAAAAGCCAAGGTTTCTGAAAGGGGCTTTATAATAAAAAGTTCAGGACCATACTATACCAGGAAACAATTTACTGCCTAGCTATAGATTATTAATTTATTTGAATTTTTAAAAACCATTATATATTTACAAACCAGGATGCTTTTGGTGTGTTAAAAGGCTTTTGAATTGTGAGAGATGTTCCATCATGAGTTTATTAATAATTTAACTCAACGGCATCCAACAAGGAAGGCTTTATTCTTGGATCATGTATAGAGATCATAGTCTGAACTGGAATAAATAGAATATTGGCCTAAATATAAGATGTTATTTAGAACACTCTTGAGACATTATGATGTAATTGTGTACTGAGACAGGGAAATGTTACTCTACATTTTATTAAATATCCATTTTAGTGTATAGATAGCATTGTGCCAGGAAAATAAAAAGCAAACATTTAAACTCAAGGTACTTTCCCCCTTGTCACCTTCCTTGCCATCTATGACTGTGTTAGCAATGAGAAACCCAAGGTCAATAGTTCACCAGCTCATCTTCAATCCGGGTGGTCTGCCAGTCTTTCTTGGACCTCAAAACCCCAGCGTCTGCATCCAGAAGCATCCAAGAGCCTGAGGATCCATTTAAACTTTGAGCTAATGGCCCACAGTACCTCCTTCCTCCCAACAATACATAGTCTCCTTACCTCTCCCTCCTTCCCCCTCCCCCACCATCGTGAGACTGATTTCTGGGGGGTCATATCTGTCAGAGGACTTTCATTTATGCATGCCTGCCTATACTTCAGAAACCTATTCTATTCTCCAATTACACTTTACATTTGCATAGTTGTTTTCACTTTTCATTGTATTTTCATGTATTCACCCTCATGAGGGACTCTCTGTTTCCCTGAGAATAGGCTTGGCAGGCGGTGTTGTTTCATTTTATTATTGAGAGTGCTGTAGCTGGAGATATTAATGACTTGCCCAAGATGCCAAGGAAAACTTCAGAGCCTGTACTTCAGTCTTCATTGTTAGAGTCCAGTTCCCTTGGCTATTCATTGTAATGCTTTTAGAGAAAAGTTTTAAGAGAGGTATAATCTAGTGACAGAGAAAGCAACTTTATTATAAATATGTATACACATGTACGTTATTCTTGGGTGTATCTATTAGGAGCTTAGTCTAAATGATGCAGCCCTTTTTGCCCTGTCCAGCCAATAGATGAAAACACCTATGAAGAATGGCCTTTGGTACACTGGAAAATTAACGTGCCTCAAAGGGGTCTAGGAGAAACCTCTTTCAGGGAAGGTTCCATAGTTCATAATTCATAGAATCGCAGGACTAGAAGAGACCATACAAGTCATCTGGTTCAGCAGGTGTTTGATGGTTAAATCCTTGGCTAGATCCCATTTGAATCCTCGAGGGCTCGCGAAATGGTTTTGAGGAACAATCCTTATTATACATGATGCTTCATGGCCTAAAAGACGTTATGTTCTACCAAACTAATTGAGATGTTGACTATCCAAAAGAAAAGTTGTTTATTTCTTTGGTCATCAGGATATTTGAAATGTTGTATTTGAAACTTTCCCCTTAGAGTTTGCTAGCTGTTATGAAAATTGCATATTTAGACATTTGTTTAATGCTGTTGTTTATTGGAATGTAACTTTTTCAGTGTGACTAAATGATCATTGTTTTTCTTTTTCTGTGTTCCTCTGTCTTTATTTACAAGCTAGACACCAGTTTCTTCCAGAATTGTTAGCCATTTGTTTATGTTTGGTTCATATAACATGCACAGGGGATCTTGTGAATGTTTTCAGGGGTTTTTTTGTGTGTGTGTGCTTTAGCCAGAGGTTTTGAAGAAGAGAGGGAGAGTTAGAGATTAAATTTTTAGTGCAAGCTAAGAGAAGACATATAATAAACCTAAGGTACTTGAAAATTTAATAAGAAGCAATAACTAGAGCCAGTTGTTTCCCTCTTTGCCTTTGAATGGAAATGCGGGCCCCTGGGGGTGGAGTGTCGATGCCTGTGCTAGAGCATTGCTTAGCAACTTGCACTACAAATCTCTTTCCTGAACCAGTGTTTCCTAGAATTTAAGACAAAAGGGTATATAAGATGTATATAATTACACCCTGTTGTTGGTGCTTGCAGCTCTAACTTCTGTCCTAAAGTCATGGGTCATGCGTTACTGTGGCCAGGAGAGTACTTGTGGGAAGCTTAAAATTTCATTGGGTTTATGTATTGTGGTTGCAGTGTACTTAAGAACATGCCATTAGCAAATAGAACATACATTATAACCCCTTGGGAAAGCTTAGATTCAACTTTACAAATTTGCAACATCAGTGGAAATGAATTTTTGTTTTTTGCCTATAAAGACTCACACAGTCTTTTTAGTTCCTATTTAACTCTAAGCTTTATGTATAGACCCAAACAGTTCTAAGGAGAGGCTTGGCGAGAGGTGTGGGGGATGTTGTTCTGTTAGTTATCTGTTCTGTCTATGGAGCTTCTCTACCGTGAGTGGCTTCACTCGTCCCTTGCAGGGAGTGGAGAAAGGATAATTTGAGAAGGTCAAAGGGTAACATTGCCCCTCTACATTTTTCATAGAAAGTCTAAGACAGGTGAAGTAGAGTAGAAATATGACCAAATATTCTATAATTTGCAAAATTTTAAAAGGCTTCCATATACAAAATTTTAGGCTTGTGCTTGTGTGTGTTTTAAACCCTGAGAAGTAACCATAACAGGTATTATTGTTCCCACTTTAAAGATCAGGGGAAGCAAGTCTGAGTCACAGGTTAAGTAATTTTCCCATTGTCACCTAACACAGTGGTGCTGCTGGGGCTGGAGCCCAGATATCGGGATTTGACGTTCATTTCCTCAGACACTTTCCCTGTGAGCCTAGAGGCCATACATTTTCAGTCTTTCTACTTAACGTTCAGGGGGCCACTGGAGAGGTCAAGGCAGTGACACTGGCATCTGTGTGGCAGGTGGAAGGCTGAGACGTCCTTAGGAGCAGATGGGGTGGACAGGCCTTCACGTGATTTGTTTGCTTGTTCCTTGCCACGGCTCTCCCTTTGTGAGCCACCTCTGCTGTTTCTCCCAAGGTTTGCGGCCCATTGAAAATCTTCCTTGTATTTCCTTGCTGCTGCTTTTCTGCTACTCACCACTCTTCCTGGTACTGGAGACCATGTCTGGCACAGGAACTCCTAGCAAGAGTGACTCTTCACCCTTCTCTGGAAAAAGAAAGTAAAGTTAAAATATGGTATCTAAATTGTAGTCAATTGTAAGGGAAGAGTGACTTAAGAAGACCCCTGCTCCAGCTTCTTTTATTCTCCAGTTCATACTAAATCTTTTGTTCCCCAATTCATACCAGTCATGAGCACATTCCCATGTCTTTAAACATCATTCGAAAATATTTTTCATGATTCTTCAGCTTTCCGTTGCATAAATTTAGCATAATTTATTCATGTGTTCTTTTATTTTGGATATTTAGGTTATTTTCTAGTTTCCTTTTCTGCGAGCATCATAGAAAAAGATTGACTCCTTGGAGAACAGAATTGTTCAGTACTTGAACATACGCAAATCTGGTTTAAATGGTTTTCCTTAGTCATTGATTCATTGGTACATTGTGACAGTAATTTCAGTTGGATAAATACAGGATTATTTTTTTCTGAAATACAATTTTGATATCAGCTTTATTTTCAGATAGGGAAAATAAATAAAGATGGTCGATAAAAGGAATAGATTTCCCAGTTATATCATCAATATTCTCACCATAAAATTTATTTGGTGATTCAGCTTTTATAAAAGGTTGATGCAGTAGCAATATTTGTAATGTAGCAGGGTGATACCTAAATGTGTAAATTTGAAAGATCCAAACCCTGTTATAAATAATGATCACTTTGTAAGAGTCATTAATTCATTGAGTAGCGTATATATTTTTGGGGTGTCTTCCTCAAACATTAAGCTTGATTTTTTTCTATCATGCATATAGAAAAGAACTGACCGATTATGAGCAAATTAGGAGAAATTGAGAAGCCAACTTACAGATTTCTTAAGAGCTCCATCTTCTGAAACTATGGCCTTCAATTTCCTGTGGGCATGTGCAGTGGGTTGGGAGGGAAGAGGTAGGAATTAGAGATTTCCGTAATGGTATCAATTCCTCTTTTACCTTCTAAGTCTGACTCACATCTCTACTCACTGCCCAAGATTCAGGTGCAGTAGGCAATGAGTAGATCAAGTTTGTCCTTGGTATTAAAAATATATTTATTTTTTTTATAGAGAGGGGAAGGGAGGGAGAAAAAGATGGAGAGAAACTTTGATGTGAGAGAAGAAAATCGATCAGTTGCCTTTTCTGTGCACCCTGACTAGGGACCAAACCTGCAACCCAGGCATGTGCCCTCGCTGGGAATCAAACTGGCATCCTTTCGCTTTGCGGAATGATACCCAACCAGCTGAGCCACAGCGGTCAGGGCCGTCCTTGTTATTCTTCCTCTTCTCTGGGTTTCTTCTTTACTCAGGTTCTACTCAAACCTCCTCATCATAGCATTCACCAAGGCCCATGGTTTCGGAAAAGTCTTGTTCCCCCTAATTGTTTTTGACATTGTGTCTTCCAGGTGTATTTGGGGTTAAGGGTGTTCCTGGATCAGTCTGTGCCTCACTTCCATGTTCTTTCTGTCTGGCTGGCTCAGCACTAGGGTCACAGTTCTACTTCTGGGCAAACTTTGAGGGAGAGGACCACTACATAAAAATTAAAGTGGGAATTCACATAAGTTTTCTTTTTTTTTTTTTTTTTTTAAGTAGAAAGAAGGCTTTTGCCATCAGTGCAAAAGAATGGTCCTTTTCCCCCCCAACCTATGGTGGATAAAATGTGAGCATACAGGAATTTGACTTAGGATACAGTCATACAGAATTGCCTGTCTCTGCATTCTTCCCAAAGTGATGGCTCTTACTATTTCCACTTGTAATAACTTAGGCTTGCTGAGTACAAGAGCCCCAGGACTGCCAAGTAAGGAAGAAGAGGCAGTGGTGGTTTTGTAACCTTCGTGCTACTGTAACGCAGTGGGTAATTGTCTTTTTTCTTCTTAACTTCTAGTGCCTGAAACAGTACATGCAGCTGGCAATCCGAGACGGATGTGGGTCTCCCATCACTTGTCCTGACATGGTGTGCCGAAGCCACGGGACCCTGCAGGAAGCTGAGGTATGGATGAGTGCTGTGATCTTCCCCTTTCCTCTCGACATCATTGCTTAGGATCTTCACTGTGTACTTCCCGAACAGGGAGTCTAGAAACAAAAGAGAGGTTAACTTTTTAAAGGAGTACTCCACTGCTACATGCCTTTGGATTCTTTACACAGAGTGTTAAAGCTGCTGTTGACCTCAGTTCTATTTATAAATGCTATCTGAGAGCTAAAGAAGCTCTAGAATAGATAGGCAAAGGTGTGGAAATCAAATTTACTGAAAGTGAGGTTTGGAGCCTGAATAGTAAGTGGTCTTGTGATCTTTCACACTTTAAAGATTAACAGGCAACAGATTAGCCACAGCTATAGACAGACCACAAACTAGTATTTGGGTCTACGAAGGTAGCCTAAGTTGAATTATTTCCAAAGAGCAGAGAAAGGCCTTTCATTTGATCTTTATCAGGCACCAGAAATGTCTTTTTTTTAGTAAGTTCTTCCACCATCTTCTTAAGACTGATATATCTCTCTCCTTTGTTTCTTCAATGCATGAGCAGTAGCTGGCCCTTCCATCTGCTTTTAATCTTCAGAGCCTGCTCACTGTCAGTCAGAAGATAACCACGTCTTGTCCATTCGTAGGGAGTTGGCGTCTCAAAGAGGTCCCACGAAACGGCTGGAATAACTTACTTATTCAGCAAACGCAGCACACCTGCTGCCCATCAGGCACGCTTCTGGTGCTTTCATAGCCAGTATACTGTCTAGTCCTTTCAACAAACGTGTAAGACTGAGGCCCAGAGGGTTTAAGTACTTTTCCCCAAGGGGCCTATTTTAAAAAGTAGTAAGAGCTAGAAATCTAATGCAGTTCTTTCTCACTATCATAGTTACGTGGCTCTAAGAGTGAAACCGGGTAGATAGAATGTGTGATAAAGGACTTGATCGCTGGAGGCTGAGTAGTGCACATGTGTGTATAGATATGTGTATATATGTATGTGTGTGGGTATATACATGCTAAATTTACAAATATATATACTCTTACATATAATTTTTTGCTTTAAGCAAAGCAGGCAAAAAGACGTTAATAGACCACTTATAATCGATGTGCTTCTGGATATTCTGTGTTTAGCTTACGGAATATCAGCTGAGTGGTACAAGTGAGCTTCCAGGTTTTTCAGGGAAGAATCAAAGGAATACATAATGATTTAGAAGTGATTCATTTCAGGAGAAACATGAAATAATTGATTTTTAAATAAAAATATAATATTCAATCTGTAAAGTGAGAACTATTGCTTGCTGTTGTGTGAGTAATGGGCAGGAGGAGATTAAAGTGGGGAAAGATCAGGTTAGTCACTACTAATGCTATTGATCCATGCAACCCAGAGATGGTTTTTAAAAGGAGATTCAGGTATTCAGGAGCGTGTCTCTCTGCAAAATCCTGCCAAGAAAGGTGCTTCCTTTTTGACTTCCGATGCTCGATTAGGGAACAAGTGCTGATCCAGAGCACACACACGGTGTGGGGCCCTGGTGCATGCTGGGGCACAGAGGTGACTGAGGCAGGCCTGGTGCTCTCCATCCTGATGGTGGCTTCTGCTCTGGCAGAGACAGTAAATTGATTAGGAAAGTGAAAAGCGTAACACGGAGTCTGGGGCAAGAGCTGTGTCTCCTATGAAATCTTACTTAATTCATGTATGCAAAGTCTATTAAATATAAATGTATAGTTTGGTGAAAGACTTTAAAAACAAGCCTTTGAAATTAATCACAGCTCTATGTTCCACATCTGTGCTGCCTGATCCAGTAGCCACTAGGTTCGTGTGGCTATTTTCAAAATTAATTAAAATTAAATACAATAAAAAATCCATTCCTTTGGTTGCCCTAGTCACGTTTCAAAAGCTCAGTAGCTGCACGTGGCTTGTGACTCCCAGATTGGACAGTACAGAATAGACCATTTCCATCATAGCAGAAAGTTCGGCTGCATAGTGTTGTCTTAGACTGTTTTACAGGAAGGAGCAGTAACCATTAGCCATTGATACTCTGGATAGCGAATGTGAGGGCTGATCATTGGTCTCACTGTTCTCTAGAACAGAGTTTATTAACTTGTCTGTTTTCCTTAGTATAGACATTTTCTTTTCACGTTCCCTGCAGTTGTCCTCTGCTTTGTGGTCCTCCCCCTTCCCCCACTGTATGCATTCCCATTCATGCTTTCCTAGTTCTGATTCCATTTATGCAGTTTTACTCTAAAAACAAGTCTACTTGTAGGCTGTGTTACAACCAAAGAGACCCATGGTGACTCTTAAAAATTACAAAAGGATATTTGAAAAAAACAGAACAAAAACATGGTATTTATCAAATTCTCCAAAGTCTGTTTCCCATTAGATGAGTAAGAAGTACTCCAGGGTGTTATTTCTGTGTTACTGGTCTTGCTGAGCGCCTGACTGAAGATGGGCAGGAATGTACAATAATCGTGTTCTTGACCAACTTGCCACAATATCTTTTTCAGAGTAAAAAAATATGTGATGGTGGTGGTGGTGATTATCTCTCATTTCGAATTGAGAAATGGATAGAAGATCATGATGGAGATATCAGTGGCTTCTTTTCGGTAGTTTATATGGGACTGTTCCTTTCAAAACAAATACCACACA
The DNA here is from genome assembly GCF_022682495.2 of Desmodus rotundus. Taxonomy (NCBI): domain Eukaryota; kingdom Metazoa; phylum Chordata; class Mammalia; order Chiroptera; family Phyllostomidae; genus Desmodus; species Desmodus rotundus. Next base: position 75,001,847 of record NC_071389.1, on the reverse strand, counting down.
CACACACATGAACTTGGGCTATACCACCTTCCTTTCTTAATTGCTTTATGTCAAGCTTTCCTCCTATACAGTTGTTATTATAATGTGGAGCTCTTGATCTAAATATTACCGAATATATCAGAGTGGGCTTATCCAGTCATGCTTGACTGAATTCTATCTCCATGACTACTTTCCTGCCTTTAAAAAAATGTTGAATTATACAGGTAATACATAACTGTACTTTGCTTATTAAAAATATTTTTGGTTAAGGATTAAGTTCCCTTTGTCCTGCTGCTATTTCTTTATAATATATGGTTCTTTATCATTTATTGTCTTATAAAATGCTTGTAAGTATAACATTTCTTCATCTTCACAGGACACAAGGAATTTAAACTCTTTCCTGTTAATGCTTCCTTGCATGGGTCTAGTTTACGCCATTGACTGTGCTCTGTCTTCTGCAGGCTTCAGGTCCTGTCTGCCTTCTTAATGTTTCCAGATTGGCTCAGCTGTGGCTCTGCCTCGTTGATCAGGAGTAGCTTCCTCAGCAAAGCATTTGACGCCCAGTTGCAATACTGTTTGCTCATGTAGGAAACAGTAGAAAAGGCAGCTTCCCCTTCAATGTCATGGAAGCTGCGGGGAGGCCATGCCTCTGGAGGACTTGTGCCTCTGGAGGTGCTCCACTGGAGCCAGGGAAACGTGACGCTGTCCTCCCCTGTGTCATCTGGTACCTTCCGCTGTGGCTCTGTGGGGTTTTCCTGATATCCGTGTTTTTCGGACTGTAAGACTATAAGACGCACCAGACCATAAGATGTAACTAGATTGTAGAGGAGGAAAATAGGAAAAAACACCCTGCTCCACGGCCACCGCCTGCCCCCGCCCCCCCCCCCACTAGCCAGGTAAGCTACATTCGGACTATAAGATGCACCCTCATTTCTCCCCCAAATTTGGGGGGGGAGTGTGTCTTATAGTCTGAAAACACAGTACTTGATCCAGCAATCTTGCCCAACATGTAATTATGAAAGGCAGGACACAGATGGTTTGTCGGATAGCATTACTTCAGTCAAGGCCTTTGCTTGGAGTTAGTAGCCTTGTTAAAAAGGCGGTGACTGCTTTAAGCAGCTCCCTTACAGTGTTAGGAAAGGAGTGTATCATCACTTGCTGGGAGAGCCTGAACCATTGGTCTGCGTCAGGTAAACTTTGAGCTCTGAGCACATGACTCAAAAAATTTGAGTAGTACCTACTATGATATGGCCTGAGAAACCAAACAGTGGAAAGTAAGGGACGGCCTCTCACCCACTAATTGACCTTTCAAGCCCTGGGGCATAGAAGTGACCAGTCTGCCTTTTACTGCTAGTGCCATAGCATGCACCAGAGGAAGGATGGGTGCAGCTGGTCTTGCTAAGAATGGGGCTCCAGAATTCTGTAGGAAGGGGTTTAGGATGGGGCACTGTGGAAGACTAGGAGAAGAGGATACTAGGGAGTGAAGGTGCAGGACTAGGGCATTTGAAGCTGCATTTGCAAAATAGACCCAGTTTTTACTCATACTGCATGTTCATTGAGGGTGGCTTTGGTAAAGGCTGCTGGGATTACAGAAGTCCAGGTGGTCCCCCTAAGGCACCATTAGCACTGCCTCCACTTGCCATATCGTCCCACTCTTTCTTCCCATTATCACAGTGCAAAGCTGGGGCAGAGGAAAGAGGAGGATGTCCAGGCAAGTGGTCATATTCCTGTCACTGTGGTTTCAGGATCTGAATGGGAAGGGGTTGAGTCTGTCTGTAATGATAACCTTTGGCTGCAACATATGCTGGCTGGGGAAGAGTGAAACTTTGAAGTGGAAAGAATAAAGGACTCTCCTATACCAGAGTTAATAGATAGTTTCTGAGTTCTTAGCTGAATTTTGTTCTAGAATATTTTTAAAAATCTGTGTAAGTGGAGAATAATGTTTCCAAGATGCTTCTTTAACTAAAGGCAGTTGTGAGAAGACTAAGCAGCAGTGGGTTGGACGTGTCACATGGGTGCGCACACAGGCATGTCCCCCTTCCCATGGATGAGCCGAGGGAGGAAAGGCAGGCGAAGGTGTGGGAAGCGGCACCGACGCCCCTGTAGAAGGGGTGGAAAAAGAACAGCAAATGCAGCCCTCTGCAGGGATCTGTGAAAAGATTCCTGGCTCCAGAATTCCACGTCTCCCCATCCTTCACTTTTCCAGTGGCCCTGCCATCTGGCTCTCAGACAATGACCTTCTCTCGTTTATTCAGCCAGGATTTGATGCTAGTGTGTAGGTAAGGAGATGAGCCTGGTTTATTATACTTAGGCGAATGGGAAAATGTGCCATTTTCCTTTTTCAGTTGGGAAACACAGTTCTTATTTTCTGCGCTGAGAGAGGAAACATCTTTGTTTCTGTAGTATTGTGATAAGGCACTTACCCATAAAACTAGTACTGTTTCTACTGCCAGCATTTTTGCAAGTCATAGCACCTCTCAAGATCTGCCAAACCTTGACATGCTGTAACCATCTACTGGAGGCCATTCCATCTCCAGATATAGTGATCTGTTGTATTTGATGCCTGGCCTGGTTTTTCATTAATTTTTAAAAGCAACTGTGACAGAGGTATGATTTAAAGGGCCAGACCTAAGTAAAGTCTGGGCTTCCCCCTCTTCCCTTCTGTCTTGGCCTTCCAGACCTGAGGGGCAGTGCTTACATGAGGTCAGTCCCTAGCTTCTGTTTTAACCACTTCATTTTCCTAACAAAAAGGAAATATATGTTGTGTTTATCAGTATTTCTTATGGGAACATATACCACTTTCAACATAAATGCTTCTGTAGCAGGCAGGCTCCACTGTCTGTCTCTTTCATTTCTTTGGGTTTTGCAGAGCTAGGTTTTCTTTTTCTCCTCACCTGAGGACATTTTTCATTGCTTTTAGAGAGAGAGAAAGCGAGAGAGAGAAAGAAACACTGATGTGAAAGAGAAGCATCAATTGTCGCCTCCCATATACACCTGGACTGGAGATCAACCCACAACCTAGATATGTGCCCTGACTAGGAATCGAACCTGGAACTTTCTGGTTATGGGACGATGCTCCAAGCAACTGAGCCACACCAGCCAGGGCTGGGATAGTCAGTCTCATTGTAGGTGGAGTGGCTTACTCAAATATTATGGTCATAGTTAATAGTGGTAAACAGGGTGTGCCTCACTTTTCATTTCTTCTCACTATTTACTGTTATGTATAAAAGTTAAAGCACCCGGCACACACAGGTATACAAGGTTTGTCCAGAAAAAATCCAGCCACTATTAATATAATGAGAATGGCTTGTGTGATACTGATGTAACTTGTCAGCCAAGGAGAGTGGCCTGGAATGCTCATGCTTGAACAATGACAACTTCACTGTACTAGTCAGTGGGGGTGGTAGATGCTGTTGAGTGAGCATATGTACTGTGTGGCCATTGCATTAAAGATGACAGCTCATAGAGCGACTGATCTGCATCAGATTTTGTGTGAAGCTTGAACATTCCTCCGTGGAAACTATTCGGATGATTCAGAAGGCCGCAGCTCTGGGCAACTGGTGATTGGCAGCTTCATCATGACAACATAGCTGCTTGTGCATCATGTCATGTGTAAAGGTTTTTGGCAAAACATCAAATCACCCAGGTGACTCAGCCCCCCTACAACCCAGGTTTGGCGCTCTGCAACTTCTGGATTTTCCCAGAAAACTAAAATCATCTTTGAAATGGAAGAGATTTCAAACCGTTGATGAGATTCAGGAAAATACGATGGGGTAGCTGATGGTGATTAGAACTGTGTGAGGTCCCAAGGTGCCTACTTTGAAGGGGACCAAGGTCTCATTGTCCTATAGACAATGTTTCTTGCATCTTGTATCTTCTTCAATAAATGTCTCTTTTCCATATTACATAGCTGGATACTTTCTGGACAGATCTCGTATTCTAACTTCCCTGGTTATGCTCCACTATAAGAAGAGTTGAATGGAAAGTGGAGATGTTCAGCAGAGTATTAACTGGGTGCTTAATAAGTATCCCCAGGTTCATTTATTTTTATCCTTACCCAAGGACATTTTTTTGATTGCCTTTTTTTTTCTTTTTATAGAGAGGGGTCATTGGGGAGAGAAAAAGAAAGAGAGGGAGAGAGAGAGAAACATTAGTGTGAGGGATAAACATGAACTGGTTGCCTTCTCACATGTGCCCCAACCAGGGATTGAACCCACAACCCAGGCTTGTGCCCTGACCGGGAATTGAACCTGTGACCTTTTTTTGGTCCATGGAGTGATTCTGCAACCAACTGAGGTACACTGGCCAGGGCCCCAAGTTTATTTTTTAATTTCATTTTCATTGTTGACACTATTACAGATGTCCCCAATTTTTCCCCTCCTTGGCCACCTCCACCCATCCCCCATCCCTCTTTCCCAGGTTCATTTTTACCAGAAGAAATGTAATTGTAGGGAGTTAGTAAATTTTTGTTGTTATTGTTCTGATACTATTGATGTTATTTTATTAAAATGAAACTGAATTTATTTTCTCTTTGAATTCTCTTTTTTTCTTTTTGGAAAGAATTTCTGGAATGATGAGGAAATGTGGTCTTTCATGCTTGGATGGGAGGAGTTAGAAATTTTTGTTTAACAGGTAGATTATCACAAATTTCAAAGGAGAAATAGCAAAATACAACTTTAAGTTCAGGATTTTTCAGTAGTTAATCTGAGGGAAGTGGTCTCTTGGTAGTAGAGAGGATACTTACGTATCTTTGTTCCTCCTGCTTGAAGATGGATTTGGTTAGTAATGGATTGGAACCCAGTAAGTACAATTAATGTCAGCAGTCCCTATCAACCTAAATAAAGAAACGAGTAACAAGTAAATGGGGAAGAAAAGATAGCCCTTCCTTACAGTGGAATTCTAATGAACAAATAGAGATGGATATGGAATATCATCATTAAGCAAATGGCACAGTAATAATTATCGTGGGCAAGAATTTTCAATAGATACAAACATTAGTGGGCAAAGGTATGATTAGAAACAGGATATTTGCAGAATCTCCAAATATCTTGCTACAAGAATACAAAGAGTGGAACAACCTGGCAGATACTACCTTAACCAGGTTAGAAGTTAACCAGTAATGGTTGTCATCATTTACCTCCTGATGGCCCAATTTCACTTCTGTGATGTTCTTGCCAAAAATGCGCAATCTCAACCTAATCATGAGAAAACATCAGACAGACCCAAATTGGACAGCATTGTACAAAATAACTGGACTGGACTCATTAACCATATCAGGTCATGAAAGGCAAACGCAGAATGAGGAACTGTCCCAGATTAGAGAAGGCTAAGGCGACAAATAAACTGAACGCTGGGTGATGTCCTGAACTGGATCTGGAGTGAAAAGAAGGACATTTTGTGAATGTCCTTGTGGGTCAACTTGTGAAATTTGAATAAGGCCTGAAGTTTGCTTAATTATTTTGTATTAATGAAAATCTCATTATTTTAATAATTAACTGTGGTTGTATAAGGTGTTAACATTAGGAGAAGTTGGGGGAAAGGCCTTTAAGAACTCTGTATAATTGTTGCAGCTTTTTGTGAGTCTCAAATTTCAAAATAAAAAGTTAAAAAGGAACATTCTGGTATGATTTTGAATGATTTGGAATTTCTCTGTTGGCAGGAAGAGGATAATTATATACCATAAGACACCTCATATATAATCTCTTATTCCCCAGGATTGTCATTTTCACAATGAATTTTAGAGGCCCTTCTGATTCCTTGCAATTTTTTTTCTTAAGGAATAGCCCTTTAACCTGTGGCCTGATTGAGCCTTCAGTAATCACCATAAAGTATTTATTCCAGTTTCAGCAGTTGTATAATTGTGAAAGACCCGGAGCAACAGTGACTTAGTCCCAAGTGTCAGTGGAATGGGAATTTCATACTTTGGTTTACCTTTTTAAAAAATCTAACTCAGCTTTCGATAGACACATTTCAGAAAATTATCTGTAATCTGTGAAATCCAACAAATGATAAGATGGAAAGTAGATCTTTTTTTAAAACTTATGCCTATTTATTACCTCCCCAGGAATTTTAGTTCTTGGAGGGCAACTTCTGTGTCCCCTTGCTCATTTGTGTCCCCAGGCATCCAGCCAGTGCTTCACCCATAAATACGCTGCCAGCAAGTCTCTGGAGTGGATGCAGGTCTAAGTGGTGGGGGTGGGGAAGAGAACGGTGCGTTGAGGGGCTTATCTTTATCCCAGAAGTATCAAACAGGGTGCAAAATGGTAGACCTAACGTTTTGTGATCACAGATTTCAATAGAAAAATTGATTTACCTCATTAAGGCTTAATTCTATACAAACCTTTCACGTAAAAAATAATAAATAGGAGATTCAAAGTAGAGTGAAAGGCAGAAAATATTAGAGACTTCTGACCTTCCTGTTGGCAGTAATATGTCCTCTGATGAAAATCTAACATTGAACATCCACCTGTACTATTGACTTTCTACTGCATTGATCTCTGTCATTGCTCATGTTAGCATTTCATGTCTATTTATCTCCTGTTTGCTATGTCTTTTTTAAAGAAGATTTAATTTGTTTTTTAGAGAGAGGGTAAGGGAAGGAGAAAGAGGGAGAGAAACATGGATACGTGTGAGAGAGACATTGACTGGTTGCCTCTCTCGTGTGCCCCACCCAGGACCCGGCCCACAACCCAGGCGTGTGCCCTGAATCGAACTGGTGACCTTTTGGTTTGCAGGCCAGCGCTCAGACCACTGAGCCAGACCAGCCAAGGCTTGCTTTGTCTTTTGTAAACTGTATTTGCTGTTACATAAATTGCTTATCATTGAAAAACATCAGAAGTTTTAGGGGTTTTAGAAGAAAGTCTTCATCTGTCCAGAAACATTTTTAGATGATGTAAGAAGAGTACAGAACTGTCCCATAAAGTAAAAAACTTCAAATAGATTTTTTTGGGGGTGGGGTGGAGGTGTTAAAATTGATTTGTAGAACATAACTAAGGTCTCTTGGGCCCAGATGATATTTTCTCCCAAGTCACCTTGACCCAAAAGTTGAAGCAGTATTAGATTGTTTATCCTCCCCCTGAAACGAATCAATGACTAAGTCAGGAACTGAACTCTGATTCCTTAATGCTTCCCGTACTTTCACTCGCTTGCACCTTCTGTCTCTAAGGGCATTTCATCTGAGGTGCCTTTGTCTTCTAAGAAAGATGTCCAGGTAGTATAACAGACAAAACAAAACTGACTTTCAGTAGAATAAACATCTAACCAACTTTTTAAAAATTATGATAAAAGACACATAACGTAAAATTAACCATAATTTTTATAGTGATTGTTATATAAGATGCCAGATAAAAATGCAGCATTTTCCTCCCAGCTAGAGAGAAAGATTATAATTAAATTAAATTTATGTTTTATTATACTTCACTTGAAATAGACAGAACTTGCTTGTTTTGTGGTTCTTCATATATTTAACTAAATTCACCTGCAAAATAAAATGTTTTTTTTTTTGTGAGGGGGAGGATTAGATTTTGAATGCCTTTTGAAATGTATTATATTTGTTAAGTACAATTTTAGCTGCCTTAGTTATTTTTTTACTCTAGTTCTCAAAGCACACTTCTTTCCCTTAGTTGCAAGAACTTCCACCTAGATGTGTTTTATACCAAAAAAAAATGCAATGTTTTATGAGTCAGAATTCCCAAGGTGTGTCCTGTATCAACTTGCTGAATGTCTGGAAGCCTAATATCCAATTCTTTAATTTTTCCTAGTTGTAAATCTTTTAAACAATGTCCATTTAATCAATGGAATTATTATTATTTTTTAGAATGCCAGCTTAAGAGCAGTTAGATTTGCCTGCATCTGACTTTGAAGTGCAGCTTAAAAACGATCAATCTGAAATGTCATTTAGTTAGGTATGAATTAGTGTTTGTGAACCTTGGGTTCACATCGCCATCCGAAGTGGAAATGGGAGTCTAGCCACCAGAAATATCTGAAGCATTTCTTTTCTCTCATCATGCATGATAACCAAGGGCCCCTTGAAGTGATTTTTGTCAGAAGATAATGATTTTTACTTTGCTTAGAAGGTGTCGTTCCCTAAGTAACAAATGAAGTTTTCGTAAATCGGAGGCACTATCTACCTACCGGACCTTAGTATGTAAGGGTTCTAAAGCTAGAACTGTAATCTCTTTAAAATTTCTCAAATGAATCAAGAGAGAAAAAAAGCATCTTTCATATATGCCCACAAATAATTTGTGAAATTCAAAAATTTCATGGCCTGGTCTTAGTAGCCGCTGATCAAAGAATGGAAGGTGATCAGTGCGTCATGTCACTGTGCCTTCAACGACTCCTAGCTGTGGCAGGTCACTGGGGATGAACTGGGTATTGTGCGTGTGTTACTGCAGGAACAGTGCAGACAAAGAGGTTTGCAAACGACTTGTGTAGAGAAGATGAAGTGAGCCGAACAAGGAGAGATCGTAAAAGGCTGGTGGCTCAGGCCTTGTAGTGGCTGAAATCTCATCTTTTTCTTTTTTTTTTTTAACATTTTTTTATTGTTGTTCAATTACAGTTGTCTGAAATCTCATCTTCATAATGTGTCTGGTTTCAGATTGCCTGTTTGGTACCTGTGGATCAGTTTCAGCTTTATCAGCGGTTAAAATTTGAGCGAGGTATGTATGCACTCTCCTTTTTATCCCAATGCTGCGTGTGGTTTTACATGTGTCATCTTTCCACCCACCTGCAGGCGAGATTAAGGCAGCTGTGGGCTGTCAACAAAGCCACGAGGGTGCTCAGAAAGGGGAAAACTGTAATTGCAACATACAATTTCAATGTTCTCAGCCTCACCCAGAAAAAAAATACAGACTAGCAGGAAATAGAACTTTCCTTATATTGGTTGTTTTGTATTTTTAACTTGGCTCATGTGAGAGAGGTTCTGCAAAAGTTGGATGGTTTCACAATAACAATACTATTACAAAGAAAAGTGATCCTCAGAATGGGTTTTACCTTGAATTTTTGTACTCATGGAGATCACTCTTAAAACATGAATCAGCCCAAACATTTTTACTGCTTGTTAAATAATATTTACCATTTATTCTATTGGTACTGCCTTTATAACTATAGTGATGGCTGAGTATATCATTTGAACGATATTTACAATGTTTTGAACTAATTTTCTTTCTGACTTTGGATTTGGGGTAATTTATATAGCTTTTCTAGTTATCCTGCCTTTTGGTCTGTAGGAATTGTATTTTAACTTCTTTTGGCTTTTCATAGGTCTTTTTTAGGGGCCCTTTCCTCCTGTCACACCCTAATGTGTTCTCGAACTAAATGGCCTGTTTCTTTGTATCTGAGAACTAGAGAAAAAAAATTATTTCCCCTCGGCCTCTTAGGACTGGTGTAGTCTCGTTGAGTATATAAAATGAACTAATGTGGCGCAAACATGCAGTTTTCTGATTGCTGACTTTTTAATCTGGATTAATAAAGGCTATAGATGAGCAGGGGCAGGTGGGGGGATGGACATTTTATCTATTATGTGTCACTAAGTTTGGTAAACACAATTACCTATTTTCATTTAATTTTTGCAACACCCTGACATATAATTCTTACTTGAAAAAAGAAAGAGAACCATGCAGAGCATAAGGGGCTAAAAGTTGGAGTACGTACCTGCCGGGGAGTCACGGGATGGCTTTCACTACCAAGGACCATGGTCGGGCTCAGTCTCATAGGCTTATTTTTTCCAGCAAGCCAAAGGCAGACTCATCTCTCCCAGGTGGATCATTTAACTACATTTATAATATTGATAGATTAAGGTGGAATTTACTAAAAATTCTTGTAGTAGATTCCTTGAAGTTTCAAACAGGAGGCTAGGAAGTAGAATGTTGTTGAACACAGAATCAGAAGCACTGAAGTCAGGTGAATTTTAGGTTTCATGAGAAAAATATAGCCTGATGAATTTTGTCCTGTGGATTCTGAGCTAACTAGAGAAATTAATGATGGGTAGTTTATATCGGCCTACCCTAATCCATCTACCTGGGCTGATTAGATTGAGCATTGTAACAGTAGATGAGGATTTATTGGATGTGACAGCCAGAGACGATAGATACTGGGGTCAAACACCTGCCCCAACATTCTCCCACTTCATGACAATGGTCCCCACTATAAAAACAAATGACTGTTGGAATGGGGACATTTTAAGTATTCACCTGTGGACGGATGTGGTTGGTAGCAAGTTCCATGATTTTGGACCTTTTGAAAGGAGAGTGTCAAAGGAGTTAGACTTTCAGGCTGCTTCTTAAATGGTGAGACCTATAAACTCACCAGTCCTCCTTAGTAAACAAAGCTCAGCCTGTTTATAGCATTCCTTTGCCCCATACACGCCTCTCTTCCCCCATGTCCACCAACCCCCTCCACACCCACTCTGCTGCTCCTTCTCTTAGGCCTTATTCCTCATTGTTTACATTTTAGGGACATACTTATTAGCGAAAATGCGTTTTTGTAATTACAAAATTCTAATAGTACCAGGAATTAAAGCTTTCTGAAGGTGGTTCTCATGGATAAATATTAAAGTTTCAGTTTAATTAAAAGAGCAGTGGCTAAGAGCCTGGGTGGGAATGCAGGCTTGACAACTTACTAGCCATATGATGTTGGGCAAGTTCCTTAATTTCTGCACCTCATTTTCCTCATCTGTAAAATGGGGATAATGATAGTCCCTGCATCATGGGGTTGGGCGAGGATTAGGTGAATTAATGCTTGTAAAGCACTTTCTGTGGGTGCTTCCTATGTTTAGTGTTCAAAAAATTAACACTTGTTGGTAATAAAAATACTAACAACTTCAGAGTAGCATCTTTTACAATAAAATATAGTCAGTGATCTTCTATTCCCTTTTTTCTGAGATGAGATAATCATAACAGGAAATACCCTCATATTGAAATAGATGTTATGATTGTCTTTCTGTTAGTGGGAGTAGAATGCTGGAAGCTAATTGACCACATCCATTATCCATTTTTTGTTTTCGTTTTTTGATGTACATTCTGTGGGTTTGAGAAAATTTATAATGATATGTGTACACCATTATAGATACACTATGTAGCCTTCTCTGATTGGCTTCGTTCACGTAGTAATACGCATTCTATCTGCCACGTCTATCTTTACAGTAGGAGTAGCCTTGCCACAGGTAAGGCACGCATGAAAAATCACTGGCCAAGACTCTTACAGTTTGCTTTGTGACTGGGACTTTTTAATGTTCTTGTAGTGTTCCTCCCTACTTGTGATTGGCTTATTTCTTCACTAGATATGATAATGTATTCAGCATTATCATATCTGTTACATGTTACAGTCCAATTGAGCAGGCTTTGGAGCCAGACTGTCCTTCACAGGTGCTCTTGCATATCTCTGCTTTTATGCATCGTAAGGTGATCACATAGTCTGACTCATACATGGAATTTATTTTTTTCCACAGGCTCTGTGCAGATGCCCTACAATAGATTCCCATGAATTGACAATTGATTTTATTATTCCTTTTTTATAGATACAGTAACTAAAAGTGGAGGGGTTGAAACTTGCCTAGGATCACATTGTCTAAGTTTCCTCATCTATCAAAAATTTTTAAATTATATACATTTTTATTGGGGTAAAATATGTGCAGTGTAAAATGTACTATTTCACTCATTTTAGGTTGGCTTATTTCACTCTGTACAATGTTTCGAAGGTTCGTCCGTGTGGTACCATATGTGAGAACTTCATTTTGTTTTGTGGCTGAACGACAGTCCATTGTACGGACATACACAGTTTGTTTACCCACTCATTGCTGATGGACACTTAGGTTGTTTACGCGTTTTGCTATTGTGAGTAATGCTGCAATGAACACTGGGGTACAAACATGTGCTTGGATCCTCTCTTTCAATTCCTTTGAGTATATAGCTATGAGTGGAATTTCTGGGCCATGTGGTAATTCTGTGTTCAGTTTTAGAGGAGCTGTCAAACTGTAAAACTCTGTAATTTAATTGTAAGTTTAAATTATTTTAAGTACGGAAGTATGTTAAATTTGTAAGTGTGTATGTTAAGTCCTGTGACCATTTGGTTCATCTCTCTCATCTTATAAAAAAGGAGTCTGAGACCCAGAGACATTTTGATCTTGGGTGATTTTGGAAGGGAATTTATAATCATGTAACTCCTTATTATCATCCATTATAAATAATTACATTAGAAAATAGATATTTCAAGTGAGGGTAAACTTACGTTAATACAGTGCCATATAATAGAATTTACTTGATTGGGGTACTTTACGTTGTATACCTCATTGTTACATAGTAGACTTCATATTCACCTCCAACTCAAGACTCACTAGCTAGGTGACTTTGAGATCTGTGCCATGAAAACATTTTATGCGAAAATGTTTTGGAGAGGATCTTGGGATGCAGTAAATACCAGTATTGTATTGAATGGGTTAAACGACTAAGTAGCAGAAAGTAAAACTCATTGGCTGGGCTCTGAGATAGACCTGTAGAGACTGTCGTTGCTCTGATGAAATGCAGAATCAGTCAGTAGCTGCCTTGTATCTTAGTTATAAAAATTACTATTAGTTTTGTCTGATTCTTATTGACTACCAAGTTCTCCTCTCAGTTTTTAGTTTGTTATCCAGTGTTTTTTTAAATTCTCCTCTGCTTTATGTTACATATGTGATTGGCTTGCCCTTTTTGTTCTTGTTTTCATCTGAGTCTTTGGGAGGACAAAAATCTATTGAGCAGGAATGGGCCCAAATCATCCCTGTTTGTACAAAACAGAGAAACATCATTTGGAACTGATGGGTTATTCTCTGAATGCACTTTGCATTCGTCTGTGACCTGCATTGGCTACTGCTGTGTGTGTGGCTTACCCTTTCTGAGTCAGTCTCCCAATGTTCACCGAGAAAAGGGGGTATTACGTCTGTCACGTGTGATTGCTGCTGTCCTTCCTGCTGGTTCTCAAAGCACGTGCCTGATGACTAATGCCAGAATTTTTTTTACTCTTGTTTCCAGAATCTACTTTTTCAAAATAATTTTTTAAAAAATTGGGTTAAGATTATCCGTCTCCAGTCCTTAATTGCTTTTTCTTTTTGGGAGACCCTGTTTTACTTACTTTAGCTGCAATTTGCTTCAGTCCTTGGTAGGGTAATGTGTCTGTTTCTGGCTAGCTGTATCATCCTATAGTGGTTAGAAACACATACCGATGTTTTAAGTGGCACAGCAGTCTTCTTCATAAAGAAGTAAAGTAAAATAGGAATTTCTTCTCCTGTCATCTGCTAATCCCGCATGTCCGCTTACGTATTCAGCATCTCCTCTTTATGTAGCGAGTGTCTGTCATGCACTGAGGAAGGGCTAAGCGCAGGTCCACATGCTGGTTTCATCATTCTTTGAACGCCCTTTTGTTCTCAATATTTTTCACAAGTCTCCTTTCATTTTAAGTCTCAACATGTATGGTATGGCTCTTCGAGTTTCATCTCAGTCTTTCATTTGTCTTTGGTGAGATGCTCCCACCCCATCTTTTGTGTCTGATCAGTAAGGTTTTCTCTCACCAGATCTCTCTGTCTAGGTATTTGGTGTCTTCTGGTGATTTTTTTTTTTTTTTGTAAGATTGTGGTTCTTAATGACCTTATCGGTAGTGCAGGGTTTTTTTGTTCTTTTTTTTTTAAAACATCTCTCATCTCTCAGTAGCCATCTTCCTACTCATAGTTGCCGATCATAAGCCTGTTCTTGTTGTGTGTGCGCACACGTGTGTTTTCTTTTTTGAGCCTGCTTTTCTGGTGTTTCGTGGTAAGTGACTGATTAAGTGTAAGGTCTCCTTCCTAAGCCTATGAGTAGGCTTTTGGATGATAACACTTTCTCCTCAGCTTCATGCTTCCCCTACCATCCAGTTCTTTCTTGGTGGTCAGTTTTAAGTCCAAAACAGTGCCCTCTAGATGTTTCACTTTTCCTGTGAAAAACTAATGTCTGTGGGAAAGGACATTTATTAGCATGTAGGATGAAATTTCTAAACAGGACTCAAATAAGAGGCACAATGTCAAGTGCTCACCGCTTCCTGTGTGTACTTCTATTTCCTCAGCCCTAAAAGCGGTTAAAATCGGATGACTATCATAGGGCCGTTGTGGAGGATGGGTAAATATTTGTGTGTCGGCTACAGTGTGCATTCAGTAAATTATTGCTGCTGTTATTGCTGTTGTTACTGTTATTAATCATTACTACCACTAAATCTTACTTTTGCCCGTTTTCTGAACTAAACTAAGAAAGCATCTTCCAGAATCGAGCTCATATCTTGGACTGAGTGTATAGCACAATATTCTGTTTTCTTTTCACCTTAGTCCAAATCTTTGTCAGCATGTTTCCAACCTTGTTGTCCTAGATTCTAGAGTTATATAGAAATTTGATTATCAATACTGATTCCTTTATAGCAGCTTATCACATCCGTTTTCTTCCTATAGTATACTTTTACTATAGGCACGAACCCACTTTCTCTGACCACCCCCAAGGAGATCATGACTTGCTGAAAGGAAGCTTTCAAAGTTGCTGCTTTGAGGAGAAAATGTGCCCATGGTGATAGTGGAAATTAAACTCCAGTTATTAGCATGATTATATTTTGACATAGAGAATGGTTTTCTAGGGGTAATAAAGGCTTGATCCCAATGTAACTCCACTGTGCAAACTTCTAACTTCTGTGCGTACTAATACAACAGTGTTAGACTAGCTAAGCTAAAAGGTTGTTTCCAAGTTTGAAATTCTGTGGTTCTCCTCAGCTATCTTCAGAGCAGTCCCTCTGCCGATGGCCATCTCTGTTTGAGTGTCTTTCCTGTAGCAGATGCGAATTCTGATCAGCTTCATTCAGTTGCATTTTAACTACCTTCAGAAGACCATAGTTCTCTGAGATATCAGAAAGCAAATCAACTTTTGCATAATTAAAAACTTGCAATGGGTTATAAAAGTTAAAACAGTTTGATTTATTTCAGGTGATAATTAAATTAGCTTGGGTGCAATAATAAAAATACAATAATAAAAATTCACGTGATATCGTTTTGGGCACAGCCTCACAAGGGTAGAGGATGACAGGAAACCGCTCATGTGAAGTGAGAGAATATACTACAGAATAAGAATACATAAGTGATGCTGATAGTTCAAGGTGGGAAAGCCAAGGGTCCTGGAGTTCAGTTTTTGAAAACTGCAAACGCTCATTGGTGTCAAATACGGTCTTTAGGTCTCATGGAAGTTTTATTTTCTTAGTATGTTTCTACTTCCCAATAATTGTCAGATTACAGGAGTAAAAAATAGTTTAAATAGCATTTTTTGCCTTGCAAATATTACATGAACAAGCAGAGTCTTACGATCAAATAGTCACTGGGCTTTACTTCAGTAATCAATTCTCATTTTCATAAGTGCATTCCAGTGCAAGTCTCTGAATTTGTCTATCTCTGATGCAAGTATGTTACAACTAATCACTTTTAAATCGTGTTCATCTTAAAGTGTTTTGGGCTCTGTTAGTTGGGGGCTGATTTACACAGACTCCTGGTTTCCCTTTTTCTAGATATCTGAACCTTTCCCCACCTCAAAGCAGCATGAAGCTTTCATCATTGCCAATGCAGAAGAAATGAGTTGAATATGCATTGGTTCATCCCCACCCCTAACTTTTGTAAATAAATTTGAAGGGGAAAGATACTAGACCTTAAATGTTTTGGATAAGTGTGCATTTTGTTTGCTAGGCCAAAAGCCTCCAGGAGGTAGAATTGAATTCACCATGATAGTAGTAAGTGTTTTGAAAATCCCCCATTAATCCAGTGGGATTCCCCTTCCCCTCAGTCTCCTCTCAGATTGTCAGCTTGGAGGTGCGAGTGGGGAGAAGACAGCTCTTGCTTGTGCTTGGTGATCTGGCCGCCACCTGGTCCCGCAGTCTGTTCCCTTTTGGCTTGTGTTCTGCGAAGTCTTGTTAGCTGCCGGGGCTGCCAATGTCTGATGTCCTTTCAGCATTTTTTCCTTTTCTACTAACCTGGCCTGTAGGCCTCCTTTGTGGAACACTATTACCTGGGGTATGTAAAGCAAAATTGTGCTATTAGTGGCACATTGGAATTATAATAATTAAAAAAATAAAACAACTCTTTTAGCTTCTGTTGACTTGTAACTCCTCTAGGGTCGGAGCTAAAGGGTAATCTGAAGGAGAAGCACCTTTTCTATGTGACCTGCCCAACTTGTATATCTGGATTCTTGTTCCATTGGGGAAAGCTCTTCTCCAGGAGACTGCAGGATGCTATAAAAAAAAAAAAAAATCTCTCTGGGTAGTTGCTTCTATTCTCAGGAAATATCTGAATAAAAAACAGAACAATATGGAACCTTACCGTTAATGTTCCCATTATCTTTTATTACCAAAGGAATTTTTCTACAGATACAAGTTTTCACTCTCTTATTATGTAGCTCCTTTCATTTATTCAATGACATATACTATGTTCCAGGCATATTTCTAGTCAGTGTTTGTCAACTGGGATGACTCTATCCAAGTGCATCTCTACTGGAAAATCGTGACAATTTCGCCTTCCAAATGTGCTCCAAATTTTCAGTACCTCCACTTTTAACATACACTGCAGTGTAGCACCTCGGGCTGGGTCCTACGGTAGCCCCCAGCAGGCCTCTCTGCTGCTACTTTGTGCTGTTACCGCCTATTCTCCCTACAATAGCCGGAGTAATGTTCAAAAAAGGAGAATTATACCATGATCCTCCCCTTCAATGTCTTCTTAATCACACTTAGGCTTTAGCATCATGATCTGTGATTGGGCTATTGACTGCTATTCCCAAATAAACTCCCATGACTCTCCCTCTGCTTGTTTAGCTCCTGGTAAAATTGGACTGCTTTATTACATATGTAAATCTCTCTCTCTTTTTTGCATTATTTGGACAAAAGTGAGAAGTTTTCACATCACAACCATGTGTCGGTTGGCTGCTTGCTCATGGTTCTAACCTACAGATTTACCTTTATCATCAGACTTTGAAAGACCTGCTATTTAGAATGGATAATAAGTAGATATTTGACCTGGGAGTCCTTAGCCATAAGTTGTACACCAGCCTCCATTTCTTTGGGCTTAGTAGTTGAAACAGTCATAACAATCTGGATGGAAACGTAACTGGTTTGCAGATGCAAGGTAAGACCTTGGAACTCGCGTGTGTCACTGTCCCCTGGACGGTCTAACCAGCCCATCCCAGAGTTTGAGGGATCTTCGATGGGCCATCTCTCTTAGGGTCTGAGGATCTATGAATCGTCAGTTTCCCTCTTTTGATTATATTTGGCCCATCATTTTCCAGTTCCTGTCCCCCAGAATTAAAGAAGAAAATACGTTTAAGGATGCTTTTTTTGAATAAAAACCTATAATTGTAGATCCAAATGTTGCATTTTCTAGGTGAAGCCTTAATGGAGACGGCGTTGACTGGACAATTTCAGACTTTGTTCCTTGCTACCGAATTTGAGAAATTATTGCCTTTAAAGCTAAGCTCACACTTAATGCTTTCATTTCCTTTTCTGCTCCACCCTTTGGGTTTCTTTGTCTCCTGGGTGGAAATTTTGAAGAATCATAGACCTTAGGAGATTTCAAGCTAGAACCTTATCAGTTCAACATTTGCAAAATACAGGGTGGGGCAAAAGTAGGTTTACAGTTGTTTGTATAGCAACTAATATAATAATTAACAAATAATAATACAAGAATAAACTCTGTGTTTCACGTATAAACCTACTTTTGCCGCACCCTGTACATGGCTTCAGAGAAAAAAAGAGCTATTTTACCCCTCAAATAACATCATTTTTCACATGATATGTTTCCTTGAAGGTCATATACATGAAAAGAACATGGGGTCTGTTATTATATAGAAAATGGAAAACTGAGCCAGATCTGGAAAGTTTGCGTAGAGAGATAGCCGTTCCCCCGCCCCCAGCCCTATCTTCTTTCCTTCATGCCCCATGGATCTAGCCAGTGAGATATCGGGCAAAACTGACATTTTACAGCCTGTGAAAGTTCCTACCTTTTGTTTTCCAGTGTGCGGCTGTTGTACAAATTGTCTCTAAGTGCCATGTTGGCAGGGCAGCACAAGATCCAAATTAACAGCTACTCTCTCTGGCTAAGCCATACCAGACACTGTTTGGCCCCTTAAGTTACTTGATTCTTCCTTGTTTTTTAAATAATTTCTCTCTAAATAACAGAGGAAACCTTACTACCTAGTCTCAGTCCCTGGAGGATGAAATCTTTTCTGAATTTTTTTTCTTTCACTTCGCTAGATACTTCATGTCCAGTTTCCTCCAAGAGAGTACCCAACATAATTATAGGAAGGACTTGAGATTTTCACATATTTTGAGGGCTTAAAAGAAAGAAATATTCCAAAAGAGTTGCAAATTTGGCTAATGAGAACACTGCTTATCTGTTTAAAGGGACAATATGGCCTATTCTGTTAGTACCTCCTCTGAGAACTGTGGCAAGGCTGAGTGACCTTGTAGGTTTGGATTCACTGTGAAGAAATCACCGTCCTTGGTTGTACTAAATTTCCATAAATATTAGCTTGCACAAGAGACTAAATGAAGAGGAGAAAGCCTCAAGTTCGAATGAAAGACAGACAGACCATCGCATTTTCTTTCTTTACACTTCAGAAGTTCACCTGGACCCCCACCGAACATGGTGTCCTGTCGCAGACTGTCAGACAGTGTGCCCCGTTGCAGCAGGTGACCCGGGACAGCCTGTGCTGGTGGAGTGCCCTTCCTGCCACCTGAAGTTCTGCTCATGTTGCAAGGATGCTTGGCATCCCGAGGGCTCCTGCAAAGACAGTCAGCCCATCATCTTGCCAACAGAACACGGGTAAGAAGGAAAATGTGGGGTTTGGGATTATTCATATTTTTCTTAGAAAAATGAAATAATGTTGCTTGGAGAAGGAATTATCTTGTGATGGAATTTAGCGATTCATTATTTCCCTGCAGTACTTTGCTAACAAAGAATAAGCCAAAAAGCACCTCAAGGGGGATTTTAAGTTATTTTCCCTGGAGAGTCTTTCAGATACTGCTGAAATTAGAGTTTGTATGAGTTTTGATTTCTCTTTAGTCAGAGAGTCACACGGTCCACTTGTTCTCAGTTGGAAGTCATAGCTTGTCCACAGCGATTTGCTTGGGTACCATGCCCACCGGCTATTGACATACCCGTTCTTTATGCTTGCCAAGTGTGCAGCAATTAGTTTCCTCCCTAAGCTGCCAGCTCATGAGGTGTGCCAGTCATATCACAGAGAATGCAGCAGTAGAAACAACAGCCCTTCAGTGTGGTACAGTGCTAAACTCGTAGGTCCTAGAGGAAAAGAGCTTCTCTCTCAATACTTTATGCTTTGAAAAGATGGTGCCAAGTTGAGATTTTGTTATGATGAGAAGCAGTTAAATCCGTGCCTTTCAGTAGGGAGAGTTTTTATGGTAGCAGCAGGGCCCAGAGTGAGAGATCTTTCTGTTTGATCTCTTGCTTTGCTTGAGGCTCTGGCTGTTCTGCATCAGCAAGAACAGAAATACCAGTGTTGTAGTCTGGTTGGCTTAGTCACCCAGTGCCCTCAGAGTGTGCAGAACCGTTCTCAGCAATAGGAACGCTACCTGGCTGTGATACTGTACTTGAATCCAAGACCAAACACATCACGAGGGAAAACAGATCCAGTGCATGTGGCAGGCCTGTGCCCTTTAACCAGTACCTCCTACATTCTCACTGCCACTGCGGGGAGGTCCCTGGGCATCACGGGACAATGTATAAAGATCCCAGAGGGAGAAGGACTGAGTTCTGACATTGTCACCTGGCATCCCTGTGACCTCATCAAGTCACTGAGGCCCTAGGGGATGTTTCTTTATTTGAAAAAAGGAGGGGAGCTAAATAAAGTAGTAACTGACCCACTGCTATATAAGGTTATTGGGAAGTCCCCAACTCTATCCGTCTGTCCAGCACTGTGAAGTTGATGTCCCTGTGCCGGGTGTGGTTTGATGAACAGCTAAAGTGCAACCAGTACTGTGGCTCACCTAGCCTTCCCTCCCACCCCACCTCCCCCCTTATTGTCTGTCCCTCTAGCCTGTGACCCTGTATTGGCCTATCCATCTGTTTGGAGTCTTTTCAATGACTTGGGGCATTTACTTTAAAGTATTGATCATTGACTCCCCCCAACTGCCTGCATTTGTTTATTTGGACGTATCATTACATGGGTTATCTGTGCCCCAGTAGATCCTGAGCTGGTTTTTCTTCTGTGTAACAAACTTCTCGCACTTTTTATTCAGACAGTGTGTGCCCAGGGAATGAAATACTACTTTGGCAAAACAATGAATTCAGTCAGCTGTGGAAAATACGATTATATAATTCACTCAAAGCCAAAGATAAATAAATTAAGGTCGTCTTTTTTGTTTTGAGTTATCTGAGTAACTAATAAAGTCTGTCTCTCCTGTTTCCCCACCTTTTTCCCTGGGGGTGAATTAAGCACAGATAACAAAGAGTTTGTAACGTACCCATCAGGAGCCCTGGGAAGTCCACTGATGACCAGAAAATGGAGTCTAGAAGAGCATTATTTAACTAATAATTATATTCAGCCCACTCTTTCCACAGCTCTGGCTAGCGTACACCCTTGTGGTTCTAGCTTTTAAAACAAAAATCAGGCAGCATTCTCCATCCTCCCCATGTCATTTCTCACCCACTGTGTTTCTAGGGCCCTCTTTGGGACGGACGCGGACGCCCCCATTAAGCAGTGCCCCGTTTGCCGGGTATATATCGAACGCAATGAGGGCTGCGCTCAGATGATGTGCAAGAACTGCAAGCACACGTTTTGCTGGTACTGCCTGCAGAACCTGGACGTAAGTTCCACGTGGAGACACTGTCTCCAGTCGCCTCTCTCCGTTCTGTACCTGTGCACCAGCCGGGCTCCTACAGGCTTTCCTTTCAAAGTATTGAGCAGTTTTGTCCTGCCAAAGAATTTATTTTTCTTAGTGAGACTTCCTGAGCCTGTTGCTTTAGATATCCGTAAAACCTCTCTTTGATTACCTTAGGTGTGTCGCCTTAGCTTTCAAGGTAAGTGTTTGTTCTAGGGACATTTCTTGCTTTGGGGACATTGTCTCATTCTATTATGTAAAGGACTGTTAGTATATTAGTTTTTTGTTGCTGTTGTAACAAATGACCACAAACTTTTGGCTTAAAATGACACAATCTTATTATCTTTAGTTCTGTACATGAGAAGTCTAATGTGGATCTCATGGGATTAAAATCAAGGTGTCCACAGGCTGCATTTTTTTTTTTTCTTTCTTTTCTGGAGGCTGTAGGGGAGAATCCATTTCTTGGCCTTTTCCAGCTTCTTGAGGCTGCCTGCATTCCTTGGCTGGTGGCCTCTTTCTCAGTCTTCAGAGGCAGCAGCCGCACAGCTCTCTGCCCCTTCTTTCACAGGCGTAGCCTCCAGAGCCATTCCCTCTGACCACAGCTGGGAAGGCTTCTCTGAGATTAGATTGGGCTCATCAGGGCAATACAGGAGAATCTCCCCTACCTCAAAGTCTTAATTTAATCACACTTGTAACATCGTCACAAGTTCTGGGGAAAAGCCATGGACATCCTTAGGGGAGCGATTATCCTGCCTACCACAATTAGGTTGTTTCCTCTTTTTGAATTTAAAGAAAAAAGCCATTCAAGTCAATGCAGTGATGTCTCTCAAATAACAGTCTCATTCATTGGCATGACAGAGGTTTGCTCCTGCTTTGTCAGGGTTCTCTTCTAGATAAAGAGGTCTGGTCTCACTGTCCTTTTTCCTAACCGTTCCTGAAGCATGTCTTCTCAAATTCAGGTGTATTTATATTCAGTCCTGTGCTACGACTAATAATGCTAACCTCAGAGTTAAAAGGTGGTGTGAAGGATTATTGAGTATTCATTCTGTTTTCAATTATAGTGTTGTAAAGTTTGAGGTGGCCTAAATTGTTTATAGATATTCCCTATTTTGGCAGTTTGGACCTATGAAATATGTCCATATCAGTGTAAGCCCTCAGACACGGGTGGTCACTCTTTTCTCAGCTTCCCGTTTTAATTGCTCAGTTTGCTTCAATTCAATAATCGACTCTTGTAGTGCTTTGGTATCACACACAGTTGGGGAGTGAGTGTGTATTTACCATGGCGTGCATGCTGGCCACCATGGGCCTGGTTTTTAACTGAAATTTGGTAAGTTGTCTAGGCTGACACCTGTAAGTAAGAATCTTAATCAGTTTTATGTCAGTGTTCCAAGAAAAGGTGTAAATTGGGGAGAAGAAAATTGACATTTTAGACGCTAGAAGCTTAGCAGCTCAGGTTGAAAGAAATATTTTCATTCTTTTAAAAAATTCTATTACAATCCTTGAACTACAATTATGTTTGATAGTTGAGACCTCTCATAATTCTAAACGAGTAACATTCTAGATGAAGATTTGACAGATTGTATACCCCTCATGCTTTACAATTGGAAGAAATCGTTTTCCGTTTTCTTCCAGGTTTAACCAGAATATTAATTGGGCTTAATCCACAAGCAGGCTGAGCCCACGAGGTTCTCTTTAGGAAGCAGGAGTGTAAGGGGTAAATATGTGTGCCAGACCCCTCCATCCCTTGGCTGGCATGTGGTGCGGAGTTGCAAAGAACACGCTGTTCTGTCACTTGTACTGTTCTGGGACTTGAGATGAAATGGTACACACGTTAGGTGGCTGGATACACAGCATCTTTTTCTGGTTATTATTTTCTGAGACCTCATTGTTTTGGTTTTAGCCGAGGGCGTTGGCTTTTTGGTAATGTTTTTCTGTAGACAAGTGTTCTATGTAGGATGGCGGCGTTGATCCTTGTTTATAGGAAAGTTTTGGAGCATGGGTCTGGGAGAAGTTGACTGTCCAAAAGCCAGGCCTGAGGTAGACACCAAACAGAGTGATTTTGAGTTTTGAGTGTGTTTCCGCCTTGAACCTCTGACCTGCTGTTTCAGAGGATGAGGTATTCTTGGTTTTTGTTTTTTTTTGCAGGGGGAGGGGGTTAAGTGTTTATTAAACCCAGCTTTAAATAATATCTACCTACAGTCTGTAAACAAATACAGTACACATGTAAGTAAAAGGCTCTTAGATTAGAAATAATGGAAAAACTAAGGAGCCCTTCATACGCTGGCACCTCACCACTCCTCGGGCCGATGCCATGGGGCCATATTACAGTTAGAATTCAATGAAAACGCAGAAGAGGTTTAGCTGAACTCCAACTGCTAGGATGAAATTCAAAACAGGTAATTTTTCCACTTAATAGGAGATTGGGTTACAACAAGGCAACAGTGTGGGTTTTACATTCACAGATTGGCTAAAATAGTACAAATAAATGTCTCCCTCCCTGTTGCCAAAATTAGTAAGAGATGAGGGACCACAGGTGTTTACAAAGATAGGTAACTCATAGGGCAATAAATGTCTACAGTTAGCAGAGCACAAACGTATAGAATTTGCCTTTCTGCATAATGTGCAGAATATCATAAGTACGTTCCAGAGGTACAGTCAGCAGACTCCAGAGTGGTAAGAGAGCATTTGTAAAGAAAACGCACTCGAGTACAGAACCCAGAGCAGGGAGCTGGATGCAGACGAGAACACACACAAGACAGAACCCTAATTCTTCATCTCTGATTGTCCAACTTAACAGATTCCTACAATTAGCTTACTGCCCTCTATGGATTTTAGAAAGCAACGCTTTGTTACCTGTGTAGGAACTTGGAAAAAGATTAGTCATAATCTGAGACAAGCCGAGTCGATTCACTCAAGAGCAGCACGGACAGCAGTGAGATGTGTGGCACTTAGTGCGCTTTCGCCGGTGCTTTTGCGGATGGGGCTTTATCACGTCCCCAGAATGTTCCGATAGAGTTTTTCAAATTCCCACAAACGTCCATTTTATAGTCACTTCAGATATAAAGGGGAAAAAGTCCCAAACTAGAAAGTAAAAAAGTCACAAAGTGACTGGAAATCCGTGAATATGTAAGTGATATCCACATGTTCCCTTAACACTTTATCAAGTGCTATGTAAGGTGATTGTAATGCTGTCCTAAAACCAATCTCATTTAAGAAGATACAGGAATGCCTATTCTAATTCTAGAATTAAAAGCACTTATTCCATATAGTGTGCGTTTCAGCTCGGTTGACACCTACTTGATGGTACCTGTTGGTGTCGCCTTGAAGCTTTATTAGAGCTACATGGCACACTTGAACTTTAAAAGTTCAGAACTAACACTGCCACAGATAGTTGCTCATCTCAAGTTCTTACAGGGGTGAAGGATATGCTTGAGTTGTCCTAAGGTCACTTCGGCCTAGAACAGTATCCCCAGGAAACTTTGGCAAGTTCCCTAGCCAACAAAATCTCCATAATCTAAGGTGTTTGGGCCTCACTAGGTCAAATAAACAGGTTCTACTGACACACTAACATACATTTTATACCTTCAAGACGCAGCTTTTCCCAAACTCACTTGACCTTGCCAGAGGCACTCAAAAACACCACTGGTTCCCAGGACACTGAGAAATGCCATTCTAAAGTAAATTTTCTGAAGTAGTGGTTCTAAAATCATAGTGAATATCAGAAACATGTGCGAGGCATGTTAAAGCACAGATACAATACCCCATATCAGAGGTCTGCAGTGGGACCTGGGAACCTGCATTCTAAGCTACTCCTAGCGAAGCGCTGGAGTGAGGACCACACTTTGAGTGGTGTTTGTCTAGACAGCGCCCCACACAAATCTCAGCTGCAGGAAGCCTTCCTATGGCCTCGGGAAAGGTTGCATCCAGCATTTGCCACATTTGCTGGTCAGATCAGCCCAATGACATCTTAGAAGGTCCTGGGGAACCTTGGTGGGGTGGAGGAGCACTTGACTTAACTGCTGGCTCTTCCCCTCCTCACCAGGTGAGCAGGCACAATGACTACATCTTAAAAGAGGAATAATAGCAGCCCGGTCTCAGGGGGATCTGTGAAGCATAAAGGAAACTACCTAACAAAAAGCATCATACAAGCGTTATTAATCAGAAGAATGTGTCAGTTACAGCAGGAAAACCCCACATGAGTTTTCTGTCTTCTGCAACTGCTGAGCCTTTCTGAAAGCACATTCTGGCAGCTACCAAAGAGAAAAGAGGCTGAAGTCAAAGAAAACTGCAGTGAGAGGAAGATACCTAGTGGGTTACTTAATTAAAAATATCTAATTGTTAAAAAAAGATCAGCTCACAAAGCCCTTAATTATGCTGGCTTGGAGATAGTTTTCCAGAGTTACAGTCTGTTGATCTTTGAACACACTCGCTCTTCTATTTTACCATGTTATTAATGCTGGTTAAATTTTAACATCAAGAGAATGTGAAAAAAAATTCCTCCACTCAAATACATGTGAATCATGTGTAAAAAATGGCTGTGGTAGTTCCGATCTTACAAGCTACCACTGTGGGAGGAGGAGGCATTCTTAATCTCTGCCTGGGGGACGTCGGCAACTCGCACCCTTCGGCTGTCTTGTCTCTCTCCTCTGACTTCAGCTTCTGCTCTCCGCTCTCTAGTCTCTAACTGACCCATGCGTTCAACCATGTCACATTTAACAATGAGGGACCCTTTCCTCAAGCCTACGTCTTCCCCTTGCATTTCTCTCCTCCTGCCAGCAGCCAAGCCTCAGTAAAACAAAATCAGCTGTAGCTGTTGACACTTGCTTACCTTCAGTCACTGCCGTGTGTCCAGATTGCCACTCAGTCACACCCTGACTGTAATCTTCCAAGGCTTCAAAGTGATTTCTTTTGGGTAAAATCCAGGGGACACTTAAGTTCTCATCTTACCTAGATTCTCTGCTGCCTTTGATAAATCTTGACCACCTCTGATTCCATCTCTTCAGGTTTCCCTTCTCTATTCCTGGCCGCTTCTCAGTTTCTTTTCCAGACTCTTCCTTGACCCATTCCTACATCTGCGTTCAGGAGCTTGTTTGCCTGTCAGTCCGCATTCTCCCTAGGATCTCATTTACTTCTGTGGTTTCTTCTACCCCATGCACGCTCATTGCCAAGCCCTTTCCTCCCCAAATGCACATATATTTAACCAGCTGCCTTTTGATCAGTACTGCTTGGATGTCTTAAGTATTTCTCAAGTTCACTTGCCCAAACTGTGGTCATCACCTCCCAGCAAAATCCATCTCTCTGTTGTTGTTTCTCTCAACAAAGCAATTACCTTCTACCCAGGGAATTTCCCCTAATCTGTGATTTCTCCTTATTTACCCACCTGGTTAGTTACCGTCTTAACATTTCATGAGTGTGTCTCAGCCTCTGGCATTTTATCACCTTGTTTACTACAGCCACCTTCTAGCTGCCTCCCTCACGCTCCTCTCCTTCCATACCATACCTTGAAGATAATTGTTCAGGCCATTAATCTCTTTTAGACTCCGTCAAGAGTTCCATTGATTAGGATCTGTTTTTACTTGGTGATAATAAAACTACTGAGATATAGTCTAAAGATCATGGGCTTGGAATTCCTAGAGGCTGTTATTCATATCACCAGACAGAGCCTTTGCTTCCAGGAAGGTGATTTGATGTGGTTAATATCCATTTCTCAATTCAAAATGTTTATGAAAACCTTTCTCTCTCTCTTTTTATTTTTCCAGAGTGACATTTTCCTCAGACATTATGACAAAGGACCATGTAGGAATAAGCTTGGCCATTCAAGAGCCTCAGTGATATGGAACCGAACACAGGTACCCTGACCTTAAAAGGAGAATGAGATAAACCAGATATACAATGGCTTAAAAAGCTCACCTGTTCATCCTCTCCACTCCACTCCTGCTTACCCATTCTAGCCTGGGAGGTTCTGGGAGTTCTGGGGCAGGGCTGGGAAAAAGTAATGGAGCAATTGCCTGGAGTTAATTGATGAGCAACTACTCTTGAGGATAAGTGGAGGGGCAGGGACCAGAGCAGCCAAATAATTAAGAGTGACTTGCAGAATGAGGGCAGATGCTCTTTCCTTCTGGAAAAAAAAAAATGGCGGAATGACTTCCCTAAAGCCCTTTACGGAGTCTTTGCTATGAAAGGCAGAGCTCTAAAACCCGATAACCCCCTGCTGGGGCTTAGATCCCTCTGCACATGCCTCTGTGTTTATGTGACAGGTTCAAAGGGAGGCCTGGTTTATTTTTAATAGTGTTCCATATTTATTAAAGGCCATGTTCCTTTTGAAGGAGTCAGTATTAATAGCCTAGTAATTATTATTAACGTCCCTATGAGACTGTTGAGGAAACTCAGGTAGAGAGAGAGCCAACACCAACATTTCCTGATTACACTGAGCTCATGCCAGAGCCTGAGTTAGGGCTTGGTTTGTTCTTCTCACCTTTGATTTAGTCTTTGGTATTGCCCTGGTTTATTCAGTTCAGACCATTGCTGGATAAAAGGTCCCATAACTGTGACTATTTTATGTGCCTGAGATGGTGTCTTAGTCAGTTCAGGCTGCTGTACCAAATTATCATAGACTGGGTGGCTTAAACAGCAGAAATTTCTTTCTCACGATTCTGGAGACTAGAAGTTCAAGATCAGGCTGCCAGCAGGACTGGGGTTGGGACTGGACTTGCTGGTTTACAGATGGCCATCTTCTCATTGTGTCTCACTTGGCAGAGGGTAAAGAGAGGCAGCAGGCTTGCTGGTGTCTCAACTTAGGAGGGCAGCCATCCCTTAAGGGTTCCACATCATCATATTGGGAATTGGGGTTTCAAGATGAAATTTTTTGTTTGGGTAGGGCACACAAGCATTCAGTCCATAGCAGTTGGTGTAGTATACATATAGGGAGATTTAATTGCTAAAATAGTTCTTTTTTTCTAAATTTCCAGGTGGTTGGGATTCTTGTGGGGTTGGGCATCATTGCCTTGGTGACTTCACCCTTGCTGCTTCTGGCTTCCCCGTGTATAATCTGTTGTGTCTGCAAGTCCTGCCGGGGCAAGAAGAAAAAGCATGACCCATCCACAACCTAGAGATCTCTGTCTCTCTCTGTGTCCGTGTGCCACACATGTCTTATACATACAAGACAACACAGTGATAAAGCCCCACTTAGTGAACTCACCTCCTTTTTCTTGCCAAATTTTGGAAGTGCCTCTGTGTCCAGACTTCGAACTGGCCTGCCCGCCTGTGGCGTCAGCAAAGGCCAAGCACTGGTGTGTGTGTTCCTGTGTAAAGACAATCGGGTTGCGCAGTCCAGATTGTGTCTGTGGAGCATGTCAGAAGCTTCGGGTTCCTGGGAAGGAACTAACACATCGTCATTCTATCATCTGAAGGATCCCACTGGACTGCTCAACTTCCAGCCAGATTCAAGGAGCCTGAGTGAACGTTCAATACAATAAAGGTGTTGTCATGGTTGGCAGTATACATGATCATTGAGAAGCTCGGGTGTGTTCTGTGTTGTTTGACTACCATGGGAAACGTGGGGGGAAACCCATGGATAAGACTGTTGCGGGGAAAATTTTCATAAGAGTGATAAAGCAGGCTGCTTATCTGAGGACTCGATATGGTGGCTCTGCCCCTGCCTGCTCCTGGGTGTGCTTTCCCAGCATTCCCACAGCGACTTGGCAGAAGCACAATGGGTTTCTCCTTGTGTGATCTCAGCTTCAAGCGGGAGAAACTTCTGTGCAGAGGAAGTTGTCCCTTCCCACTGAAAGGGTTTCAACATATAAAACAGTATGGTCTAGTTTAGTCTGTCTGTCAGCAAGTGTAACTTTTTAAAGGTGATAAACCCTTCTCTTATAGCCAGTAGCTGCTGTCTACATGCTTGTTTTACATGCAGGACTTGGGTGCAGTGGCAGAGGTTCAAAACCTTCATCATAGATAACAGGGACCTTTCTTAGCTCTGTGTTCATACACCCAACAGATGTAGAACCAGACTAAAGATACACACCAAGCCCTTAGGTGCATCTAGAACCCATATAGCTTTCTGCCCACCTAGAATTTCTACCCATTGGGCATGCCTAGATACGAATGCAAAATCAGAGTGTGTATTATTGCACACAATAGTACAACACACAAAATAAATGTTTATGTACAAGCCAGTCTGTTTCCTTCTGTGACTAATATTGTTTATTATAAATGAACCTACAGATTTTTTTTGCATATTATATATGTAAATTTTGGTTACAAGTTCTTAACTTACCCAAGTAAAGACTCATCACCATGACTCTTTTAAAACAATATGTAGTACTGTCATCTCAGTTGGTAAAAACACTGATTGATAATCACATTATTTATGTGTTTTCAAACAATGCAGAGCAGCTGTCTTCTCAGCAGAGTTTGGTATCTGGTAGGGCAGTCTGAATTCTGTATGTACAAGGCACTGAAAAAACAACAAAAATCTATCAGAAATAAAATGTAAAAGCTTTATATATATTCACTAGTTTGGATTTGTATAACCCCATTGTGACTTAGTTTTCCCACTATACCATTGGTCAGATTTTGAATAAACGGGTTTTGAAAAGACAATGACTTTTCCTCCAATGACAGGATGACACAATTGCCATTAGCAGTGTAGCCTGGTGCCTCCTGAGCGCTGGACTAAGCGTTAACGGGGAGCTCTCCTTGAAGCCAGGGATGCCCCGTAAGGAACTGTCAGGAGCTATGATATGTTCTGAGGTAACTGGATAACTAGATTACTAAATTGCTGCTATCCTGGACCTATTATTAAAGAATAATGCTTTGCCTATGTAATGGAATGTATCCTAAGTGGGGATGTGTATATTTAAGGAACTTTAATTCACACATATATACATATATATATACATATATATTACTATATATATTCTTTTGGTCATGTATATTTTTATTTACAGTTTGTATAGACCATTGATGAGAACTCTGGGAAAACTTTTGATGGCAGCCAACTAAAAACATTTTTAATCATTTATTAGAAATTTCTCAATATTGTGTCTTTTTTTCCTTTGAAACGCAAAACAAAAAAATCAATAATCTTTATCAATGTATTTCATGTTAGTATAAATATAAGGGTATATATATTTGAATATTTGCCTTGTCTCACACTGCCTCATCAGAGTTAAAGGCATTTGTAACTGCTCAGGGGATCCCAGGAACTCAACGGAACTGAATTTTTGTATCACGAATGTCAGTAGTTGCAATCTGCTACTCAATTAGCAAACTCTTCAACGGTGGTTCCACAAAGAATCTTCAGAGCGACTGGTTTCAAGTTACCTAAAGGCTGTGTTATTAAAGGTGGAGCTCCTGAATTTGGACTAAAAGTGGAAGAAAACATCTATGTTATTTCCCTGGAAAAATAAATGGAAGGGACTTGCCTTCTCACAGAGATGCTGTTGTAGTAGAATTGGCTCCTTTTCCTTTGTGGGGGATAACTAGTAGGGGTTCTTTGTCAAACAGACTTAAGATAACAAGATTTATTTTTAAATTTTGGAAAGTACCCAGAAAATGGTGACTTCTTCCTTAAATAGCTAAATGAATGGGCGGGTATAAGATTGTCAGAATGAACAGGACAGATTGAGAGGTGAAACCCAAGTGTATCTCTGATGCATCAAGGATCGAGATGTAAGCCCATCAAGAAAATTCGTTTATACAGGAGAAAGCTGACAACTTTGATAATGGACTGAAACTATCATTTTGGATAACGGGCCAGTGAAAGGGTTTAACCTTGTCTCTTCCCTCTGCCAGGTTTATTCTTTCCTAGTGATTCTCACTCTGTACTAGGAAGAAACCTGGGTCTACATGGTAGTGTTTGGATATTTTGGCAAAATCCTTTTGTGTTTGGAGTGGTATGGTATAGTCCATTTGAAATAGGAATTTAAAAGTCCTTCACCAAAATAGCGATCTGGATGTAGTAACTTACCATGCAGAAACACTGCTGGATGTAATGGCGTAACACCTAGCCCTTGCCCCTTCTAGGAATTTTTCTCTTGTTCTTGGCTGGGAGGTGAGGAGAGGAAAGTCACATGGAAACAAATTTTAGAATCTTAGGCATCCCGTTTCTTCATGCCATAGATGTTTGCTCTGGACTTGAAATCTCTCTTTTGAAGGAGGTCTTTGAAAAATGAACAATTCACAGGGTGAATTTTCTTGTAGCCTGCATCACAAGAATTTTACCTTTCCAAGTCTGAAAAATCTAAATGCTTATTTGAATGTAAAGCACTGTTTCTTGGAACCCCAAATGTGTCTTTTAAAACTTATTCAGAATCTAAATTGTATGTATTACTTTAGCCTTCCCTAAAAGTGCTTCTGAAAGACTTTCTGTTCATGAATGGATGCCTTTATGTGTATAGGTCATTTACATATGTGTAGCTTCAGAGACGGTTTCAGGAGCCTTAGATGAGTGATGTTTTATAAAGCTGCCACAACCGGTATCTATAGGCTATTGCATTGTATGTTGATTCACGACCCAGAAAGTTTTGTTATGTATTTAAGCAATTGGTGTCATATTATATTTTTTCAATTATTTGAGAGAAAAAATAGCTGTTTTCATCTCTTAGCCCCAATAAATGTGGAGCAGGAAATTAAGTGTCTTAACTGTTGTTGTGCTGCATGTTGTTAGACACGTTCAATTTTATCGTCTAGGAGCCAACAAACTCACTATTAAATGCTAGGCTCAAAATGAACACAAAGTACCCAAATCTGCAGTACCGCTTATGGAAATTACTTTTGCGACCTTGTGTCTTCGAAGAAATGGGAGCGAATGTCAAGCCTGCACTTGTGGCAGGCTTTCTTGTTGCGTGTGTGCTACCCCACACTGCCAGTGCACAAGCACTGACCATTGGCTGGAGAAACAACCAATAACTTAGGCCTTTGATCATTCCAATAAAAATGGTGCCAGGCATCAAAGTCATTAGTTCTGTCAAACAAGGGTTGGACTGCATGCGCTCTCAGGTCAGTTCTAACCTTCCAAAAGTTTATTAGAGGAATGTGTTTCCTTGTTATGTTTTTTTTTTTTTTAAAGGAAGTGTTACCTTAAGCTCATTTCCATTTAATTAGTATTCAAGGCTGGACTCCTCTAAAGTTGAGTGCCAGAAGTTGGTTAACAACTAGAACTTGTGTTTCTGCAAAACTGAAAGCTCACATTGGTATACTGGTGTTGATGCCTTTTGATTGAATATTATATGCTACTATACCTGACTGAGTACAAAGGTTTATAACTGACTTACAAATTGAAATTTTATTTTCTAATCCTTCTGTTTTGAGGAAATCAATAACATCATTTTAAAACATTTTAGATTATGGTTTCATAATCTGCTTAATCATCTCCTAGAATGTCAACATCATTTCATTTTTAAAGTGTGCTTATTGTTTGCTAAACTTAAATTTGCATTCCCAAAGAATTATTGAATGAATTATGTTATACAGCAGTGATTTTAGTCAGTGCCTGACCAGCAAGACTTATTACAATGTAAATTATGGATCTAGTGAATTTTGGGAATTATAATAGTGTTTTCTGTAATTGAATTATTTCCATTTGTTAGATAATAAATCTACATTTTTTAAGCCCTAAAGATAGTATACAACTCTACATTATGAGAAAAAAAATTGTCTTCAAATACTTTAATAGCAATTATAATGTTTTAAATACATTTTTACATATGCTTTTTAAAGAACTTTGAGAACAGTTCTGTGAGATAAATTGAACAGATCCTTTTCACAGAGAAAGCAGTGCTTTTGTGTTGATGTCTTGCCAAGGGTCACACTGGGAGTGGCAGCCAGAAAAGAAATGCCAGACTGCTTGAAAGTACTTGAACGCTCTTTCATTCGTCCGTGATTCTGAGCCTGCCTTCACTCCCATATCTGAGAATGTACTTCCCTCTCAGTTATTTGCACCAGTGGAAGTATGTGTAAGAGAATACTTTATTATTTTGAATAATCACTTGGACTCTGTTTTGGTGTGTCTGACCGTGTGCCCAGGGCAGCTGGCCACTCCTGAGATCCAACCCAGTCACTCTCTGGGGCTCAGCCAGAGGAGAAGGGCAGGAGATGGAAGGTGATTCATTAACTAACCATCTCTGACTTGCTAATACTGGAACTAGACTCATACTTACTTCAAATGCCAACATGTTTGCTTCTTCCACACAAGTACAAAGTACATTCTCACAGGTTCCTTTTAATGTTTATTGTCCAAACTCAAAGCAATGGTTAATGCAGATCCAAGTCCTTTCCTATTAATGTTACTGGCTTGGACCCTGGTGTTTATTTCTGTCCTATCACTAAATAAACCAAGCAAGTGACAATATTCAACAGCAAGAATGAGGCTCTAAATAATGAACTTACAGAATGAATTTCTTATATGTATAAGAAATACATAATTTCATGTATATGTATATATGAAATTCATTCTGAATGTTCATTTTATATATATATATATGTTGTACTTTGAGTTCCATTTTCTGCTTTTATATTTTTCAATTTTATCAATTCCCCGTTTTGTATGTTAAAACTAGAATGTAGGCTTTTGATGAGAAGGAAATTAAGTCTAATGTTAGCTATTTTATTTTGTAGTTTCTTTATGATCAGGCATGATTCAAAGAGTGTATTTTCTTTTTGGAGGAGTGGATGGTTGGTTAACATAATGCTATTGAGCATATTCGCGTAAGATAAACATGGAGGTTTTCTTGAGGTGAGTTATAGGACTTCTGATTATTGATCAACCTGGCCTTATGTTCAGAAATACACATGCCACCTTGCATGATGTGCTCCAAATTCAAGCCTGGCCCTGGGACTTAGGTACCACAAGGGTACATGAACAGCGTGTTGGGAGAGGGTTGGCAAATCCGGTGTCACCCTGGGCACAGAACAAGCAGGCAGTGTCCTCTGTTCTCCCTGCTCTCTGCTAATCCAGGCGTGTGTGAGGGGGCAGGGAGGTGGAGGGTGTAGGCAGACATCAGCTTGCAATAAGATGACTTCAGTTCCGGGCCTGACTTTGCTCTTGTGCTGTGGTCCAGGGCCAGCCATCTATCATACAGCATCATTTCATCTCTCTTAGCTCTGGCTTAGAAGGAACGTATGAGATCACGGATGTCAAAGTGCTGCTAAGTGTTGTTTGTTAGGAGGTGGAGGAGGAGGAGCGTGCAGCACTGTAGGGCATTGTGCTGGGCGTGCCATGGCCGTAAGTGTGGGTGACAAGTTTTCAGCCAGACACTGATCCCAAAGGAGAAGAGGGGCTCACAGATTTCAAACTTGTAAAAGTGTGTTGAGAGAGGAATGACCTCAGTAAATATAGTCTTTTTTAGATTTAAAAATATCTTTATGTTGCTTTTTCACACAGCAGTATTTCACAAATAAATATTTAGCTAATTTTATGCTCAGTTAAAATGGAGGGTATATGGAGAGAAAAATGCAGAATTCATATCAACACAATGATATTTGGGAAGGCAGAGGTTTATTACAAAAACTTGCATTTACATAATGCCATATGGTGTGTGCAAAGTACGTTCCTACTTCATTTTGCTTTTAAAATTGCTCTAGAAAGTAGCTGTTCATGTGCCCCTCCCCCAATTTGCAGATGGGAGATGAGATTCCAGGGCTAGGTGAGTGGCACAAGGTCAGACAATGGGTTAGTGGCAACGCTAGAATTCGAACCTACATGTTGCATGAGCATTATTTTAATTTTCTTTTGAAGTGGCTTAACACATTTATTAGCCTCAGCTTCTGTACACCAGAAGTTTGGCCCACTTCTATCTCTGTTCTTATATCTCCCTTGGCCTGCGAGCCTTTCCCGTTTCTTCCAGCAAACCCCTCCGGAAGCCCCTCCTGACTTTCCAGGGAGGGTAGCTTCTTACTACCTGCTCCCACGGCTCTCTTCTTGGCTGGTCTTTCTCTCAGGGTCTCACTGGACTAAAGATCAAGTTGCTGGCCAGGTGTATTCTCATTTGGGGCTCAGGGCTCTCGTCCAAGTTCACTGGTTGTGGGAAGAATTCGGTTCCTTCTCCCACTTTCCATGTGGCCCCCTTCATCTGCAAGCCACATAGGGTCCTTCTCATGCTTCAGATCTCTGACTTCCTCTTCTGCCACATCTCTCTGACTTCTATTATTTTAAACTTCTATTATTTTAAAATGGCTAATGGGAACATGTTTATGATTGTCATTTTCAACAGGAAATTTAACTTTTTGTTGTTCTGTTTCCTTGCCCTGTGAAGCCAAACAGTTTGCAGATGTGATAGTATCATGTAGAAGACATCACAAACTTAGAGAAGAAGGAAGAGCAATATTGAGCTTCCTACAAGGGAAGCTCTGATCTAAAGTTTCAATTGAGCCTGGCATGGCCAAGGTGTTAGAAGCAACCCTGCTCTGGCTGGCATCCTTGGGAGGGCCACTTGGTCTTTACATGAGACCAATTCCCCTAAGTGGACTTAGAAGAAAACCTGATCTCATTTTTTCATTTAACTTTTTCTAGTATTTAAAATTTTTTATTTTCAATTATAGTTGACATATAACATTATATTACTTTCCAGTGTACAACATAGCGATTAGACAATTCTATACCTTATGAAGTGCTGATCTCATTTTTTTAATGAGCTTTCAAAAGATTCAGGCTTGGATTGAATCTCATATTGGATTCCGGAAGGACAGCTCTTTTAAGAGCTGGTTTAAAGTACAGGACGGTGTTTCTACCCAAGGCAGACTAATAAAGCAATGGATTGGAGTGAACCAGTTTCTTCCTGTTATGAGGGGCCTGCACCAAAAGTCAAGGTTGTGTGATAGTCCCTTGTGGCTTTGGACAATTTATCTTTGTCTCAGTTTTCTCATCTAGAAAATTGGAAGTGAATGTGTTCTTGTTCCAATTCAAATCTAACCTTTTGTGTGAGTTGGGAAAGATCACCGGCTCCCACAATGCACTCCAATATACAAGAATAGTCAGCACAAAGGAAATTCTTATTAGGCAAGCAATTGGTAACTGCCAGAAGAAGCTTCCATTTGCTCAATTATGGATAATTCCAGAAGCATGTGAAATATATTTGAAATAAACAAATACAATGAACAATAGTTGAACTCCATGGTTTGTTTACAGTTCTTGATGGCTGAAAAAGATTAACAACAAAAGTTGCTTAGGGAATTTCCAGGGATATGTTTTCTCCAGTACTTATATTAAAAACATCAGAATCTCCGTATCCATATTTCAGTCACACTGTGGGTTACTCTGAGTATGTCAGTCTAAGGAGAGTTTTTAACATCCAGTTACTTGTTGTTGATGATTTTTTCTTTCTGAAATAAAGTTAATAGTTAAGGTAATTCGACTATGTATATGTGTTAATGGTACATAGGGTTACCATGTATTATTTGAAACCCACAATAAGCTGTTCTCACAGATAATGCTCCCACTTGTGACAAAATGTTTCTACTTAGGGCTTTTAACATTTGAGGAAAGAAGCATTTGATTTAGAGTGGTCACACTAAAACTCATTTCTAATATTTCTGTCTGACATCACAAAACATAACCAAGGAAGTAAAACAAAGACTTGAAAAATATCTTCGGGCTTAATTTCTATGACCCATTTTAATAAAAACAAAGGTGTATATGGATTGCATCTTAAAATGGAAATGATGAAAAAAAAAGGAAATGATTGTACTCTTTCCCTATTACCCATTCACAGTATTTCTACAAATGTTTCCACATAAACGCCCTCAACTGGCGTAGGAACATAAATTCACCGCTGGAAGGAAGAGAAGATGGCTTTGGGGGCATTGCTGGTAGTGAACTGCTGAGGACTAGAAACTTATTTGATATCTCCTGTTTTATTTTCTAATTTCGTCTTTAAAATTTATCTAAAACTTATAAGCTACTCCATATTATATTGATTTCATTTAAAAAATAACAAATTACATAAGGAAAATTAACATCTTTTTTTAAATATATTTATTGATTATGCTATTACAGTTGTCCCATTTCCCCCCCACTCCACTCCATCCTGCCCACCCCCCTCCCTCACACATTCCCCCCCCCATAGTTCATGTCCATGGGTCATACTTATAAGTTCTTTGGCTTCTACATTTCCTACACTATTTTTACCCTCCCCCTGTCTATTTTCCACCTATCATCTATGCTACTTATTCTCTGTACCTTTATCCCCCTCTCCCCCTCCCACTCCCTTATTGACAACCCTCATGTTCTAGTTGTTTGCCTAGTTTTCTCTTGTTTTTGTTTTATGTGTGGTCGTTAATAACTGTGAGTTTGCTGTCATTTTTACTGTTCCTATTTTTGATCTTCTTTTTCTTAGGTAACTCCCTTTAACATTTCATATAATAAGGGCTTGGTGATGATGAGCTTCTTTAACTTGACCTTATCTGAGAAGCACTTTATCTTCCCTTCCATTCTAAATGATAGCTTTGCTGGATACAGTAATCTTGGATGTAGGTCCTTGCGTTTAATCTTGGGTAATGTAATTATGATGTGCCTTGTTGTGTTCCTCCTTGGGTCCAGCTTCTTTGGGACTCTCTGAGCTTCCTGGACTTCCCGGAAGTCTATTTCCTTTGCCAGATCGGGGAAGTTCTCCATTATTTGTTCAAATAAGTTTTCAATTTTTTGTTCTTCCTCTTCTCCTTCTGGCACCCCTATAATTCGGATGTTGGAACGTTTCAAGGTGTCCTGGAGGTTCCTAAGCCTCTCCTCATTTTTCCAAGTTCTTGTTTCTTCATTCTTTTCTGGTTGGATGTTTGTTTCTTCCTTCTGGTCCATACCATTGATTTGAGTCCCAGTTTCCTTCTCATCACTATTGGTTCCCTGTACATTTTCCTTTGTTTCTCTTAGCATAGGCTTCATTTTTTCATCTGTTTTTCGAATAGATTCAACCAAGTCTGTGAGCACATTGATAACCAGTGCTTTGAACTGTGCATCCGATAGGTTGGCTATCTCTTCGTCGCTTAGTTGTATTTTTTCAGGAGCTTTGAAGTGTTCTGTCATTTGGGCCATTTTTTTTTTTTTGTTTGTCTTGGAGCGTCTGTTACTTTAAGGGGCGGAGCCTTAGGTGTTCACCGGGGCGGGGTAATGCTGGTCGCTGCGCTGTGACGCTGTACGTGGGGGAGGGGCCGAGTGGGAGCAATGGCGCCCGCCTCACTCTCCTCCGGATTTCAATCTTCCACTCCGATACCCACAATCAAACTGGGCCACTCTGGTGCTGGTTCCTGAGTAAGTGGGCCTGTGCACACTCTAGGCCCCTGTGGGTCTCTCCAACAACCTCTCCTGTGAGGCTGGGAGTCTCTCCTGCTGCCGCCCCAACCCCCACGGGCGTTTTCAATCAGAGGTTTGAGGCTTTATTTCCCCGAGCTGGAGCCCTGGGTTGCGCAGCGGTCTGCTTCGCTGCCCGCCGTTCGTCCGGTTTATCTGTTGGCGAATGTGGTGCCGCAAGGTGCTACCCGCCACTCTGCCTGCCCCACTCTCCGCCACTCTGAGTCCGGCCCTCTGGGTTTATCTGTGCAAATGTGGGACCGCAGGGTCTGCTAGTGCTCGGACTGCCTGCGCCATTTGTCCCACACTCCACCAGTCTCAGTCCCGCCACAGCCACGCGAGTCCTCTCCACCCCGGTGCCCGTCTCTGCCCCTCCTACCAGTCTGGATGAATGATTATTTTCTGTTTCCTTGGTGTCAGTCCCCCTTGCTGTTCGACTCACTGCCAGTTCTGGTTGTGCGAGGAGGTGCAGTGTGTCTACCTACACCGCCATCTTGGTTCCCCTCAGGAAAATTAACATCTTAAAGAAGCTTCATCTTTATCTTGTTTCCTCTAGTACCCATGGTACATCCCCGGGTGCTCCTACACCTCTTTGAGAGGCATGCACTTGTAGCTGAACATGCTGAAGAAAGCGAGTCTACTAGGTTACCATTCTCAATATGAAGCTCGTGTTCAGTGCCCTCTTCATATAAACAAACGTGTGGCAATGAGCTGCCTAAAGTGGCTTAAGGGGGTTTAGAAGAAAACACACTGAGGTCTGGAAAGATGACTAGCCATAATGTTATCAGAGAAACCCTGGTTCTTCTTGCTGACATAGTAAAGAATTACAGACCAGCGAGCCTAATAGCATGCAAACAATGTTTATTAGTGCTAAGTTCTTTTTTTAAAAAAATATAAAAGTATATTTTATTGATTATGCTATTACAGTTCTCCCACTTTCCCCCTTTATTCCCCTCTGCCCTGCACACCCCCTCCCACCCACATTCCCCCCTTTAGTTCATGTCCATGGGTCATATATATAAGTTCTTTGGCTTGTACATTTCCTGTACTATTTTTAACCTCCCCCTGTCTATCTTCTACCTACCATTTATGCTACTTATTCTCTGTACCTTTTCCCCTTTTCTTTCCCTCCCACTCCCCCGCTGATAAGCCTCCATATGATCTCCATTTCTGTGATTCTCTTCCTGTTCTAGTTGTTTGCTTAGTTTGTTTTTGTTTTAGGTTCAGTTGTTGATAGTTGTGAGTTTGTTATCATTTTACTGTTCATATTTTTGATCTTTTCTTAGATAAATCCCTTTAACAATTCATATAATAATAAGGACTTGGTGATGATGAACTCCTTTCACTTGACCTTATCTGAGAAGCACTTTATCTGCCCTTCCATTCTAAATGATAGCTTTGCTGGATACAGTAATCTTGGATGTAGGCCCTTGCCTTTCATGACTTGGAATACTTCTTTCCAGCCCCTTCTTGCCTGTAAGGTCTCTTTTGAGAAATCAACTGATAATCTAATGGGAACCCCTTTGTAGGTAACTGTGTCCTTTTCTCTTGCTGCTTTGAAGATTCTCTCCTTGTCTTTAAATTTGGGTAATATAATTATGATGTGCCTTGGTGTGTTCCTCCTTGGGTCCAGCTTCTTTGGGACTCTCTGAGCTTCCTGAACTTCCTGGAAGCCTATTTCCTTTGCCAAATTGGAGAAGTTCTCCTTGATTATTTGTTCAAATAAGCTTTCAATTTTTTGTTCTTCCTCTTCTCCTTCTGGCATCCCTATGATTTGGATGTTGGAATGTTTAAAGATGTCCTGGAGATTCCTAAGCCTCTCCTCATTTTTTTGAATTCTTGTTTCTTCATTCTGTTCTGGTCGAATGTTTCTTTTTTCCTTCTGGCCCACACTGTTGAGTTGAGTCCTGGTTTCCTTCTCTTCACTGTTGGTTCTCCGTACATTTTCCTTTATTTCACTTAGCATAGCCTTCATTTTTTCATCTAATTTGCGACCATACTCAACCATTTCTGTGAGCATCCTGATTACCAGTGTTTTGAACTCTGCATCTGATAGGTTGGCTATCTCTTCATTGCTTAGTTGTATTTTTTCTAGAGCTTTGATCTGTTCTTTCATTTGGGCCATATTTTTTTTTGTTTTGGTGCACCTGTTATGTAATAAAGTGTGGAGCCTTAGGTGTTCACCAGGGTGGGGCAACCCCCGTTGCTGCGTTGGGGCACTGTATGTGGGGGAGGGGTCCAAGAGGGAACAATGCTGCTTGCTCAGCTCTCTGCCAGTTTTCAGTCACTTCCCCCTCTACCCATAATCAAATTGGGCCCTTTTGGTGCTGATTCCTGGGTGGGTGGGCTTGTGTACATTCTAGAACCCTGTTGGTCTCTCCAACAGACTTTCCTGTGAGGCTGGGAGTTTCTCCCACTGCTGCCTCAACCCCCACAGGTGTTTTCAGTCAGAGGTTTGAGTATTTATTTCCCTCACTGGAACTCTAGGTAGCGTGGTTTGTCTTGCTCCCTAGTTGTTCCTCCCGGTTTATCTGCACTCGAAATGTGGGACTGCCCGGTCCACAATCCACTGCCTTGCAGGGTCCTCCAGCCAGCTGCCTTGCCATGAGTCCTCTCTGCCCCAGCTGCCTGTCTCTGCCCCTTCTACTGGTATGGCTGAATGTTTTTCTTCTTTAACTCCTTGGTTGTTGGACTTCCGTACAGTTCGATGTTCTGTCAGTTCTGGTTGTTTTTTGTTTTTAAATTTGTTGTCCTTCTTTTGACTGTGCAAGGAGGTACAATGTTTCTACCTATGCCTCCATCTTGGCCAGAAGTCCTTCGTGCTAAGTTCTAATGGGAGAGTTAAAGCAAGGGTAGCTAGAGCCGGGGTGGCCAGAGGCTGAGTGGCCAGGGCTCCCCACCCCGGTGTGGCAAGAAAGGCCCACGAGCCAAGAGGGAGAGTCCTTTGTTCTAAGGACTTATATAATTGGTGGGATGGGGGTGAGGGAGTTACATATTGATTGACGGGTAAAGATGGTGCCAGCTTCCCCAGGGAAACACAACTGTGCAAATGTAGGTATGGGTGGGGGTCTGTTAGCTTGAATCCTTATCTTGTGCCAGACTCTATTTGTTCATTTTGCAAATGTGACGGGCGCAGGCAATTAACCAAAGCTGCTTTTTGGGCTTTTTCTCTGGGCACTGTAGTCCCTTCCCCACCCCCCTTTCAGGCCTTGGGATGAATACACAGTCCCGAGGTTTTCCTTTTCCTAACTAGAGGTGATGATACACACAGACTTTCAAGGGCTCCCCCTCTCCTGCACTATCTTGTTGTTCAGAATGCCTGGCAGCTTTATAGAACCAGGCTCAGAACCACTGGGTCAATGGGTGAGACACGTCTTCCTTTGCTTTTAGCCTCCTGTATTAAGTTCTTCATTAGATGTAATGGTGAGGGCCCTGCCTTTATTTCCCCTCTGGGTTCTCATTCCACCATAACGATACCACATCATGTTTGATAAATGCCTCAGCAGTGGAATGTAGAGGGGGAGAGACAAGGCTGGAACTTTTTGGTTAGGGATTTGCAGAGATGGTACCAAATCAGGACATTGAAACACAGTTATGACTGTAATTACAAAGAAGGGAACAAAGGCATTACAGAGGGGGCATGATGAGATCAAGGTGGCTTGGGGATTGATGAATAGCCTAGTTAAGCTGATACAAAGGACTTGCAGGGCATAGAAGAATCAGAAAAGGTCAAGGAAGGAGAGACCCATGTCTGCCAGGCTCAGGAGCTGGTAGGGAGCCATTTAAGGGTTCTGAGCTTGAGGGGAGATATGTACAAAGGTACATTTTGGGAGGTTAATCTGACAGCAGTGTGTTGGTTGCATTGGAAGGGAGAAAGCTGGAAGTAGCATGACCAGTTAGGGGACTAGTGCATTTTTAATGAAGGCCTGGTCCAGAGCATCATCTACAGAGGAAGGTGGTGGCAGTATTGGGGGTGGAGGACAGGGAACAAATGAAAAAGAATACATACTTAAATACTTACATATTAATTTACATGTATGTAAATCACAAGCCTTTTGGTAGTTGTGTCACCTACAGAATAAGTGCTTCCTAACAAGTATTCCATTATACAATTATTTTCTTATTTAAACATATTACTCTACAGTTGCTATTAGTGTTTACCCAGAACAGGTTAGAGAGTGTTTTGTTACTGTGAGGCTTAGTCATAGTACTTACCTTTAAATCATTTCTGGAACAAAGCAGAGAATAAACAAAATTACTCATAGGCCATGTTGAAAGAGCCTGATAGAATGCAGAAAAACTGTGTGGGAGATGTAATTCTACCTGGTTTTATAATGTTAGTTAATTCTTACTAAAGTAGAGGGCACAGGAGAGTGTCTTATATTAATGAATTCATCAGTGTTTACAAAATGCTTTCAATCCAACTACCTTGTTTCTGGGGGGAGAGCCCGGAGCACTGAAGTACATAACCAACTTAACAAAGACCGGAAATGGAGCTGAGTTCTGAAAGTGCTTTGAGGAAGTTAATTGACCATGTTGTTTTCATTTACTTTGGAAAGGAATTCCCTTTGAAAGTGAAACAAGGTGTGTCTTTCCCCTTACTTAGCTGCCACTGTTTGCTAATAGGATAAACTGATGTAATCCTATGTTACATACTTGTTTTGCATATGAGTAAGTAAATTATACTTCAGTTTTGTATATGAAGAAGTAAAGCTTGTAGCGATACTACTTAACTCAGTGATTCTATGTTATAATTGATGATTAGCCCATTCTCATTAGAATTTTCTTTTGCCCTGTGCCCATGGAAACCATTTGCTCTCTCTAAGTCTGACACAGTAGCTGTAGGAGGCCTGCTTAGTACAGCTGAACGCAGACTGCAGGGACGAGAGAGGAGGAACACTGAATCTGGGCAATTTGGCCTTCTGTTAACCAATAGCCATTACTTCAGAAGGAAAAAAAGGAATAGCTACATGTAATGATGAGAAACCAAGAAGGCCTGTTCCTCTAACAAATAGTGGGAGAGCTCAGCACCCCCACAGTTTTTGCATGCTAATCAGTTGATACTCAGGAAGGAAAAGTGAAACTTGGAGAAAAGATTGGAGAGTTTTCCTAAGTTCTTCCATAGACATTGGCATATGCAAATATTTCTCTATTGTTTCTATTAACGCCTTTGTACTGAGAGGGTGAATAATTGAGTCATATAGAGAAGTCTTTTATGA
The DNA here is from genome assembly GCF_022682495.2 of Desmodus rotundus. Lineage (NCBI taxonomy): Eukaryota > Metazoa > Chordata > Mammalia > Chiroptera > Phyllostomidae > Desmodus > Desmodus rotundus. The sequence continues at coordinate 74,958,515 of NC_071389.1, read as the reverse complement.
TTAAAAACAATCTCTGATTTTCAGAATGATGCTTTTATCTGTTTTTTCCTCAGTTGTTTCTTTTTTAAAAATCTTACCTGAGGTTATGTTTATTGATTTTAGAGAGAGGGGGGAAAGAGAGAGGGAGAAAAAGAGAAATATTGATCAGTTGCCTCCAACAGTCACCCCGACTGGAGGTGAGACCTGCAACATTTTGGTGTATAGAACAATAGTCCGACCAACCAATCCACCGGCCATGGTCTTCAGGTGATTCTTAATGGCCAGATATTTGTCTGTTTCCTTAGTCTTTTAAAACAAGAATCTCTTGGATTTATTAATCTTATTTTGTTTTCTAATTCATTAATTTAAAAATATTTATTAATGTTTCCTTCTGATTTGCTTATTATCTTTAAAATTGTCCTTTTTTACTTGGGTTGAATGCTTCACTGATTTTTATTCTCTCTTGTTTAATTGCAAGAGCATTTAAAATGGACTTTTCCTTTCAATACGACTTCGATAGCATCCAAAGAACTTTAATAAATATTGTTGTCAATGTTAGTTTTTCTACAGAATAATCGCCGTTGATTTTTTTACCTTCAACTCAGTGAACATGTTTAGATAGGTTTCAGTTTTCAGGTGTGTTTTGTTTTTTAAAAATATGACAAATTTCTAGGTTTGTTTTTGCATTGGGGGTCAATTTTTACTTTCTGGAATTTTCTGAGAATTTTTTTGTGGAAAGAAAATTAGAAGATATTCCAAAAACAACTATTTTCTCTGAAGGGTACAAATTTTATATATGTATGTATTTATTTATATTTCAGCTTTATAGAGGTATAATTGACAAATAAAATCATAAAATTGTAAAGTATATATTGTGCATGGGTTTATTCCTGGGCTTGCTACTCTGTTCCATTGATCTATGTGCCTGTTTTTATGCCAATATACCGTTTTCATTATTATAGCTGTATATAATATGATCACAAAGTGTAGTTCCTCCAGCTTTGCTTTTCTTTCTCAAGATTGCTTTTCCTATCTGGAGACTTTTGTGGTCCCATACAAATTTTAGATTTTTTTTCTTTATTTCTATTTAAATGCCATTAGAATTTTAATAGGGATTGCATGAATTTGTAGGTTGCTTTGGGTATGGACATTTTAACAACATTAATTTTTATAATCTGTGGACGTGGAATATCTTTCCATTTATCTTTCTTTTTCAATTTGTCTTATAGATTTCAGTGTACAGATCTTTCACCTCCTTGGTTAAATTGACTCTTAGGTATTTATTCTGTTTCTTATGATATTGTTAATGGGATTGTTTTATTTACTTTTTTAGATATTTTATTGTTGGTCTATAGAAATACAACCAATTTCTGTATGTTGATTTAGCATCATGCAACTTGACAGAATATGTTGACTCGTTCTCACAGGGTTTTGGTGGAATTGGTAGGGTTTTTAAAAAAATAAATAATATGTCATTTGCAAATAGAGGCAGTTTTACTCTTTTCTTTCCAATTTGGATGCTTTTAATCTCTTTTTCTTGCCATAGTATTCCCAGTACTATGTTGTCTTATTTCTGATCTTAGAGGAAGAGCTTTCAGTTTTTAACCATTGAATATAATGCTAGCTATGGGTATGTCATATATGGTCTTTATTATATTGAGGTACGTTCTCTCCTAACCCACTTTGTTGAGAGATTTTTTATCATGAACGCATGTTGGATTTTGTCAAATGCTTTCTCTGTGTCTACCAAGATGATCGATTATACAATTTTTGTCCTTCATTTTGTTAACGTGGTGTAGCACATTGATTAATTTATGGATGTTGAACTACACTTGCATCCTTGGAATAAATCTCATTCGATCATAGTATATGATCTTTTTAATGTATTGTTGTATTCAATTTGCTAATATATTGTCAAGGATTTTTACATCTATGTGCATTAATCATATTGGTCTGTAAATTTTTTTTTCTTATAGTGTCCTTGTTTGGTGTTGGTATCTAGGGAATACTGGCCACATAAAATGAATTTGGAAGTTTTCTCTCTTCTCTGATTTTTTTGGAAGAGTTTGAGAAGGATTGATATTAATTCTTCCTTAAATGTTTGGTAGCATTCACCAGTGAAACCATTTGATCTGGACTCCTGTTTATTGGAAGGTTTTTGATTACTGACCCAATCTCCTTTCTTATTATCGATCTATTCAGATTTGGTACTTCTTCATGACTCAGTCCTAGTAGATGTATGTTTCTAGAATTATATGCATTTCTTCTAGGTTGTCCAGTTTTTTGGTGTGTAATTGTAATTGTCTTTCATGATTCTTTGTGTGCTATCAGTTATAATGTTTCCTCTTTCATTTCTAATTTTACTAGTGTTCTCTTTCTCTGTTTCTTGGTAAGTCTACTTGTTTATGTTTTCTAAAAAAATAGCACTTAATTTTTATCATCTTTTCTCTTGTCTTGTTAGTCTGTATTTCATTTATTTCTGCTCTGATCTTCGATGTCCATACTTCTATTTATATCAATGGTGAAGAGGTGGAAGTGGAGAATCTGCAGTTGACAACTCGATTAAAGGGATTTTCTTTTTCTATTTTCTTTTTTCTTTTTTATATATCTCCACAAGAAAACATAGCACTATTCAGTGTCTATTACATCCTATGGAGAACTTCAATCTTAGGTCACAGCGTTAAGAGCTCCTGGTTTTGGTCACATAAGCTCTCTTTGAAATGACCTATGATTAACGGGATTTTCTTTAACAATTGTAGGTGCTAAGCATTGATGCCTTAGAAGAGGAAACATGGCAGTCTTAGAGAAGACACAGTGGCATTTATGCTGAAAGAACCATTATAACCAAGGAGCGATTCAAGAAAGATCAATGCTAATAATGAAAGCACATTCTAGAAACAGTAACCCAACCAAGGCTGGCAGGAGAGGGTCCAGAACTGTAGAATTGGTTTAAACTTTCTCATTAGCATTCTCTCCAATGCTTATGGAATTCTCTGGTAATATGTATGAATCCACTGACAGTAGGGAGTGGATTGAAAGAACTTTCAGCAGTGATACGTAATCTAAAGAATTAATACTTGCCACATAATCTTTTTTTCCCATAGCAGTGATGATAAAAATTAAAATTGATAATATTGAATGTCCACTATGTAGTAGGTGGTTCGGTATTACCATTTAAAACAGTATTTGCCACTACTTAGAAGGTATAAATAATAATCATTTTAAATGAAAGAACCAAGTTTTACAAAGTTCAGATAACTGAATATGGTAAATACAGACCAAGTGTTGAACCTGGGTATAAGCTCTGTAAAGGCAGGTACCATAGCTGTCTTGTTCATTTGGTACCCCTAGTGCCTTGAAATAGTCTTTCACGTAATACGGGAATGAATACGCCTCATATCTGAATGCTTTCCATTATCTTACTATTTCATATAAAGATGAATTAGGGGCTTTAGTTCTCTATAGCAGATATTCCAAAGGGTTCAGGGAGTTGGAAGATATTAGATGACTTTGAGTGGAAGATGTAAGTAACCTTTGACTGGTGAGCTGGAGATCCTTGCAGGATGGGCAACTAGCTGTGATTGGTATACATTAGATATAAACGACGACAGGCCTATAGAAGTAAACCATTACTTAGTAAAGGATTTGCCCTTCCACTTAATAGATTTAATGCAGGAATCTTTAACCTAGGAAATATAAAACCCAAGTGATTCCCTAGGAGGTCCTCCGGAAAGTTGTCAACACTGAAATTTTACGCCAAATTTTGTTGTGTGTGTTTCTCTGGAAAGAGGTCTCCATAATTTTCAGGGGCCTGTGACACTACAAAGATGAACAGTGTTCAGTGGAACATTTGTCATTTAAAGTCTGGTGTGTAGTGTTGGAATTAGAAACAAGCATTCCTTCAGTAGATTTTTATTAAAAGGAAAAATTTTGTTTTCTCTCACAAATAATGGGTTTTAAGAATGTTTTTAGGTATAGTTGACATTTCTGAGCTTAGGGCTGGGGCCTGTTTCCTACTGAAAAGCCTATGTTACTCATTATATCAAAGCCCAGAAGAGAATATTAATTAATCTGCATCACATTTGGAGGCAGGATAAAAATAAGTTTGCCTCTTCTTCCGACCACCCAAGCTGCTAGTTCCTCTGAATGCTCTTTCTTGGTCCTTCATGTTTTGGGTCCAAACTAGCTAAATCAGGGTCTTCTACAGGTTTTTTCTAAATAAGCGGGGAAGCATTTACCTGTTTCTAAACAAAACCCACAGATCGGCCCATTTGATTTTGACAATCAAAGTCCCAGGGCCACAGGCAAGTTCGCCTGCGCTTTGATCTGTAATGTGTGTGACACTGCAGTTTTTGGCTGCTCTGAAGCAGACTGCCAATTAGATCCAAATGTGTCAGACAGCCTGGGAGAGGATGCTAGTGGCCAAGTTTCCATTAGTGGTTACTACTGATTGATGCCTGCAGGGTTCTGTTCATGTACAAATAGAAACCTAGTCCCCTCTTTAATCTTGGGGTTGGGAAGTTGAGGTAATGGGGAGGAGAAAGTTCCAGAACACAATTAAATCTCTTTGTATCTCTCAACTTTTGTTTTCCCTTTAATGCAGGAAAGACTAAAAATTGTAGGAGGTAGTGACTCTCTTGTTCAGACGAGGGTGTACTTGTCATCTTTTCAGGTATGGAAGGGTGAAGGGTGAAGGGAGAAGGGAAGAATGCTCTGTGCCTGCAATGGTGTGAGATGCTTTCACATGTGACCTTATTCGATAGTCTCTGACGATCAGAAAATAGGAGTTAGCATTCAGCATCCTGTTGAAGAAATCACGGTTTAGAGATGACGAATATGTTCTATATTGTGTACTTTTTAAAAGGTAAAACAAATTCACACAGGTATCTGTCAGATTTAACAGTCTGTGCTACTTCTCTTCCACTGTACAATAACGTGAGCGAGTATGGTGTTAGTTCCTCTAGTGCCTAAAAAGAGCTTGGAGAAAGCCTCGAGTTGCATAACGGAAATGTGAGTCATCAGAAATCAACATAGAAGAAAATTAGACCAGGGACCCAATTTCTAGTTTTCGGCTTTGCATTAATATTTAGAAATGAGCCTATGTTTATTTTTCTCTTTGAGTTGTGGTATATAGTTTCTTAAAATCAGATCATTGTTCTGAGAAGCAAATGACACCTGGGGAAAGAATGGAGGAGATAAAAAATAAACCTTTTTTCTTTGCTAATGGGTCATGTTACCCGCACTTGGGTTTTCATTGAGTCAGTTGATGTGGATTTTACCCATCTCCCGAGGAGGATGCTAAGGATGGTTCACAGGGCCTGCATCTCATTTTTGGTGCCAGTTAATCCTAGAAACACAAAATGTATTACATTTGGTATATGTTTAAAAACATTTTTTTCTTTCTTATTTTCAAGGAATGTAATTTGATATTTGGGACTGCATTACGCAAAAGTTGGTGAAGTATACTTTACCACAGCTTTTTTGGGAAGGGAGGTTTATTGCAACCAGAACTTTCAGATGTGGTGAATAGCCTAGAGCAGAGGTTGGCACACTTTTACTGTAAAGTGCCAGATAGTAAATATTTTAGGCTTTGCAGGCCATGTGGTCTCTGTGGCAACAACTCAGCACTGCTGTGGTACTGTGAGAACAGCCATAGACAGTATGTAAACAAATATGTGCAGCTGTGTTTCAATAAAACTTTATTTACAAAAATGGGAAAGGGGCCAGATTTGGTCTGTGAGCTATCGTTGCCAAACCCTAGCCTAGAAGATATCTCAGGGTTTTTCTATGTAGATGACACTCACTGCCAAGCACATGGTGAGTGCTCAATACATTTTTTAGTTGAATGCATTATGAAGGAAGAGCAGAAGTCTTCTTTTGTTGTGGTCTGAATTTACGTGTTGAATTTCATACGTTGGAAACCTAATGCCCAAGGTGTTGGTATTGGAGCGGGGTCTTTGAGAACTCTGCCTTCATGACTGAAATTAGTGCCCTTATAAAAGTGACCCCGGAGAGCTTGATTTCCACTCCTCCCAGGTAAGGATACAGAGAGAAGTTGGCACTTTGAAACCTGGGAGAGGGCTCTCACCAGGACGTGACTGTTCTGGCACCCTGACCTTAGAAGTCTAGTCTCCATAACTAAATGTGTTTATAAGCCACCCAGTCTATGGTATTTTGCTATAGCAGCCCAAATAGAGCACATCTTTATTATTATCAACTGTGTTATAAATTAACAAAGGAGTTGGTAGAAATAGACTTAATGCATAGACAGAAAAATAAAGCATGAGAAACTAGTGTCCCAACAAGTTGCAGGCAAATTTTCATTTAGAATTCAAGCTTCTTGATTCTTTTCACTGTTGCATTTATGGAACACTTTTGATTTTTAAAACTATTTTATCATTTATTCTAATCAAAGCTGCTACTTTCAGAGAGAATACTATTAATTTCAGATGTGTCAGATAAGGTTCTCTGTAACAAGAGATGGAAAACCTGATTCAAACAGATGTAAACAATACAGGGCATTTTTTGGCTGATCAAATTGAAAAGTCTAGATACAGAGTGGGCTCCAGACAGGCTAGACTCAACCACTCAAGTTACTGAAAACCCAGTTCCTCTCTGCCTTCTTGTTTTTACTGCTACTCGGTCATCTTCACGATCAGATCCCACCCTGTGGGACATCCCTTAAGGTTTTCTTGCTTGGAGATGGTGAAGTGGGGAAAATAAACTCCTCAGACTTCTACTGATCTTGCCTGATTCAAGAAAGAGAACATAGGCAAGGATAGAGTAACATGAATCAGAATGAAATTAGCCGAGTCAATTGAATATTTGGTGGTCTTGAAAACTGGGAGCAAACCAGGGCATAGATGCATTCTAGAGAAAGGAACACTTTTGGAGGCATGCAGGAGGAGCTTGGATGGTTTGCTGAGCCAGAGCCGTATAGGATCACTGCAGTCCAGGGAGAAGATAGCATATACAGGCGGGTGGACAGGGAGTGAAGGACTAAATATGAAAGCCACCTGGAGTCAGTTTTTCTCTCTGAGATGAGTGAGGCACTGCTGAAGAATTTTGAGGAAGGGAGCAATAAGATCAGACCTGAATGTTAGAAAGATCACTGTGACAGCTTTGTGGAAAGGGGCTCAGGGAGAAGCAAGGAGATATCTGAACCTAATACAATCAGCTGTGGCAGGATGGAGGCAAGGGGAGAGGTAGAGAGACATTTAGGTAGAACCAACCCACTATGGGTTATAGGGGAAGTGAAGCAACCAGAATGACTTCTGGGATTCTATTTCAGCAGCCGGGTGCACAGCAGGCCACACACTAGGATGGGCGAATAAGCGTATCCCCACGCCTTGTTTTTGAGGACATGTTGAGGACATGTGGAAGTCTGAGATGTTCTGTATAATTTTCCAGTTATATTGAATGAGGAGAACCCAAATAGGGGTGACAATCCCACACAGTTTTTAGTTGCTCCAGTCAGGGTGGAGTCTCTGTAAGTGTCTATAACCAGTTTATAAGCTTAGTCCCTCTGGTTGCTGAGAAGTACAGAGCACTGGGTAGAATTCAGAAGCATCCAACGAACCCCTTGGCTATACATCCTGTTCAAAAAACCACTAGCTGGAATCACTCTCAGGGAAACTGGTCTTCCTGTCTGATCTCCTCTGGTTGCTCGTGCTAATGGAACCTGTTCTAATGGTTAAAGCCACTGTCAGCTCCAAAGGGACCAATGCCTCTCTCTTGCTTTTGTAAAGAGCCTGGCAGAAGGATTCACTGTATGCAAATGCCTGAGGCATCCTCGTGGTGAGGACTTGAGGGGGCAGGCAGCCCGAAGCCCTGTGTCCATCTGTGACTCAGTCAGGGCTCAGAGAGAGCATTCTCCAAACTTCGTTGGAGAAAAAGAATCGACAGGAGCCTTGTCACTGTGATGGCTGTGGGAGCCATCGGAAACATTGTTCCAGCCGTTGCAGAGGGGCTCTCAGCAGTGCTTCCGGGGGAATCATGCGTCAAGCTGGTGACAGTAGCAGCCACTGGTGCAGCCTGTCAGGGACCAGAGGAAGGGTGGCCATGCAGAGGCGGCTGTGTGAGCCATCGCATCTGTGCAGAACAGCCTCTCCTTCTCCAGGGTCTCAGCTCAGCCTGCCTCCAAAGACCTGGGAAGCAGGAATTATGGGTAGAAGGCAACTGAACCTATGATTGAATAAAGATAAATTCTTTAGGTAGAAAATGTTTTGAGATTATGGTAAAAAGGATTTTAAATGGCAATGCAGTGTCATTCTCATTAGAGACCCAGGAAGCTTTTTAAAGCTCCAGGGTAAGTGAGCTGCTTTTCAGGTAAAACCAGTCCCCCAGTCATCCGTGAACAGGCGGTGCAACTCCAGGCAAGCAAGTGGGTGTGCATGTGGACAGATGTACTGCTCCGACTGGATCAGAGAAAGCTTTTCAGTCTTCTCTCTAGCTTCCTTTCTCCTCTGTGTCTTTCTTGTCTACTAAAATGTTCTTGCTTGATATTATAGCAAATAAAGAAGTCCTTGGGACTTGGTTTTAGACGCAAATGAACAACTAATGAGTTAAGGAGTGTTCTGATCAAGACAATTCAACAACCTACGTTGGATGTTCGTGAAGGGCCAGGTATCTCGTAGCAGAGGAAGGTCAGCGAAGGGCTGATGTGTGCGTGCTCTCAGGTGCTCACCGTCTATGGTCTATGGGGAGGACGAGCATCTTTTCAAGTAATTGGTACATGCATCAGGAAAGGTATAAACAAGCTGGTGGGTAGTGCAAAAGCAAACAGAAATATTCTTACCTGAAACACGGGGAAGGTTTCAGGAAAGAACTGACATGGAGAAGGAGAAAGAGAAAGACAAAGCAAGACTTGTGTTGTAGCTGACGAGGAACTAGGATATTCAGAGTGGAAATGTCCCTGCACAAACTCTGCCAGGGAAGGTGACACATCAGAGTGCCACCCATCATTAACTCGCTTCCCTCAGGGTACTGGAATTTGGGACAGTTGCTCTTTCATAGGTAGAAAAGTTTAACCCTGACAGAGACTCAGGAATAGGGGCTGGTCCTCACTGGGTGGGTTTCCACAGGAACAGATGAAACACAAAGGCCTCTGGCATTTCAGAATTAAATGGGTAAAGAAGAAGGGTAGGGTTTTTCATGGTCTTCTCTTTTCTTAATTAATATTTATTGAGAGTCCATCCCAAATGCTGTGGAAACTCCCTGATGACAAGGAATGCAGAGTCAGGTAAAGGAGATACAGAAGTTGCTTTTTATGGCTTAAAATATGAAGCCAATGTTTTTCAGAGACCCTGAATGTGCTCACCTAACAAAGCATTTTTCTTAGGCCTGTACTCTGCCAGCCAAGAGAAATAACAGTCTTTGTGTTTCAGATATTCTTTGAGATACGTGTTTCTGAAAACGTGAGTAAATTTTACACTCACCTCATTTTGATTCAGTGACTGCTTCTGGTGATGACTGTGTTCTTAGTCCTCAGGATTTCTGGACGAAGTAGGTAGTAACCGTATAGAGTGATGAAGAAACCAAGACTCTGAGAGGTTAGGTAACTTGCCCCAGGCCCATCTACTCAGAAATGATGCAGCCATGACTCAAAAGCCAGAATCCAGGGCTTATACCACCCTGCCTGGTTGCTGCTCTATCAGGAAACGAACAGTGCTCTTCTTTCATTGTGCTGATATGAGGAAAGGAGGAAGTGCTGCTCCACCAGCACCGGTGCTATGGCCAGGGCAGAACTTTCCAACTTCTCTGTCTGCTGCTGTAGTAAGAAACATACACGACAAGGAGAACTAGTACAGTTTTCTATATAAATTTCAAAAGTTTCATAAAGCAGTTCTTATATTTACTAAGTGAATTGCTCTGTTGTTCTATTGAAGTAACAGGTATCATTCGTTCAATTAAAAAAAGTGCTGTTCTTGAGCCTCCCGTTGGGGGTGGCCTGCATGGTGGAAACACTCATCGGTGTAACAATACCAGAAAGATTTGTTTGTAGCCCTGGATGGAAATTTGAGAACCTCTTTTCTTTTTTTGCATACAACCCTCTGGCTAAGGATGAGATGTTACCCTTTTGTGACTTACTTTTCTCAGAAAGGCTGTCTGTTTCTAGTGTTCATAAAAGAAATAGGTAGACCTATTTACCTATCTCCAAGAGCCTTTCACTCTAACTTGTGTGTAGGGTCAAACCCCAGAAGGCAGTCCTCACTCAAGGGGAGTTTTAAATAGGAGAAACTTGATTATGTCTGCTTTTTAAAATTATTTTCTTTGCCCTGGCTGGTGTGGCTCAGTTGATTGGGTGTTGTCCTGCAAACTAAACGGTCGCCGATTCAATTCCCAGTTGGGCCACATGCCTGGGTTGCGGGTTCAGTCTCTGTCAGGGAGTGTACAGAGGACAACCAATTGGTGTTTCTCTCTAGCATCGATGCTTCTCTCCCTTTCTTTCTCCCTTCCCTTCCCCTCTCTCTAAAAAATAAATAAATAAACTTAAAAATTATTTTCTTTGTCTAGGTCATGTTTAGAGATTCTTCCTTATGACTCCACCTGTAAGTAGAACTTTTAAAACAGCACCTCTTTAAAAAAAATTTTTTATTGTTATTCAATTACAGTTGTCTACATTTTCTCCCCATCCCTCCACCCCACCCCAGCCAAACCCACCTCCCTCCCCCACCTCTATCCTCCCCCTTGATTTTGTCCATGTGTCCTTTATAGTAGTTCCTGTAAACCCCTCTCCCCACTGCCCCCTCCCCACTCCCTTCTGGCTATTGTTAGATTGTTCTTAACTTCAATGTCTCTGGTTATATTTTGTTTGCTTTTTTCTTCTGTTGACTATGTTCCAGTTAAAGGTGAGATTATATGGTATTTGTCCCTCACCACCTGGCTTATTTCACTTAGCATAATGCTCTCCAGTTCCATCCATGCTGTTGCAAAGGGTATAAGCTCCTTCTTTCTCTCTGCTGCATAGAATTCCCTTGTGTAAATGTACTATAGTTTTTTGGTCCACTCATTTGCTGATGGGCACTTAGGTTGCTACTTGGCTATTGTAAATTTTGCTACTATGAACATTGGGGTGCACAGGTTCTTTTGGATTGGTGTTTCAGGGTTCTTAGGGTATAATCCCAGCAGTGGAATTGCTGGTTCAAAGGGCAGTTCCATTTTTAGTTTTCTGAGGAAATTCCATACTGTTTTCCACAGTGTCCTCCCCAGTCTGCATTCCCACCAACAGTGTACTAGGGTTCCCTTTTCTCCGCATCTTCTCCAACATTTGTTTGTTGATTTGTTTATGTTGGCCACTCTGACCAGTGTGAGATGGTACCTCATTATGGTTTTAATTTGCATCTCTCTGATGGCTAGTGATGCTGAGCATCTTTTCATATGTCTCTGGGCCCTCTGTATGTCTTCCTTGGAGAAGTGTTTGTTCAAGTCCTTTGCCCATTTTTTAATTGGGTTGTTTGTCTTCCTGGAGTGGAGTCGTGTGAGTTCTTTATATATTTTGGAGATCAGGCCCTTGTCTGAGGTATCATTGGCAAATATGTTTTCCCATACTGTTGATTCTCTTTTTATTTTAATGCTTAAAACAGCACCTTTTCACTTTAACCATTGAAATTTTGCTAGATTTGTGGTCTCAAACATATATGTTTGAGAGGATTGAAGAGAGGTGGGTGGTGTTCAGCGAGGTCGGCTTTTTGATTCTACCCACGCTGAGAGGCTTCCATCTGAGGATCATGCTGGCCAGATTTGTGGGAAGAAACCTACAGGAATGATCTTTTTGAAGGCATGGTATACAGTGCTAGACAAATAGGAGCAATTATTGTTATTGGGTGTGATACTGAGTGAGATTATAGCTCCTTACCCTGTTCATAAAAGATGGCCCACCTTTCCTTACCACAACTGGGACGTTGTTGCTCGCCTAACCACAAAATGGTTGCTTTATATTTGACCAATAAATCAAATACATATTAATTCCCTATTATATGCTAAGTATTGTGCCAGGCTTTGTGGAGGCTGAAAACAAATGAGATAGAGTCTCTGCACATAAGGTGCTTAAAATTGATCTTCAAAGAGAAGCAAAATTAAAAAACAAAACAAAACAAAAACGTGAAAAGTCCTTTAGGACATGTATTTCAGTGGTAAACTGTGCTGCAGATATTGGGAACAAAGTGAAATGGTCAGATCAGTTAGAGGAGCTCAGGCCTGGCCTGCCGTCTGTGAAGAAATCTCCGTGTTCGAAATTGGAGAGAGAAATGAGGAGGCTTCAGAGGTCTGTTTATTTGGAAAACTCTGCTCAGTAACCAAAGGCCCTTGGGATTGTTGATTTGCTTTGCGATGTTGATTAAACTCAGGTTACAAGACATCCCATGCACTATATCATCACCTAAGGCCTTAGTAAAAACTTAACTGATGGACTGTGAGTTCTGAGTCTTGGTGTGTTAGTTAACTTGGGCTGCCATAACAAAATACTGTAGGCTGGGTGGCTCAAACAATAAAAATTTATATTCCTCACCATTGTAGAGGCTGGGAAGTTCAATCAAGGTGCTGGCAAAGCTTTGTTCTGAGGCTTCTTCTCTTTGTAGGTTACTGTCATCTCATATGACCTCTTCTTTGAGAGATCTCTTGTCTCTCTTATAAAGACATTAACTCCATCGTGGGAGCCTTACCCTAAGCAACTCACCTAAACCAAATTACCTCTCCAAATAATATCACACTGAGGATCAGGACCTCAACATATAAATTTTGGGGAGACACAAACATTCAGTCCATAGTACTTGGTATGCTTAAGTTTTGTGATGAAAGGGAGAAAGAGAAAAGCATAAGAGAGCTCTCATCTGCTTTGCCACCAGTGAGCTTTGCTATGGAGACAATCTATCCTAAATACTCTGTTCTTATCACTTGATGTGTTCAACTTTTTTCAAGGCCACAGTGATTTTAACATTTTTGTCATAGTTGAAATCACAGCGCTGAATGTTAAATTGGAAGCTGCCATGGTGCCATGCACCAAATTATGTGTTGAGTATTCAGGCCTTGAGAAATGTGCACTCTGTTGGACAAATCATAAAATTGCCTATCGGTTTCCATAACTAATCTAACATATGGGTAGTAGAGAGGCCACTGCTCAGTTCCTTCCCAAATGACCACCCATTCCTGGCTTAATGACAGCCAAAAGTTATTGGCACTTTCCCCCTCCTTTGGTGTTTTCACCCAGTATTTTCAATGATATCTTCCTTTTGAGCCTTCTCCTCTGCCTCTTCTTCCTGGCTCAGAAAGACATCAGTAGTCATGAGTTGTTTGTTCCTTTATTTTTCTGACTGTGTTCCAGGAAGAGCCATGTGTGGTACATTCAATTTAAGGTAAGCAGGGGTCACCTGTAGTTAAGCATTTATAAAGAAAGTTCCGAAGAGAACAGATTGTGGGGTGTTGGATGCGGTGAGTGCCCTCTGAGCAAGTATCAGGAGAGGCCCCTATTGTGCTGGGCAAGGAAACATTTGGGCTGTGGGAAAAAAAAACTCTACAACCTCAATAAAGAGCCATGGCCACTAGGCTTCTGAGGTTTTTCTTCCAAGTCAAGCATGTTCTTGGGCAAATTCCACGTAGGGTGACCTTATTTTTTTCAACATTAATCTTTCCTAGCAACTTTTGCTTTCATAAGATGCTTTGCCAAGTTTGCCCATTAGAGCAAGTCTATCCTGTAGATGACCCAGTATAAGTCACAGGATATCACAGAAGGTGATTACATGGAATCACAGAAACTTGTGGATGGAAGAACTTTAGGGATTATTAGTCCAAAGTCCAAAGTTCTCAATTTCAGGTAAGGAAAGCCATGCCCAATGGGGTGTGTCTTGTATCAGTCAGTGGAAGAGCTGGCCTTATGTGTAGACCTCCTGACTTCCACTCAATTCACTTTTCTGTTCACTACTACCCATCTTGGAAAGTCTTATGTATTTTTTTGTGTGTGGTTGAGATAGACTTCCTTTGAGGAGTGCCTGATTTTAGCAAAATGCTGGGGCTTTTTAAAGTTCATAGTTAAAAGGCAAAGTTGGCGTGAATTTCACCTCTTTAGCAGAGCAAGTAGCAGATATAGAAGTGATAAATAAAGTTTTAAAAATACACTGGGATAAAATCTTTTAAGTCAACAAAATTAAGGCTATGTTTTGTTCAGAGCTCTGAATGTTGTTGTTAATTCATTATGAGGTAGATTGGGACATTGCCTTTGTCTAGGCATTTTTCATGGGCCAGGAAGAATGAAGAGATGCTCTGTCTTTGGGCATAGTGACATTGCTGGGTGATGGTGGGGCTGGGTGGATGGGTGTGGTATTGGGAAGAAAGAGAGAAGTGGGCAATGTAGCCAGAGAGGAAATGGTACTTTTGTCAGGAAATATTCCTTCTCCATCATGGTCTTGTTATTGAAATATAGTCCACTTCACATCTTACGGTTTCTTCTAATAAGGAAAATAAAGGTTAATTAAGGGTACATCTTATGACAGGTTGTGTGTTTACGAAAGGTCTTTCGATAAGAAGCCAGGAGACCAAGTAGCCTTAGCTGGGCCACTAGGAAGCCAAGATCATCCAACAGGTGATATTGACCCGTTGGACCTGGGTTCCTTTATCAGTTTCTTGAAGAGGTAAATTGCTTTGCTAAGTGAAATAAGTCAGTCAGAAAAAGCTAAGAACCATATGATTTCACTCAGGTGTGGGATATAAAACTGAAATTCATAGACACAGACAACAGCCGGGTGGTAACCAGAGGGAAGAGGGTTGGCGGGATGGGTAATAAAGGGTAAAGGGAGCCAGAATATGATGACAGACGATGATCTGACTTTGGGTAGTGGGCACACAATGAAATATGCAGACCAAGTATTATAGAAATCTACACTTGAAACCTATATAGCATTACTAATCAATGTCATCCCCAATATTTAATTTAAAAAAGATATATGCAAATCAATGAAATTTAATTGATGAAAAAATCAATGAAAATTAATGAAAGGTGAATTAGATGACTTCCTGAGTTCTCTTGTAGCTCCCAAATTTTAGATCATCCCTCATGGCAAATACCCTATTCCGGAAACCATTTTGATTTGGTTGTGTACTCTTCCAAACAGCGTGACGAATACTAATACATACAGTCCAAAGTTGACAGGTTTGTCCATTAACACCCTGTAGGTCATGAGTAGGAGGCTGCCTTCCTTCTTCTACCAAAAACCGACTAGAAAGATTCTGCACTTTGAGGATGAATGCGATGTCCAGAAGGCGTATTGCCCAAAGAATTCTTTCATCTTCTGTCTCAAATGCTTGTTGTGATAAAAGTACCCAGTTAAGTGTCTGGCACTGCACAGCTTCCCCAGGAGTGTGTGTATATACATATATTAATATATATATACACACACATGCACATATACAAATGTATATATCCACATATATTAATACATAAATAAATATATATAAGTAAGGTGCTAAAGAAAAGGATCATGGTCTGTGAACTCATTCTGTGCCAAGTCAAAGAACACCAGTATCTTCAAAGCTTCCAGTAGATCCTAAGAATGATATTTTATTTAGGAAAATCACGAATAAGCAATGTTGGTAAAAAAATAAATAAATAAAAGTTATATCTCTTGGAATGATCTGGAGGAGAAGATGGAGTGTAAACTGCTAAATTGCTTTGTGTAGTAAAATTGAGGGAATGTGAGTTTTCTTGGGTTGTATGTTGGTAGAAAGGTAGTGAGGACTCTCGGCCCAATGAGAGAAGAGAGGATGGTAGAAAAATCTGGTAGGATACAGCAACATAGAAAATTGTTGAGAACTAAGGAAAAAAATGAAAACAGCCAACAGGAATCTCCTATGGAGGACTGAGAAACTGCCAGAACAAAGTTGCTTAATACCCAATGATAAGTTTTTCTTCAGAGCTGCAGTCTTCCTACATTGAACCTAAGCTTTTAGCAAAAGTTTGTTCCCTGACGTAGTGGTGATAGGATTGTTTTGGGTATTGAGAGGAGGTGGGAGGGGAATGGCCAAAGGTGAGAAGTTGAAGTGAAGAAACAGGCGAGCATCTGCAAGAAGCAATATGGTAGGTAGGACTGAGAAGCCAGCACCAATTGGAATTTGGAGTGAGACGAACCAGGAGAGCATGCTTTCTGGACTCCTCAAAAATGTTGGGAGGTAGTTGGATTTCTCACCATACTTTAGATGGTGGCTTGAGTCATTTTATTTGAACATTAGTAAAAAAGGTGATGCCTGAATAGCTGGTAAGCTTAGGGACATTTGGCTTGAAGAAATGAGTATGTGCACACACGAAGTGTGCAAAGTTATTTGGCATCAGGCGGTATGTTGGATAACGTTGTGTATTTCCATACCAAGCCCATGGTTGCATATTAAAGTTCTACATAGAGCTTTAAAAAATTACTTTGCCCTGTCCACTCCAAGACAGTCACTTCTGTTGGTCAGGGTGAAGCCCAGGCATTGATAATTTTAAAAAGATCCTTAGTTGATTCCTAATATGCAGGTGGGATTGAGAATAATAGACCAAATAGCTATCTCAAGATAAGTAGAATCAAAATAATTTTTGCTCATTTCTACTTTGATTTAAATTATAGAGATAAAAGACAATGTGGGAGGGGGAATGGTCAGCAAAAATAATTCTTAAATTTATAAAACATTGAAAGTTTATATCCCAAACCGCACACTATATACAATTCGCAGTTATTAGAAATATCTGTTAGGTGCAGGGTGATAACGGATATGTCATCAAACCTGGAGTGTAGTTTCGATTCAAACCAGCACAATGTACTGGAAGTTTAATTTCTCATCTGTCAGGGCTAATAATAGTATCTGCCCAATCTACCTCATATCTTAGGAACGAAACAATATAGTAATAGATGCAAAGGTTTTTGATAAAGGTAGAAAGTTTTACATAGGTGTTGGATATAAATTTTTCCTTTGTAGCCCCATTTAGCCACACTCATGAAGGTCTGTATGTGTATACATGTATATATGTATACACACATCCACGTATATATGTATACACATATACATGTATATATGCACATAATATGCACAGAAACATATACCATGGGCCTTGAATAACTTCAGGAGTTAGGGGTGCTGACCCTTCAAGGTCAAAAATCCACATACAACTTTTGACACCTTTACAGTTGGCCCTTTGTATCAATGGATACAAACAACTTGGGATGGAAAACAGTACTTTTAATCCACAGTTGGGAATCTGCAGGTGGGAATGCGAAAATACTGTTTTTGATTCCATGTTGATTGAATCTGAGGATGCAAAACCTGGGGACAGGAAGGGTGGACGGTGTTTATTGAACAAACACCACCGTATAAGTTGACCCGGGCCGTTCAAACCCCTCTTGTCCGAGGTTCAGCTGTATAAATATATGTACACACATATACACATATATGTATATCCGATGTCTATTGGGACTTCGGAAGCAAAGGTGAGCGAGGCCCGCTAGGTCCTGCCGAGAAACTGCTCAACTACAGTTGTTGATAAATCCCAGGGTGGGAGCACCCACAGCCTCACCCTTGCACTGACAAGGTTTCCTGATGTGTTTTGAAGATAATTGACTGAGCTTCCGGCCTTCCTTGTTTCTGCCCTTGGATGCCTTCTGTGGCCCTCACCTCCCGGTAGGAGATAGATCACAGATGGTAGCGTGGGCAGTGTGTGCCTGTAGAGTCACGGCCACTTTCCCAGCTCTCAGATGGAAGCATTTCCTGTGGATATGAAGAGGGGCCCCTGACAGGAATGCACCCTCAGAAGATGGGTGGCTCTTCTCAAGAGTTCTCTTGGATTCTTCTCAATCCCCATCTGCCTTGTTCTCCTTGTGGAAACACTCAGGACTGAAAGGTGTTTTGGACGCTTCACACCTAATTTTCGGGGGGGGAGTGTGTTCCCAGGACTTGGGCTCTCCCCAGTGGGGGAGGATGCCAGCTCTCACAAAGGAGGGGCGGTGCAGCTCTGCTGTTAGCCAAAGAGGGAGCCCCGGTAGGAACAGTCAGGGAGGAAAGGGTGTTGGTGAGTGTACTGTGAGGTCATACTAGGGGCTTTTAGGAAAAATGCAGAAAGTTTGTGTTGGTTCCCCTCTTTTACAATAGCCTAGAGAACACTTTCCACACTGGCCGTCCTCAGGGAGGATTCAGAAATCTGGAATCGAGAACATGGTTTTACTGCCCCAATTTCTTTATACATCTCTTCTTTTCTGCCCTAGCTCACAGTTCCCCAAGGTACCCAAGCTCCCAGGTGGAATCTGGATATGGGAATGGTACTCTGGGTCTTGTTCAGCTCAGGGTAGAATTTGTCTTAAACGCTTAAGGGACTCAGAGAGTTATAACTGTGGCAAGGTGCTGAGACCATGCTTCTGTCTTTGCTCTCTATCCCTAATAATAGCGATGTTACCAGTGCTGGCTGTAGATAAGATCTGCCTTTGGTTGCACAGGAAGCCTGTGGGCCTGGAGGTGTAAGTGTGGCACAGTCTCATTCTGTTCCTCAGGCTCCTCTTCCATAGCTTTCTAGGCTGCCAGGAGTCAGGGTTCTACATTTAGGTCTGAGTTCTGCTGCCGGTTAGCCTTGTGACCACAGGCAAGTTACCGTATCTCGTTTTCCTCCTTTTACCTGTTAGGTAGGTGGAAACACTTGTTTGTTGTAAAGTAGTACAAAGACTTAAAGTATTATTGCTAAGTTCTGGTGCTTATATGGTGGCTAGCTTGATTTCTGTTGAGTATCTGTGTAAGGGTTTTGTTGGGGGGGTGGAGGGAAGATAACCTCAACATTGAGTTTAGGGTCAGATAGAAAGATCCTTTAAATTTACAGGTGTGATTGTTGAGGGGCATAGAGCAAAGGAAAGAGAATAGTAGGTACATTTCAGAACATGGTCAATTGCATTGACAAGAAGAAAAAAGGAGGAAAATAGTGGCTGGGCCTTCTATTAAAAGCTAAGAGAGATGACTTTTCTGGTACAAAGAGTTGGTAAAAAAAAGTTTCTCCCCCCACAGTGCCTCACATTTGTAACGATTAGAGATTTATTTGTTTGGATTAATAGCTATCCTTTTGTTACCATTCTCATTTAAAATATAGGTGTTTTTGGAACAAGTAACACATTAAGCCATGTATTATTTTTCCTATTCATTTTCCTATGTGACTGGGGCAGCCTGGATAAAAATGAGGGCATAGGATTATCTAGGGAGGAAAAGTTAAAATTGGGATATGGAAAAAGAGGGGGGTCTTTCGAGACTCTTCATTTCACCATTTTGCTTAGCCTTCAGTTTCACTTGGAATTTGCTGAGAGGACTGGGAGTGAGTGTGCCAGGACTTCTGCCTGAGACTGGATTTAAGTCAGGGGTGATAATTGAACCAGAGAGCAGGGAGAGCAAATCCCTGGTGTCCAGAAACTGAATAACACTTCTGTTCCCTCACTGTGTGCCACTGAGAGTGTGTTGGCTGAGCTCAGTGGAAACACTGCATTCCTGGGCAGAGCACCTCCTGCTTTCCTCAGAGGCACTGCTTTTCCCTCCTCGGTCTGTGTTGCCCGAGGACAAGCTCCGATCTCAGGGGAAAATGTGTGCTAATGGTAATTAACTAATAACCCATCACAATTTACAAATGGTTTTGCAATCCATTACAGCGTTTGGTTCTCACACACTCCTGGCAGGGAAGCTTGGTGAAATTCTGACTCCGGTGTGATATGAGGAAATGAGAGCTTAGAGTTGCTTAGAAAATCAAGAAGTCGCCTCAAAGCCACGTTGCTGGTTCTCTGCGTTAAATCAGTTGAGAATGATAATGGTAGGTGCTTCTTTTGTTAGAATGTCAGTTTATCTTTGTTTATTTTGCTTTTCTCTGAGAATATGATAACTGTGAGGGCAAATCTGAGTCTCCAAAGGTGAAATGCTGACTTGATGAGAAAGGAGCCTACAGTGAGGGTGCCTCTTCAGTTAGTAACTCTCATGCGGCAGTTTCCTGGTGCCATCTAGCGTTTCTTTGGAATAATGGTGGGGGAAGGCTCTTGGTTAGCAAATTGTCTTTAATGTGATCAGGGTGGTGTTTCTCTCAACCTGGTGGCTGTGGGTCATTATATTTATCACCAGAACTTTGTGAAAATTGGGTTCTTTAAAACGTGCCTTCTCCCAAAGACAGTTTAGGAGGAAAGAGCTGACGGACGAAGTCGTAGCATGCTGCGCTATACACCGCACCATGAACAGTTGCACAGTAACAGGGCTACTGAGGCCCTGACTGGTGTGGCCCAGTGGGTGTGTGTGGGGGGGTGTTGTCCCGTAAACGGATAGGTGGCCAGTGTGATTTGGATGCTTTTCTCCCTTTCTATCTCTCTCTCTCTAAAAATAAATAAATAAAATCTGAAAAAACCCTCCAGGGCTACAGATAAAGAACAGACACTGAGTCCCTTGAAGGTAGCGACCACATTGGTCATCTTCACCCCACTAACCTAGCAAACACCTGCACAGACAAACACAAGTTCAGTCCAGCACCGAGGGTGCAATTTCAGGCACATTTTCAGACACGGTGGCATCCAGATGAGGATGACGTACATGGCCAGCAGTCTTCCCAGATGGTGAGCGAGTTGTGAAATTCTTTGCTTATTTCCATAGAGACAAGCTGCCTGAGCATGGGGGACACACACCTTTAAGAGACAAATACCAACCTGGTCATTTTCTAGAAGTAAGGCTGGATTATGTTTATAAAGGATAGTTAGGACATATGAAAAGATAAGAGCGTTTAAGGCATACAACAGAGAAAATGTTAAAAATCCATTTATAGGCCCCAATCTTAATATCCAGAATTAGGATAAGAATCAGGAAGCCAAGCTGAGAAATGGGGCAGGTATGGATCCTGATTTTCAAATAGTTTTCTACTGGTGTAGAGTGTCCTGAGACAGAACTATTGCCTCTGAGGATGAGCCACAGAGGAGATAGTTGGAAACAAATAGCTTGCTGTTTAGACATTTTAATTGTTACTCTTGGTAACCCTGTGTGTAAGGCATCACCAAACATCTGTAGCCCTCGGTTTCCCCGGGCTACTTATTGTAGCAGTGTCTGTTAATGCTCAATATAACATCCGCACGGCAAGGCTCATGTTTTGAGACTTTCTGTTAGGAAATGGGAGTCAATCTAATGAGGCAATATCTACAGGCCTAAAATAAGAGTGATGATGCTTCATTTCTATTTCATTTTTACATTTACTTTTAGCTACAGCTGTGTGCATGAAAATGTGTGTAAGTCAAAATATGCTTTCACAAGTAACTAGTTAAATGAAACTATGGTTGATTCTTTTGAAAAGCAAAAAATCATTTTGCAAAGTAAATAACCACACAGTTCAACTTGGTAATCTGAGTTGACTAAGATGAAGGGCCTCTGTTGTTAAATACATGTTAGAGGTTTAAGGGAGCATAGAAATGTATTTGGTCCTTGAGCAAGAAATGGATTGGCTTGTAGATCTTTATTAAGGCAAAAATGCATGTCCTTTATTTATAAAATTATAAATCATAAATAGGTTTTCAGATAAACCTTCCAAAATCTCTTAAACCCATGATGTAATTAAATAATATAATTTGTAATTTAAATGAGTAAAAAGAATACTGCTAAAGTATTCAAAATTATAAAGATGATTAAAAATTCAACAGAAATATATTTTTACTTATCATTAAGATGTTTGAGTAGAGGCAGTGTTAGACAAACATGAAGAAGAAAAAGACTTTTGTCAAGCTTGTAGGACTCCAAGAATTTGAGATGTTGGTGGCACTAATTCTTGTATGCAAGTCAATCAAAATGTGTAGCTTTCTTCTGATTGAATAGACCTGTACTAGTTTTTACTGAGCAGAATTGAAACAGAGGAAGGAAGAGGAGGAATGGTTTTCTGGATTTAGTGGGGACGATCTAGAAGACAAAGATGGAGGAATAGAGTACTAACAAATATTGGTTATGAGAGCTATCTTGAAGTTAACAACTGGCCTGTAAAGAGAGAAATTGAGAAAATCAACTCACAAGAGTTTGCACGACGTCCCCAGTTCCCAAAGGAAGGGAATCTGTAGCCGCTGGCTTTCAAGTTGGCAGACAATCATGTATGTTAAAAGTAGCATAGTATTTTGTATGCTTAATGATTTTTGAAAAGCACTTGCAAAGTTGTTGTTTTTCACTTAGTAACATGAAAATGTTTGGGAAAGGAATTTCAATTCAATAATTTTCTTTAAAATCAAAATCTCACCTCTCTCCCCACACCCCTATAGAATTGCTGGCTTGATCCCTAAAGTAGTGAAGAGCCTAGCCTGGGCTTCTCAGGGTGACAGCTCTTACTATAGGGAACCTATCCGTGTGGAATGGCAAATGTAGTTCAGCCCCATGGGAAAGCCCATAGGCGTGTGGTGGCACACAGGACGCCAAACCCACAGATTGGCTCTCCCGTGGGAAACCAGGCCTGCTTTGTACCTAGGCTGCTTTGAGACTTGCTCTTGCTGAAACTCCCTCACCCTGAGTTAAGGCAGCAAATGCTTACTGCATATCTTTAAAGTAATTTCCTGAAGTCTGTGCTAATTCTTCCAAGGAATGAAGTGTACCAGACCAATTACTCTTATCGTTCCCTTACATTTGCAACATTTTTTCCTTGTTAATCTGTAGGAAGTAATCGGTAATACCCTTTTCTTTGTTATCTGTAAAAAGTAATCACCTAAAGCAAACCTGAGCATAATGAGTGAGAACCTTCTTTGATGTATGCTGTTAGAAAGCCAATAAAAGCCTGTCAAGGCAAGGGTCGTGGCGCTCTCCCCTTGAGAGAGTGGCCGTGCGGTCCCTTTTCCTCCACAGGACTTCGGTGGTCTCTGTGAATTTGTCTTGTCTCATCCATAACACCGCCGACACTGCTGGCCAGAGTCTGCATCATCATACGATCCCATGGCAACCAAGCTTTTCACAACAAGCATCCAGCTGGCTTTCTGTCTCAATGTGTGTCAAACAGGCAGGCAGCTGTGAGTCATCAAATACACATTGGGGTCATGTGGGAGATAATCTTTATAAAGATGAAAAATGGGTTTGAGTTCATTGATTTCTTTACTTCAGTGTGGGATAAAGAAGCTCCGTCAAGTAATGCTGTGGTTTCTTATATTAGGTCAAGGACCAGCCGCATCCAAATGTTGCTGACCAGGCCTGGAATGGGTTTGCCTCAGGCCAGCCTGTAGTTTGTGGGTTCTTGACTTCATGCAGGAAAGATTTGACAACACGAGTCCAAGTGACCATGAGGGAGCATTTATTAAGGCTGGGGACAGTGCAACAAAGGAAGGACTTAGGGTAGAAGAAGCAACAGGGGAAAGCCTAGCCAGGGGTGTCAGACTCATTTTCACAGGGGGGGGGGGCACATCAGCCTCGCGGTTGCCTTCAAAGGGCCGAATGTCATTTTAGGACTGTATAAATGTAACTACTTCTAAACTAGGGGAAAGGAGTTCAGCACTGCCACTGGGTAGAAACAAGCTGCTGGGCCAGATAAAACAAGGTGGAGGGATGGATTTGGCCCTCAGGCCTTGTGTTTGCCACCTGTGGTCTACGCAGTGCTCTGCTTTGGCTTCCTAGAAGTTTATAGGACAGAAGTGAGCCAAGGCAGGGGTCTGCTGTTAGGGAGGGAAGTCAGAAGAAAAGGGGGCCTTGGAGACAGCATTGGGGGAGGCCAGACGAGCTGCAGCTCCCTTCTGCTCCCTGCTGCTCTCCTGGCTGCAAGTCTCCTGGGGACCCTTAGAGTTTAAGAGAAGGTAAGTGAAAAGTTCATGCCTGAGAACAGGCATGGGTGTGCTCTAGAGCACGCCTGCGCTGGCGTCCTTTGTCTTGAGGATTTTTATCCCTCTTCTGCATGCGGGAATCCTAAGGGAGGTGGGTGTGTGTGGGCGGGTGTCTTAACAGAATATTCATTAGTTTTCCAGGTGTGTCCTTCAATATATCGATTCATCAAAATGAGCATCTAGGGGAGTTTGGGATCATTCTCCAGTCTGCTTCACTGCTTTACTCTTATTTTGGGTTTGTCCGGCTGTAGTTGGGTTTTTGTTATTTATTCCTCTGACTTCATCGGTCATTAGGTTTGCTAGCATGAATGGCATTAATTGGGTCTCTATTCTCTGTGTCTGTGACCAGGGTGATTTAAGCTATTCTTCAGTTAGGGAGGAGAGGTATAAACCATTTGTTCTCAAGTGTCCTTGGTTAGGGATGATAAAGTCTTGCAATTCACTAGCTGTCTGTAAGTTGTTCAAATTGTATGGCCTTGTTTAATTATCTTGTCTCAGTTTCCTCATTCCACGTGCCTAGGAATTTTCCTAGCTTCTTACTATCCTGCCTCACAAGTAATGCCCTGGGAACGTGTTAGAAATTAAGTTCTCGTGCCCTGCCCAGACCATCTGAATTGGAAACACTGGATGTAGGAATCAGTGATCTGTGTTTTAATTAGTCCTTCAGGTGATTGTGATGCGATGCATGCAAGTTTAAGAACTACAAAGTAATGTGTGGATGAGTTTGGGGAACTTAAAGAAGTAGGCTAGGGAGAGAAATCTGTTCAGGCTAACTCCTTTCAAAACAGACATTATCATATGGCTGAAGGAAGTTTGAAAGGGACACTAAGGACGCTCTTCCTCAGGGTTAGGAAATAAACCAAACACAGCCTGAGGGAGAGTGGAAAGGGATGGGGAGAGGACTCCCGATTTTTCTCTTGGGTTTTTGCTCTCAGCTGTGCTGACCTAGCTAAGTGTTGCCATTGAAAAATCCCAACTCAAATCCAACTCAAAAAAGGAATTTTGTAATTCCTGTTCTTACAAAACCCAGAATATTGGCTTCAGGTGTGGCAGGATCCAGGAACTCAATCACAGACAGTAGGCATTGTTTCTTTTGGATTGGCTTCATTTCTTAGGCCAGCTCTCTCTGAAATTTAGAAAAGAGAATTCCTAGGATATTTACATGATCCTTATAGATAAGATTTTCAGGGAAAAAGGGCAAGCCTTCATAAAAGTTTAGAAACCCAGGTGAGAGTTTCTTTATTTCATAGTTTAGGTTGGATGCTGATTCCAGGACCTGTGATCAGGGATGCACTGTTCTGCTTGGCCAGGCCCAAGTCATGTCCCAGTGTGGAACTTGAGGGGTGGGGCCAGCCCCATTGCAAACCACATGCATTGCAAAGCAGAGAAGGGAAAGAAGTGCTGAGTAGGCAAGTATACATAGGCCCCTTTAGTGAGTTATCTAAACTTGTTTGTTAAAATGGAAGTAGTAATAGGGTACAGGGGGTGTTCTGAGAGTAAGAGAAAACGTGCCGTATTTTTGTTTGATGCCCTCCAAGGTGCTTTTGTAAGCATTTTACATTCACCCAGTCATCTAATCTTAAGAATAACTCCAGAAAATACATGCCATTATTACCTTAATTTTACAGACAAGGGAATGCCAGCACAGACAAATTAGATAACTTGCCCACAGCTATACGACTGTTAAATGGTGGAGACAAGTTTTACCCAGGCTCTCCAACTCAAGATGTTCTTAACCCTCATGTAACATGCCTACTGGGAAAGCACTGGGCAAAGTCAGTGCGGTAGATGCTGTGGTGTACTGCCCATACCTCCTTCTGGTGCCAAGGGACTCATTCATTCATTTCCACAGGTGCTGGGAGTGTTGGCTACTATTGTTATTGGAGTCCCTTGCCTTCAATTGCCCTTTGCTGAAAGGAGCAGCCTAGCCAGGCTCTCTCTGTCCTTGGGGATAGGCTGCATGCAATAACTGAGTGATACAGGAAGGAATTCAAAGCCTGTCCTGGCCTCTGTAGAGCCAGCCCAGCTCCAGAACTCCCTGTTGGACCAGTTGACATGTTCCTCTGCCCAGTGCCGCTTCCCTCACTCTCTGACAACGTTGCTGCCCAGAGCACTCCCCAATAGAACTTCTTCCTGCACACGCATCTCAGTCTCAGAGTCAGGTTCCCAGAAAACCTGACTCAAGACAGCTAATTTTTGTTCTTCATCTTTGTGTCTTCTGCCAATTCTAGGGTAATGAAACCACCAAGATTCTCCAAAATGAATGAATGGGGATATGTAGGGACTTCTCTGAGGATGCTCAGATGAGACATATTGACCCCATCTTCTCCCTGATATAGGGACCCAAAAGTACACGAAACATCCGCTTAAAGTCTCTGCTTGCTGGTGACTCTGTTAGCAAAGACATTTCTTATCATGTGACATTGAATCCCACACCCCTCCTTATACTCTATCACTCTCAACTCCTCTTAGTCTGCTTTGTTTTCTCATCATAACACTCATCCCCCAAACTTTTCCCTCCCCCTCTCCTTTTCTGGTTCTCTCTACCTGTGTGCCTATTTACCTATCCATGGATCGATCGGTCAATTGATCAATGGATGGATGGATAGAAATACTTAGATGGAGACCTTTTTCTCTCCATTTCTCTTCACATCCCTGCCCCTCTATCTTTCTCATGTATTTTTCCTCTTGCCCCAAACAGAATGTAGGCTTCATGAGTGAAAGAATTCTATTTTGCTTACTGCTTTACCCTTAGTGCCTATATTAGTTACTGGCCCACAGTGGACATTCATTAAATATCTGTTAAATAAATAAAAGATAAAACAATCAGATTAAATAAAGAAAGGAGGCAAAAAGGCAGCTCATGAAAAGAATGAACTGAAGGTCCAGAGAACATCAGCAGCAACCCTGCTGAGCACAAGTGCCACAACGCAGGGCTCAGGTGACAGCTGTACCCTGCACAGTGCATGCCTGTCCCCTCCCTGGCAAAGGCTTCCATTCCAATTTCTCCCCTTAGACCTCTTTCTAATAGGTGAGAGTCTTAACTCTCCTAGTCCAAGGTGTGTGACCCTTTCAGCCTTAAATTTTTTTAAGTCTGAAAAAGGGAATTCCATAGTTCTTACCTGATAGGTACTAAATGTGACACCTTAAATGAAGGAGAGTCACACATACGGTATATGCTCCATAAATACAGTCTCTTACTGGTTGTAGTATTTGTGGCAGTACTAGGAGATGTATGGTCTGTTGGGGGATGGTTATAGAAAGGGTGTATGCTCTGGACTGGAGACTGGACAAGATGATGGCTCAGCCTCTTGTTAATTCTAAGTCTGTAGCTTTAGGTAACAATATGAGTGGAGGGGAATTTTCTTTTTTCTTTTAACCAGACCCAAGGTCACTCTTTGTTTTGATCTACATAGGGTATTTTTCCTCAGAAACATCTACAGGTAGTTTTACAATACAGCATAGTGCAATGGTCAATAGAAACTTTTGAATTCTATCAGCTGGATTCCATTTTTGCCTCTACAACATACTAGCTGAGATGTTGGGTGATTTTATAACCACTTGCTGCCTTGATTTCATCTTCTGTGAAATGGGGATAATATAAAAGGGGCTAAGTCCACTATGCTCAGCTTTTTCTTAGGCTTCAGAGATACCTGGGCCATCACATGGACTGGTCATGTCATAGCCGACAGGTTACTGCCCATCTATTGTTATGGCATCTCTAGGCAATAAAGCAAGATGGCACCCATGGGGTTATAGATCAGAGCACTTAGAACTGGACGGTAGAGCCAGCGGATGTGGCTAACCCATGTTAGTTTTTATAACTACGGTAGAGCCAGCTGACATGGCTAACCCATGTTAGTTTTTACAACTACATAGAGCCGTTATTTAGGTTTCACAGTGACAGGCCTTCTGGCGACCTGGCAGGATCTCTCCGTCTTCCCCAGCCTGAGCCCATTTCCTGTCGGAAACCGAGGACAGTTGAGAATTCTCCCTCCCTTAGCATCTCCCCAGCTTGATGTTCTCTACTAACATTTGCTGAAAAAGTTTTTTGAGCTTTGTAGTAAGCCGAGGTCTTTAAGATTTGTGTCCAACCCAGTCATTTGTAGTTCCACCTCAGACCTTGGTAGTTCTTGTCTCTCTGACCACATTTTGCTCAGCCTCCTGATTGGTGAGTATAAATCTACTGAGCCAAGTACAGCACAATGGGTCGAGTTATTATGTCTCCAAAGCAAGAATCTGCCTCTACTCTCTGCTTGTCTTACAAATCCAAAAGAAGGGAAAAGGGGTCTTTCCCTATAAGGAATGTGGACTGAATAGAACCTCCTCTTCAGCAGATTCGCCATCAGGCCCAGCTTCTTTACCAGTACCTGACATCATTTATGAAGGTGACCTTGACTGCTGGTCTGCCTGTCTGCATTTCAAAGAGAAGCTACAAGAAGGAAGTACATTCTTGACTTTAGAGCTCTGTTTTTATTTTTATTTTTATTTTTTTACATTTTGAAAGGAGATTAAATATTAGCCATTAAAGAAGCTTACCATTTGGCTAGTAAACTTTGTGAGCTAGGCTAGATTTGTGAGGAGTGAAAGTGAGGGAGGAAAGGATATTGATTTCCTAATTTCTAGCACTTTGAGGTATACAATTTTTTTTTTTTTCCGTTTTAGAAGTGATCAGACAAACTCAGCTTGGTGAAATGATTTGTTGAGAGGTAAGGCTAACTTTTAACATGGGTGTTTCTTCAAAAGAGAGAAACATTCCAGGTCTTCGCAATTCCAGTTGGCCTTTTAGTTACCTTGAGGTCAGGGGTATTGCTCCCACCTCTTCCACATATATCTGGTTAGTGATGGTAGCCAGGAATATGCAGATGTAAATGAGAAGAGGAATCCCTGGATCCAAGGGGCTGTTAGTGGATCCCGCCCACCTTCAACGATTCAGGATCTGCAACTCTCTATAAGGTGTCCCTCTGTTTCTGGGGAAATTTGTGAGATCTCACGGAACCAGAACTTTCTTCAAACGTGAATTGATTTAGAGTCATTAAGTTTGTGCTGTGTCTGCAGGCAATACTTGGGGAGTGAACGTAGTTTTAGAAAAGCAGCAGTGTCTCCAAAGGGTGATATTGTTTCAAGAGGTTCGTGAAGATTTTTCATGCATTCCAGAGCAGGGGAGGAGCAGGGCACTGCCACTTGCTTTTAAAACCTGCCTGTTGCTGCTGTCAAGGTCAGACTGTCCTTGCCACCCCCCAGTGCCCATCAGAACAGTGCACAAATAACAAAGACTGCAGTTGTTTGACTAATCCGGGCTGCACCCTGGGTTTTTTCGGGTAAATTACAAGAGGCTGCTTTGACTTACTCTGGTGCAGCAGAATAACCTCTATTCCCTCGTAATTATGCCGTGTGAGGAGAAGCAAAGGTTTGTGGTAGATGATATCAAAGCTGAACTGAGAGCATTATGAAAGAAAATTAATTATTTGCTGAACTCTCCTTCATACCCTTTTCTCTGGATTGGCATGACTTCTTCTCAAATTGTTCTATGTAGCCAAATCATTACTTAGGCACAAATTTCCTCCTGGTATCCAACTATATGTTAGGCATTTGATACTTATAATGTTTATAGTGCTTATAAGATCTTTTAAACTAGTCTTTTCATTAAACATTTATTTTAAAGATAATATTTTTGTTATAAAAGGATTATATGATCATTATGGAAAACATGGAGCATAAGAAAAATGTAAAAAAGAAAATAAAAGTATCCAGAATTCTAACATCCAGAGATAACAGTCAGGACTGAAAAATTAAGACATAAATATATATATTAAGATATATAAATAATATATATTTCTATGTATCTGTAAAACCATCAGCAAAATCAAGTTCATGAGTATAATTATCACTTGCAAAAATTTCCTTATGTTCCTCCGCTACCCTCAGGCAACCATTGCTTCTGTCAGTATAGATTAATTCGCATTTTTGAGCATTTTGTATAATTGCAATCTTGTTTTTTTCTGGCTTCTTTCACTCAGAATAATTATTTCTAGATTCCTCCATGTTGTTATGTGTATCTGTAGTTCATTCCTTCATATTGCTGAGTCGTATTCCACTGTAAGAATATACCACAATTTTTACCTACTTACCTATTGATGGACATTTAACTCGTTTCCAGGTTTCGGCTATTATAAGTAGAGCTGCTATGAGCATTCATGTATGTCTTTGTGTGGATATGTGATTTCATTTCTCTTGGATAAATATCTAGGAGTGGAATGGCTGAGTCATATAGTAGGCCTATGTTTACTGTTTTAGAAACTGTTTTCCAAAGAGGTTGAAACATTTTACATTTCCACCAGTAGCATGAGATTTCCAGTTCTTCCACATCTTGAAAACACTTAGTATTGTCAGTATTTTAAATTTTAGCCATTCCAATGGTGTGCACTGGTATCTTATGTAGTGTTCTTTTGGACTAATTGTCCTAGTGACTAACATTGTTGGACATCTCTTTATGTGCTTACTTGCTCTCTGTACATCTTCACTGGTAAAGTCTGTGTTCATTACACCTGTTTTATGTCGTTGTAAGTGTTCTTTATACATTCCAAGTACCAGTTCTTTAGGGGATATATGAGGTCTGTCCAGAAGGTATCCAGCCATGTACTCTGAAAAAAGAGACAGTTATTTAAGAAGATATGAGATACAAGAAACATTGTACACAGGAGAATGATGCCTCAGTCCCCTTCAAGGGAGGCACCTTGGGACCTCACACACTTCTCCCAATTGCCATCAGCTGTCCCATAGTATTTTCCTGAATTTCATCAATGCTCTGACACCTCTTCCCTTTCAAAAGCAATTTAGTTTTGAAAGGGAAGAGCCAGAAGTCACAGGGTGCCAAATCTGGGCTGTAGGCAGGCTGACTCACCTGGGTGATTTTATGTTTCACTCAAAAACTCTGCACAAGGTGTGATGCATGAGCGAGTGTGTTGTCATGATGAAGCTGCCAATCACCAGTTGCTGGTAGCTGTGACCTTCTGAATCACCCAAATAGTTTCCTCGGAGGAATGTTCAAGCTTAACACAACATTTGATGCAGATTTATTGCTCTTCTTGCTCAGTCATTTTGAATGCCATGACCACACAGTACACATGCTCATTCAGTGGGGTCTACTGCTCCCACTGTCTAGTACAGTGAAGTCGTCATTGTTCACACATGCGCATTCCAGTCTACTCCACATGCGCATTCCAGTCTACTCTCCTTGGCTGCCAGGTTACATCAATGTCACACAAACTATTCTCATGATATTAACAATGGCTGGACTTTTTCCAGACAGATCTCGTATGCTTTGCAAAGATTTTCTCCCAATCTGTTGCTTAACTTCTGCTTTTTAAAATAGTGTCTTTGAAATTCAATTTATTGATTCTTTGTGTGTGTGTGTATGTGAAGTTTTATTAAAAAAATCTGCCAAACTAACATCATGAAGATTTTTTTCTGTGTCCTTATACATTTTATAGTTTTAGATCTTATATTTAGACTTAGCATTTTGATATACTTTTTGTATATAGTATGAAGTAAGAATTGAGGTTCATTTTTATACATATAGCTATCCAGTTGTTCCAGTATCATTTATTGAAAAGATTATCTTTCTCTTTTGAATTGCCTTGAACCTTTGTCAAAAATCATAGGTATTTGGGTTTTTGCACTATTCTAATACATTCATTGTTTTGTCTATTTTTAGATCAATTCCATACTGTTTTGATTAAGGTAGCTCCATAAAATGTTTTGAAGTCTGGCAAATAAGCCCTTTGTCTCCTTTTTCAAGGTCGTTTGGATTTTCATATTCATTTCAGAATCAGTATGTCAGTTTCTTAAAAAAAGCTTCCTGGAATTGTGATTGGGATCACATCGAATCTATAAATCAAATTGGGGAGAATTGGCATCATAACTATATTGATGTCTGTGAATTATGAACATGATATCTGTCTCCCTTTATTTAGGTCTTTAATGTCTCTTAGCAATGTTTGGTAGTTTTCTGTGTACAGGTCTTGCACATCCTTTGTTAGATTTACTTTTAAATATTTAATATTTTAGATGCTGTTGTAAATGATGCTTTAAATTTTTTCCTCTTCTAATTATTTGTTGCTAGTATATTGACATTTCAACCTTGTTAAACTCATCTATTAATTCTATAAGATTTTTTGCAGGGGCGGGGGAGCTGAAGCATGCCACAATCTCAGCTATGTTTGGAATTGGGGGTTGACAAATTAAAAATTCCACAAAGAAGGTGGCACAGAAGTATGTTGCTATGAAGTTCTCAGTCCATGATCCTCACATCTGTACCATGTGTTTCATGCTCCACCCTCAATTTAGTACACAGTAATATTAAGAAGATTAATTAAGAAAAATAATTACCATTAATAGTCCTTGTTTTTAAAAGTTATCTTAAAAATATAATGGATTCCATACAACTTAAGAAATAAGAGTAAATATATCTAGTTTAGAGACAAGTCTCAACTTGTTGGGATTAAAAATGAAATGTTTTAATGCTCTGAAATTTGCTACATGCAACTTCCTTTACCTGCTGGTTAGCAGGTCCCACACAGCACCTCAGTCCAGTTTCATAAATTTTCAGCTCTTTGATTTTTTCCTATTTTTTTATTTAAAAATTTATTTATTTATTTTATAAGGAGAGAAGAAGGGGGAGAGAGAGAAAGAGAGAGAGAGAGAGAAACACTGATTTGTTGTTCCACTCATTTATGCATTATCGGTTACTTCTTTTATGTGCCCTGACTGGGAATCGTACCAGTGACCTTCGCCTTGTGGGACAACACCCAACCAACCGAGCCACACCGGTCACCAAAATATTTTAGCATACATTTAAAAAGTAGACATACTCCTGTTTTATTTCTCTTCATCCTCACCTTTACAATATAATAAGACATTATAACAGTTATCTATTCACCGTACCTCATATATCAGATTGGTGATACATATTTTAAAAATTTAAAGGTATGTGCACAGGTCATATATTCAGAGCCAAATGAAAGTTCACAGAGTGATCCATTCTTATACTCAGTACCTGGATCAGGAAACTCTTTGATTCTTAAAACAATCACATTTACGTGACTCATTCCTGTTCATTTTTAAACTTTACGTTCTATTGAAGCCCCTCTCCTTTACCATGCACTGTGGACCCCAGAGTCCTCAGCCTTCTCCCTGCTGTCTGGACTCTGGTTCTTGGGGAGGCTCCTGGGAGAGAAGTGTGTGTCAGTTCTCCGATACCTTCCACTTCTTCCTCCTGGCACTCCCGCTCTGCTGAGAATCATCTTCTCCAGGGCTTTTTCTGGGTATCACAGGCCCTTCCCTTGGCCCTGGAATAGGTGACCACAGTTTTTCCTTCTTATGGAGGGGATAGTTGTTTTATTTTTTTAAACCAAGTATTGTACTCTCGCAAAAGGTGATCTCCAGTCTTCCTAATATATGGTGCAGAAGTGGGAGGGTCGTTGAATGTTGAGATGAAGATGTTAAGGCTGCTTCTGCCAAATTGGTTCCTTTTAGGAAGCTGGCATGGAAGTGACTAGCTGCAATATCCAACGAAACTCTGAACTTGAAATTAGCACTGAACCTCGTGCTCTACTTAGAGACTTGTTCTCAGTTGCAGGTTTAGTCACCAGTTCTGTCACTTCTAGCACCTAACATCATTGGAAATTGGAGCTAATGAAAAACATTAGAGAACAGACTGATGGTTGCCAGAGGGGAGGGGTTTTGGGGGATTGGGTGAAAATTATGAAGGGATTGAGTAGTATGGGTTGGTAGTTACAGAATAGTCACGGGATGTAAAGTACAGCACAGGGAATATAGTATTATAATAACTATGTACGGTGCCAGGTGGGTACTGGAAATATCAGGGAAACACTTTGTAAAGCACATGATTGTTTAACCACTATGCTGTACACCTGAAACCAATACAAACTGCTTTAAATGAATACTGTCATTTAAAAAAAACAAAAAGATTAGAAAAACTACAGTAAAAACTAGAGAGAGGCGCATACACAAAATGTATGCCATCTGTTTTTTGAAATTACTGGAGGTAACTCAGATTCACAAAATCAGCTTTGAGTTTTCCTAACACAGTAGGAAAATACCATTACTCACAGAAATTTTACTATATCTTTAAAGAAAAAAGCAATTGCTTAAAAACAAAACTTGTCCTGGTACCGATTTAACCTGTTCCGTTGGCCCCTGTAGAGAGAACAACGTCCTCAAAGTCAATGTGTCACTTTTTACGTTCCGTAACGTGAGCTAGTGGTTTAAACGTAAATGCAATTTGGTGAAAACAGTTCTGTGGGGAGGAAACCAAATGATTGCCTTCAGACTAGGTAAGTAGTGATTTGACAACATGATCAATGCATGTCTTTTATTAAAAAAAGCTTTATTGAGATATAATTAACAAATAGGAATTGTATATATTTAAGGTGTACAGCTTGATATTTTGATATATGATCACCACAACCAAGCCAATGAACATATCCATCACCTCCCATGGTTATCAGTTTCTTTTTATTCATCTGTGTGTGTGTGTGTGTGTGTGTGTGTGTGGTAAGAGTACTGGTACTGAAAATCTACCTTTTTAGCAAATTTCAAGTGTACAATACAGTATTGTCAAGTACAGTCACCATGCTCCGGAGCTTAATCATCTTGCTATGACTAAAGCTTTGTACCCTTGACCAAGACCTCCCCATCTCCCCCTGCCCCCCAGCTCCTGGCAAACACCATTCTACTCTCTGCTTCTCTGAGTCTGACTATTTAACATTATACATGGAAGTGAGATCAGTGATCTGAGCATAAATCTTATTTCTGGAGGAAAAGGAGACTGCCCAACAGTCCTTTATAAATATAAGATCGCTTAACTAGGTTTATAAAATTAAGTATGGATGACTTCAAACTATCCCTTCAGTAATATCTGAAGGCTAAGTGCAGACTCACATGCTTTACAGCTTAGCAGAGAGTAGGTTCAACAGTTTTTGAAAGTAGAGAAGCCTGATAGGACACATGCCATATAGAAAGCTCCCCAACGGAGTCTGGGCAAGGCTGACTCTTGATTAATAGCTTCAGTTTTGTTCTCAGACAAATGGGCAAAGGCGTTCCCATTCTCAGGAGAATAGACCAATCTGTATAGAATGAGAGCTGATCCTTGTAAGCTCTGTCTGTAAATTCAATATATCATATATGAATGCTGTTTTCATTCATTCATAATATTTATTGAGCACTATCTATGCATTTGGCATACATTCTCTTAACATGTGCCAAATTTTTTTTTTAATAGATGGACACTCAGAGCATAACGACTACTCAGGGGGATTTGCAAAACTGTGTTTTGATGTTCATAAGGTTTTCACACTTAAAAATTTTGGGAGCCATTGCCAAAGACCATGCTGCTATAATTTTAGCCTGCAAAACAGTAGAGAGATATTACAAATGTTCACTTTGACTATTATGAAAACTTATTAACTCTCCTCACGTGTCAAGCACTTTCATGATTCTACTGCAGGTACTGAAACTTCTCAATCGAATCAGCTGCCTTCATAGACCTTGGCGACCTCGAGCTGAGGGCCACCTTTTCATCCCAGCTGTCCTGAGTTCAGTGAATGTTTGTCTGTGTGGACTCTTAGGCTAATTTTTTTACTTTGTTAACAAGAGCAACTTAAATTTGAAGATGATAGGAAAACTTTCTGGAGTTTGTCCTATAAAACTGCCATTTAAGATTTTTTTGCTCTCTGCCCTTGACTCTTTGGCTTCACTTTATCTGTTTTTCTGGAGGAAAAAAAAGAAAAAGAGAAAGAATTTCTTGGCTGCAGGAGTGCAAACAGAAGTCCCAAACTTGTCTTGCCCTCAGCAACAGACCCAAGGAATCCTGCTGTGATACTCCTGGGTTACCCAGGTAGCTCAGTCAGAATCTTCCAGCATTGGAAAGTATATAGAGTTAGTGAATACCATCGATTTTTCTGTTTTTTTAAAATAATATTTTAAAATCTTAAAACACTTGTTTGGTATATATATACAGGGAGAAGGCATGTCTAGCAGTGCAGGTTTTTCCTGAAAAGTGTCACGAGTTTTTAGATCCTCTTCTTCCTCCCCTGGTCTCCATTTCCCTTTTCTTCCCCTCCCCCCTCCCCCCTCCCCTCTCCCCGCCCTTTCCTATTATTTTTTCAAAGTGGCTGTCCAGGTTCAGTCCTTGCTATTTTGGCAGGTTCCCTGTGCTTCCCAAGGGCTCCAGCATTACTTCTCAGCAGCAAAGTTACACAAGTCCTGCTTTTTTAAACTCCTAAAGAGGTCTCCAATCCACCCCCTTTCCTCAGGTCCACAGTCATCTACCTGGCTCAAGCCACCCTTGTCTTTGGCCTAGAGAAGTTCATGAACACCTTCCATGAAAGAACATTTGAGTGAGAATAAGCTGAGTGTTTTTGTCCTATTTCCAAAATGACTACTAAGCAGAAGAGTGGCAAACATCCTAGGACAATGTAGTTAATTGCCTTTCACAACATTCCTTGGAGTGAAAAGCCTTCTTAATACTTTGGTGGTGTTCCCAGTGAAGAGATAAGCTGAAAACAATAATTAGGATTTCTAGCAAGATTCAAAATAGTCATTCAAAAGAGCCAGTCTTCCATCCACAACAAAATAAGAGCTAACAACACTTTTATTTTTTCATTTTTGTTTTTAAAATCTTGTATTTATTAATGAGAGAGAGAGAGACATCCATTTGTTGTTCTACTTATTTATGCATTTATTGGTTGATTTTTGTATGTGCTCTGATTGGGGATTGAACCTGCAACCTTTACATATTGGGATCACTTTTGTTTCTAGTACAAGCATAATAAAATATTATATGTTTTCATATCATTATGTTTTTTGTTTTATTCAACAAACCTTATATAGCACTTAGTATGTTTAATCTCTGTTTTAGGACTTTACAAATATTAACCTATTTAATAAATAACATAAAAAGTGGAAGTCCTTCATACTACCACTCTCCGAAGATGGTCATGCTCAATCATTTCAGGTATTTTTCTACAGCTTCTTTTTTTTTTTTAATGAGCATGTATTCCTGTTTCATGTTGTTGCTATAATTAGTATCCTTATTTGTATTACAGTGGACTAACACTCTTGCAATTTGCTGTTTTCATTTGGCTATATAAGGATGGAGCAAAAGTAGATTTATAGTTGTATGGAAAAAGACACGCAGGTTGTGATTATTAAAGTAGCTTTATTAAATATATGTTTTGCATACTCACAACTATAAACCTACTTTCGCTCCACCCTATATATATATCTTGGATATCTTTTTATATGAGCACATCTAATTGTACATCATTGTGTTCAAGAGTTGCAGTTTTCCACTATGTGAATAAACTATGGTTTATTAACCACCTTTGTATTGAAGCAAATTTGTGCTCTTTACATCTTTTCACTCATAAACTTTGCATAGTATGAGAGTACTTTTGAAGGCTAAATTCCTAGGACTAGAGGGGCTGGTTCAATGTATTTTCAGATTGTTCTCCAATATATATCTTCTCTGGCCGTGTATCAGTGTACCTGTGTCCTCATACCCTTGTTGATACTGGACATTATAAATTAAAAAAATTACCAAATTGATAGGCAAACAATAATAAAAAATATATATGTTACTAAGAGTGATTTTTGACTGTTATGCTGTAAAAAATTTTAAAATATGCAATACCTGACTATTTAGTGAGGGGCATTTTTTCCTTAGGTTGTAAAAAAAAAAGGGTAACAGCCAATACAACAATAGCCACCCAGTGCGTCAGATTGGCAAACAAATATATTTTGTGGTGTGCTGCAGAATTTTAGTAATTAGTTTATGTGTGCAATGAAGTGAAAAAGGTTGAAAATCATTGTACTAAGGTAGTGATGATGAAGAAAGAAGAAGAATTAAGAGGTACAAATGATAGCTAATGGAGACAAAAAATCCACATGGAAGCCTGGGTCAAAGTCTAGAGGAAAAGAGACTTAAATCTCAGCATTTAGAGTACTGTACTTGATGTTTGGTTGCTCTTTGCAACTATATACATGTAAGTCTGGAATATTTTTTTTACACTAACTTTATTATATAAGCTCTATCCAAGAGAAAGTCAGCTGTTATGTTTAGCGCAATGCTGGCACATAGTACGTGCTCGATGACTATATATTTTTCTTTATATTTTCTGGGGGTGACCCTGGTAAAGAGAGAATGAATAACAACTGCTAGAATCCATCTGCTTTCTTGGATTATAGAGTTTTAAACATTAAAAAATTAATCATGGTATTTTATGCAATTATTAAAATAGAAAAATGGCGCCCTGGCTGGCATGTCTCAGTGGATTGAGCACCTGTCTGAAAAACAAAGGGTCATTGGTTTGATTCCCAGTCATGGCACATGCCTGGGATGCAGACCAGGTCCCCAGTAGGGGGCGTGCTAGAGGCAACCGCACATTGATGTTTCTCTTCCTCTCTCCCTCCCTTCCTCTATGCCTATAAATAAATAAAAAATCTTTAATAAAAAAATAGAAAAGTGTCTCATGTTCAAGTTATCACATTAATTTTTTTCTGTATTTTTGTTGTTGTCCAAGTACAGTTGTCTCCATTTTTACCTCACCATGCCCTCACACCTCCCAATCCCTGCCTCCCAGCCTCCAGCCTACCACCTTTGGTTTTATATTCCTTGATACAAAAGAGCCCTTCCCCTCTTTTCCTCCATTATCTTTTTCACCCCTCCCCTCTGGTTACTGTTAGTTTGTTCTTTATTTCAATGTCTTTGGTTATATTTTGTTTGCTTGTTTGTTTTGTTGATTAGGTTCCACTTATAGGTGAGATCATATGGTATTTGTCCTTCACCACCTGGCTTATTTCACTTAGCATAATGCTCTCCAGTTCCATCCATGATGTCATGATGGGTAGGAGCTCCTTCTTTCTTTCTGCTGTACAGTATTCCATTGGGTAAATGTACCTTAGTTTTTGTATCCACTCATTTACTGATGGACATTTAGGTTGCTTCTAGCACTTGGCTATTGTAAATTGTGCTGCTATGAACATTGGGGTGCATAGGTTCTTTTGGATTGGTGTTTCAGGATTCTTAGGGTTTAATCTGAGCAGTGGAATTACCGGGTCAAAAGGCAGTCCCATTTTTAGTTTTCTGAGGAAATTCCATGCTGTTTTCCACAGTGGCTGCACCA
This sequence comes from Desmodus rotundus, assembly GCF_022682495.2. Classification (NCBI taxonomy): domain Eukaryota; kingdom Metazoa; phylum Chordata; class Mammalia; order Chiroptera; family Phyllostomidae; genus Desmodus; species Desmodus rotundus. The sequence goes on along the minus strand of NC_071389.1, from coordinate 74,919,544 downwards.
CTCCGCATTCCCACCAACAGTGCACTAGGGTTCCCTTTTCTCCACAGCTTCACTAGCACTTGTTTGCTCATTTGTTTATTATGGCCATTGAGGCTGGTGTGAAGTGGTATCTCATTGTGGTTTTAATGTGCATCTTTCTAATGGCTAGTGATGCTGAACATCTTTTCAAATGTCTCTGGGCCCTCTGAATGTCCTCCTTGGAGAAGTGTCTATTCAGGTCCTTTGCCCATTTTTTAATTGGGTTGTTTGTCTTCCTGGAGTGGAGTCGTGTGAGTTCTCTATATAATTTGGAGATTGACCCCTTGTCTGAGGTATCATTGGCAAATATATTTTCCCGTACAGTTGGTTCCCTTTACATTTTACTGCTGTTTTCTTTAGCTGTGCAGAAACTTTTTATTTTGATGAGATCCCATTGGTTTATTCTTTCCTTTATGTCCCTTACTCTAGGGGACATATTGGTGAAAATATTGCTGCATGGAATAGCTGAGATTTTCTTGCCTATGTTTTCCTCTAGGACTTTTATGGTGTTGTGACTTATATTTAAATCTTTTATCCACCTTGAATTTATTTTTGCATATGGTGTAAGTTGGTGATTGAGTTTCATTTTTTTTGCATGTACCTGTCCAGATATCCCAACACCATTTGTTGAAGAGGCTATTTTTACTCCATTTTATGCTTCTGCCCCCTTTCTCAACTATTAATTGAGCATAGAAACTTGGGTTTATTTCTGGGCTCTCTATTCTATTCCATTGGTCTATGTATCTGTTCTTATGCCAGTACCATACTGTTTTGATTATAGTGGCTTTGTAATATAGTTTTATATTAGCTATTGTGATCCTTTCTACTTTGTTCTTTTTTCTTAAAATTGCTGAGACCATTTGAGATCATTTATAGTTCCATATACATTTTTGAAATGTTTATTCTATATCTGTAAAATATGTCATTGGTATTTTAATAGGGGTTGCATTGAATCTATAAATTCCTTTGGGTAATATGGACATTTTGATGATGTTAATTCTTTCAATCCATGAACATGGTATATGCTTCCATTTATTTGTGTCTTTCTTAATTTCTTTCTTCCATGTTGTTGTGTAGTTTTCTGAATACAGGTCTTTTACCTCCTTGGTTAGGTTTATTCCTAGGTACTTTATTTTTCTTGTTGCTATACCAAATGGGATTTTTTTCCTGATTTCTGATTCTGATATTTCATTGTTAGTGTATAAAAATGCCTTCTATTTCTGAATATTGACTTTGAATCCTGTTGTTTTATCAAATTCACTAATTAGGTTGAGTGATGTTTTGGTGGAGACTATAGGGTTTTCTATGTACACTGTCATATCCTCTGCAAACAGTGATAGTTTTACTCCCTCATTTCCAATTTGGATGCCTTTTATTTCTTTTTCTTGTCTGATTGCTGTGCCTAGGACTTCCAATGCCATATTGAATAGGAGTGATGAAAGCAGACATCCTTCTCTTGATCCTGATCTTAGTGGGAAAGCTTTTAGTTTTTGCCTGTTGAGTATGATGTTGGCTGTAGGTTTCTCCTATATGGCCTTTACTGTGTTGGGGTTTGCTTCCTCTACTCCCACTTTGCTGAGTGTTTTTAATCACATTTATTTATTGACTACCAGCTGAAAAGCTGTGCTTGTGTGTATAAGTGATGTGTATATAACAGGTAATTATGACATACCGCAATAACTGCTACAATAGAAACATGAAAAATTTTCTTGATCTTAACAGATCAAATACTCAATCCCAGTCTCCTGTTTTTACCCACTATTCCATGCTCCTAATAAAAATAACATTTATATTTTTGTTATTTTTGGAATATCAATATAGATAAGTATTCATGTCCTGTGCTCTGTAGCATATTGTGTATCTTACATACACAGGCTCACCTTTCCCACCTTCCTGAGACAAGCTCCTGCCATCATCTGCCCTGGTTCTAGTGTCTTCCCTCTTATTGCTTCTATGCCAGAGATCATTGACAACTCAAGCCATTTAAAAATATATTTTATTGATTATGCTATTACAGTTGTACCATTTTTTTCCTTTCCATTTTTCTTCCCCCGTTCAGCCATTTCATACAGAGGGGGAGGACACAGGTAAATCCTCCCTCCTCAGATCATGGCTGCTTTAGTCTGTCCCATAAACATAGCCACTGAAATCCATGCTGAGGAGAAAACGTGGCAGTCAAATGGAATACAGTTGTCCCATTTTTTGCTCCCCTTTATTCCCCTCCAGCCTTCACCTCTCCTCCAACCAGCATTGACCCACCTTAGTTCATGTCCATGGGTCGTACATATAAGTTCTTTGGCTTTTCCATTTCCCATACTATTCTTAACCTCCCCCTGTCTATTTTGTACATACCATTTATGCTTCTTATTCCCTGCACCTTTTCCCTCATTCTTCCCACTCCCTCTCCTTGCTGATAACCCTCCATGTGATGTCTATTTCTGTGATTCTGTTCCTGTTCTAGTTTCCTTAGTTTGTTTTTGTTTTTGTTTTTAGGTTCAGTTGCTGATAGTTGTGAGTTTGTTGTTATTTTACTCTTCATAGTTTTGATCATCTTCTTTTTCTTAGATAAGTCCCTTTAAGATTTCATGTAATAAGGGCTTGGTGATGACGGACTCCTTTAACTTGACCTTATCTGAGAAGCACTTTATCTGCCCTTCCATTCTAAATGACAGCTTTGCTGGATACAGTAATCTTGGATGTAGGTCCTTGCCTTTCACGACTTTGCATACTGCTTTCCAGCCCCTTCTTACCTGTAAGGTTTCTTTTGAGAAATCAGCTGAAAGTCTTATGGGAACTCCTTTGTAGGTAACTGTCTCCTTTTCTCTTGCTGCTTTGAAGATTCTCTCCTTGTCTTTAATCTTGTGTAATTATGATGTGCCTTGGTATGTGCTTCCTTGGGTCCAACTTCTATGGGACTCTCTGAGCTTCCTGGACTTGCATGTCTATTTCCTCTGCAAGATTAGGGAAGTTCTCCCTCATTATTTTTTCCAATAAATTTTTAATTTCGTGCTTTTCCTCTTCTCCTTCTGGCACCCCTATGATTTGGATATTGGATCCTTTGAAGTTGTCCCTAAGCCTCTCCTCGTTTTTTTGACTTCTTGTTTCTTCATTCTGTTCTAGTTGAATGTTTGTTTCTTCTTTCTGCTCCAAATCATTGATTTGAGTCTCAGTTTCCTTCCCATCACTGTTGGTTCCCTGTACATGTTCCTTTATTTCATTTTGCATAGCTTTCACTTCTTCCTCTATTTTTGGCTACCATACTCAACCATTTCTGTGAGCATCCTGATTACCAGTGTTTTGAACTCTGCATCTGAGAGGTTGGCTATCTCTTTATCACTTAGTTCTATTTTTGGAGCTTTGACCTGTTCTTTCATTTGGGCCTCATTTTTTTGTCTCAGCGCACCTGTTATAAGTGGCAGAGCCTTTGGTGTTTGCCAGGATGGGGTGACCCAAGTCGCTGCATTGTTACACTGTAAGAGGGGGAGGGGTCAGAGAGGGAACGATGCCACTTGCTTAGCTCTTGGCCGGCTTTTAGTCACTTCCTCCACTACCCACAAGCAAATTGGGCCCTTCTCCTGCTGATTCCAGTGTGGGTGAGTTTGTGTACATTCTAGGACCCTATAGGTGTCTCCAACAAACTCTCCTGTGAGGCTGGGAGTTTCTCCTGTCACTGCAACCTCCACAGGTGTTTTTCAGTCAGAGGTTTTGAGGCTTTATTTCCTGTGCTGGTACTCTGGGTTGCATAGTCTGTCTCGCTCCCCTGTTGTTCCTCCCAGTTTGTCCTCACAACTGTGTGACTCTACTACCCGCCACCTTTGCCACGAGTCCTCTCTGCTTCGGTTGCCCATCTCTGCCCCTCCTACCAGTCTGGGTGAATGTTTCTTCTTTAAATCCTTGGTTATCAGATTTCTATATGGTTCGATTTTCTGGAAGTTCTGGGTTTTTGTTTGTTTGTTTTAATTTGTTGTCCTCCTTTTGGTTGTGTGAGGAGGCAAAGTGTATCTATCTAAACCTCCATCTTGGCTGGAAGTCTGACAACTCAAGCCATTTGAAAATGTTACATTTGGAAGATGTACTTACTGGTGCTGTCTCTTAACCCATTTAGAAAGATGAGGGTCATTATCATGCCCGTCTTTTACTTTAGATGGTTGATGTCCTCTTTCTAATCAATCAATCAATCAGTCAATGATCTCTTGTGGATGGTGGCTGTTGTCTGTTGTACATTGTAACAGCTTAGCTAAATCAACCCTTATTAATTAGTCACTAATTTGTACTGTGTACCAACAACTGTTTTCACTAAGTGGTAGCTGCATTAATTGATGGGGGATAATGAGCCCCTCCATAATTACAAAGACACACTGCTCCTTACCCTCTGTAGATGATCCCTTGTAGGTGAAGGGCCACAGAGGGAAGTCTGGGATAGGCACAGGCTGGCAGAGTCTAATTTGTTTTTAACCTACTTTTAAAGAGTTGTTTAATTAATGTGAGATCAGCATCTTGAAGCCTTGAGCAGGTGCATATACACATTTGTAACCAGCTGTGTAATTGACCACAGTGGAACAAGCTAGGGCTGAGGATACAGACCTCACTAATTACCTACTTGCTCTCCTACCTGTGGTTTTAAAAAGGCCTGTTCTGTGCAGGATTCTCTCAATCTATCTGGAAGGCCATATTGTGTTGAGATGAGTGCAAATTCTAGGTCTTTGAGCAAAAATTTGTAAATGGGCTTATTTCTGCTCACTACACTGCTGCTCCTTTTTCTTGTTTGTTTGCTTTTGTAGCCTTTCTAAAAATGTGGGCAGCATGGATATTGTATATAATTGTGGGAAATAGATCTTCAAATTCAGACCTCACAGCCAAAGAACTCTTAGAGTTCTAGGAGCCGTTAGGGACAGCTATCTAGTCTGGGGATTGGCAAACTGCAGTGCAGGGCCAATCAGCCTGGCCCTGTTTCCTTCCAGAACTGAGGTTTTACTAGAACTCAGCCGTACTCATTTGTGTATATATTGAATATGCTGCTTTCTGCTACAATGGAGAGGTGCGTAGTTATGTCAAAGACCATATGATGTACAAAGCTGACATTATTTACTATGGGCCCTTTGTAGAATAACCTTGCTGACCCTTGAGATCAAGGGTTCAATCCATAGCATTTTTTACAGATTTTATTTTAAAAGTTAAATAAGTTGTCTTTTAGAAATGTATTAGGTTTCATGCGGGGTTTCTTTACCAAAGTTTTCTTAGAGACTTCAACACGTTGACATGCATGATGTACATTGTAACCCCCCAAGAAGAAAACAGTATGCAGAATTTTTACAATATTGTTACATCTCTGTGAATGTAACAATACAGGAAGAAACTCACTGTCCCACAGGGCAGCCAATGACATTTTTAGTTCTACGATGTGAGAAACCCCTTAGTGGCATTCACTTTTTTATACTCGGTCTATGGACCAGAGTCACATAAACTAGATCCAAACTCTCTTCAGCAAGAAGACCCTTCAAGTGTTTAAAGACAGTTATCATTTCTCTTTACTCAGTAGCTTCTTCTTGTCCTTCTTCAACCTTTGCTCACATGGTTTGCTCCACAGCTCCTTCATCTACCAGTCATTCTCCTTTGGAATCACAGTGGTTTGTCAACATTCCTTTTAAAACAATGGTTCTAAACACTTAAAGAATCTGAAGAAAATTATAGATTCTTTAGTGGAAAACACATGCTGCAAAATAAAATGTTGCACACGATTTTATGAGATTAATAGATTCTTTGAAGCAACTCTATGTCAATTGCTTCTTGCTGAAGAACCTCGTCTAAATTATGACAGCTGAAATTGAATACAATGTTAAGACAGTATGAGTGAAACAAGATGTATGAGGAGGGACCCAAAACCCCTGGAATTTATTTATTAAAAGTTGTGTATTTATTCTTACATGTTTAAACTTCAGTCACCTTCAAAGTACTCTCTATTTGAGGCAATACACCTATTGAGACATTTTTTTCCCCATTGCTCAAAACAGTTTTTGAACTTGTCTGTTTTTCTGCCTTTTAGTGCTTCTACCCTTTTTTGGTTTCACCTCTTCCACATGGGTAAAATGTTTCCCTCTGAGGACTTTTTTTCATCTGGGGAAACAAAAAAAAAGTCACTTGGGGCAAGACCTGGTGAATTGGGAGGGTGGGGCATAGGGGGTTATGCTGTTATTTGTTTGTTAAAAACTGGTCAACACACAGTGTGGTGTGGGCAGGTGCACTCGTAAATTACCCATCATGAAATGGGCAAATGTGTTGAAAGAGTCTTAAAAAAAAATTCACTGAAGCCAAACGCAGCCTCTTACATCAATGCCAGCTGGTACAATGATACAGATGGGTTCTTAGAACACTCACCTAGTGGGAAAGCCTATATACCATAAGGGGCCTGCCCTCCAGAAAATAATTAAAAAATTTGGCCTCAGAACTTTTATGTCAGCAACAGAAATCCCCATTTAAAAAAATATATAGTCTGTTACATTATATATCTCCTAGTCTGTTCTCTTGCAAATAGAAATTTTAATCTGAAAGGACTTCACAGTTATTTTTATTAAGTTTAGTTCATTTTTTATTGTGTCATCATCTTTTTTATCTTAACTCCATCAGCTAAGGTACCAGTACTCCTTCCAAGAGTTATCATCTGCAAATTGGATACTAATGTAATTTTTTATTTGCCCAAATCATTGACAAAATTGCTGAATAAGACAAGGCTATGTAAGGCCATACCATGGCTTTGAAGAGAGTTGCCAAGTTTGCTGTTTTTCTATTAATCAGCTACTTGGATTGTTATATCCAGTTCTTATCAGTATCACATTCTATTTAATTCCTCCAAAACTGGAATTTCTTCTTATGCAAAGTCTGCATTTTAAAAAGTTTGTTTTTGAATACTTTCCTAAGAAAGTAGATTGGGATGCAGGCTTAAATCCAGTTTTTGCTCAGTCTCTATCACAGTACCTAGCGTCCATGTATGTTTGTTCATTTGTTTGTTACATATCTCCTTCCCTTCACCACAGTGGAAGCTCCACAAGAGAGAAACTTTACATTTGTTATTCATGTATCCCGGGGTTCAGAATAATAGCATAGAATATCCCAGATGCCCAATAAAGTATTTTATGGGATCTAAGAAGCCATCCGTTGTAAGCTATACCATTATTTTACATACCACTAAGAAAGAAAAGCACTGCCAATTAATTTGATACCTGCTGAGATATTAAAAGATGTATGTCTCAGAGCTGTTAAAATGTAAAGTAATATGCACCTAAAATTCAGAGAATAAGGATAATTGTGAAATGGATGGGAGAACTGATGACCCTATGATAATTATTTTTAAGGTCTGGCTAACATTTCATCTCAAATCAAATCACCAAAATTTATCGAGTAATTCCCACGCACAACATTCAGGTTGGGTACTTCCTTCAAGCCATCCCTGCCTGCACCACCTCCGGAAGTTCTCCTGCTGCATCTCCTGCACTCTAGAAACTCACAGCCCAGTAACACAATTTAGGACTTAAATATAAATTGCCTTTTATTGATCACCATTGTTTCTAGTGAAGTAGCAGTCTTGTCTCCACAACTAAATTACAAGCCCCTTGAGCATAAGACCAGTTTTACAAAAATTATATATTATTCATGGTGCTTCCTCTTTCTGTTACCCAGAAAGGAGAACGTGGCAATTGGAGGGCTTGCAGGATGGAATATTAACTATAGAGAAAACCCAAGAATGTTTGTAGACAGATGGATAAGAGACCAATAGAGATGAACAGATTGAAGGAATGTGTGAGAGTGTAATGTAATGAGAAGAAAATTTATGACACATGTCCTTGAAAATGCTGGTGCGATTGATTCTGAAGCACAGGAGGAGGGGCAGGCTTATTAAAGAGCCGGGAGAAGTTGCAAATGAAGAGGGAATGGACAGGAATAAGAAAGACCCTCATCATTTATTTCCCTAGGAAAATCTAAAAGGCAGTAAGAAGGGCACTGAATTGGAAGAAATGGAAAGAGGAAGCCTCTTCTAAGCCATTAGGTTCACTCTCTCCTTTATTCCTCACTATCTTCCCAACACTCCAGAGAGTTAAAATCCAAATGAAGCTGTTTCCTCTTGGTTTCAGTCATCACCTGTTATCTCTTCTCCACCTCTTCTTACTACTTTCCTCAGCAACCAAGGCTTTAAATAGGAAGGTCTTTCCTAGTAAGACACCTCTCTTTGTAGATTTACTTTTGATACTATTGGGAAAAAGAAATGGAACCACAGGAGCATTCCAGGAAGAGGAAGAAGCCCATAATTAAAGACTACTTTAAAAAAATCTTCTACGATCATCACATAAGATCTTTCACTTTATCACAGGCATCTTCTTTAAACATCTCAGACACTTGTCCGACACATTACCTATCTAAGCTCTCATGCCCACTCTGTCTGTCTGGCTCCAGATCGCAGAACCCACACTGACTTTTCACATCACGTTGGCGGTTTAATAGAGCGTCTTGGTTCTTCTAATTATAAAAGATTTGTTCTTTTATGTGTTCTTATATTTAGTACCTAGATATTTTCATCGCTTAGAGAGATTTTGTCAAGATTCAGTATGTTTTTAATATGTTTAATTATGTTATAAATATTCATAGAAAAACAATTGGAAAGTACTGATAAGCAAAATGAAGAAAATAAAAGATCATCACCATGCTATGTGCCATGACTTTAAAAATTGCTAAGATGAAAAAAACAATCTCCCTTCATTACAAAGTATTTTGAATAAGAATATAAGCTTAAGGTTTCACTCAGAGACAGATCTCGGACATGGACTAATAGATCGATGGCTTAGAATTTCATCCCTGGACCAAAGTACTTGTTTTAGGCCTTCTTGTTGTGGGGTCTGTGTTTTGTTTTATTTTCTTTCCTAATGAGCAACTGGACTAAAGGATCAGGTTTAATTATAACTGGAGCCCCTTTCTGTGTTCACATCACTGCAGCCCTAATTGTAGGCTGGCAGCCCTGCCGAGGCCTGAGTGGTCATTAGCTTGCTGATAACGGACGGTTCTTGTCAACAAGGCCTCATTAACCATTGTTTTTTTTTTTTTTTCTTTTCTGCAAAATAGTTGTAAGGGTTTGAACTTGTAATTGAGGACATTCTAGGCTCATGGTGCTAGGGGAATGTTTACTTTTTACATGGCTAGATGCGGGTATTTTCGGCTCAGATTTGCGGCTAGCGGGGGATGACCTGGCTTTAGGCTGCAGTAACGGGGAGCCCTCATCCGAGAGGGTCCCTGAGCAGGGTCCCAGAGCAGGCTGGCAGTCTGGTCCCTGCTCTGAAGCTGACTGTCAGCCATTTTGCGTCTTCTCCCTCAGTTTCCTCATCTGACAATGAGAAGGTTCTCTACTCAATGATTAGTGAGATAAATTTTTGTCAATACAGAATAATTTTGTATGGTGCTTGTGCAATTTGCTTTTTTCCTTTCTTTTTTTGTATCTGTGATTTTATCTTCATAGTTTATACACTAGAGGGCAGTGGTACATTAATATTATGAGCTCTGAATGTACTTGGTAATGCACTCAGCTGAAATTGACAGACATTTGGGTTATTAAGGGGCCTTATATCCTTCTACACTCATGCAAAATATAGGAAGCTGATCTGTAGGACCCCAGCTGATATTCATTTCACCCCTTTTGAGTATTTCCAGTGTTGAAAACCTTGCTACTTCACAAGTCAGCTTTTTCTCTTGTTACTTCTCGTTACTAGAAAGTCTTTTCTTTATTTAAAGAAAATTATATTTACACTTTCACCCACTGTTCCTACAACACCACAGAAAACTCTATTTTTTTTTCTTGTAAGGACTCTTTAAATATTTCATGTAATTGGATTAGTGAATAGTTACGAGTATAACATGTTGGTAATTATTAAGTGAACACTCTAAATTTATAATTCATTATGTATTAGGCACTGTACCAGGCATCTTATTTACATTATTTTTTGAAATCCTCACAATGGGGACTCTGCGGTTAAGTTCATCCATATGTATCTTTATTTTATAGAGACTCAGACCAAAATCATTTAGCAATAAGCAGTGAAAGTGGGGTTTGAATCTGAATCTGTTTGAATTGAATCTAATTAAAATCCATGCCATCAGCCACAGCACAACATCTCCTCTTACTGATGTGCAGACTAAGACCCAGAGACAGTAAGCAACCTCCTCCAGATCACACAGCAAAACAGAAAAAGAGTGAGAACTGGATTCTAGATCTTTGGAGAACACAGTCAGTTTTTCTTTGCATTGCAACATAGTACATTCAAGACTGCCCTCACTTCCCGAGTCCTTTTCTCTGTTTGAAGTGTTCCCATCTCCCTTCATTGTTATTCTGATGGTTTCCTTGCCATCCTGTCATGTCCTTTGAGCACACTCTTAATTTGCCTCATCTTTTCTAAATTATAAAACTCAGAATTCAAAACAATGCTCTGTCTGAACGGCACAGAAGGCACTGACACTGTACTTCCTGTCATTTGGACTTAATTTCCCATTAACATTGTCTAAGGTTGTGTTAATATTTTAGTATAGTGTTGGCTTATTTCAAACATAAAGTCAACAATACCTCTTTTTCATTTGGTTTTGATGAAACGTAAGACCAAGACAAAATGATCCTGTCACATTTTTAGTGATAAAGAACAACCTCCTTACCTGAAGAGGAGTCCTTGTGAGTTGATTGTAACCTGTAGCAAATGCCCGTTTCTGAAGATATTGAAGGGATGTGAATGTGAAAATATTCCAGCTTCGGGGTGATGATTAGATTCATGTTATATGTAAACGTCCATGTGTGATTTCCTATCAGAAATGCATACTTGCTGCAAGTGGGCATTTTTTTTCCTTCCCATTACCTTTTGCCCTAGTACAACCTTGACATTCTGTAAAAAGGGCTGCCTGCCAGAGGCTGTTGATCAAGGGGCCCTTCCTTTCTCTGGCCAAGAGATGGATATGTGAAACAATGCTCTCTGTCCAAGGATGGGGGGGTCTTGCTTTGAGCAGTGCAGGATGGAAAACATGGAGGCTGATACATCCTGATGACGTTACTAAACCTTGAGCCGTCTGCCCATTAGATCCTGCTGTCCCGATCTTGTGACCTTACTCTTCAATATTTCCTTTGATGTCTAAGACACTTCATATATCATTCCAATAATATATATGTATATGTGCATGAATATTATTTTAAAGGTCCAAATCAGTTTCCAATAATCATGACCAAAACAATCCTTAAGTCATACACTGATCTTTGGAATACACGGGGACTGGCAGAAGTAAGGCTTACTTGAGGGTGGTTGGTGGGGTGCGTGAATGTCTTACACGAGATGGACAGCAATTCGAACATTGTACCCAAAATGTCATGTAGTGTGCTTGAGTGTGATATTGTTGTGTTACAGAATTACATGCTTATGATTTTGTAATAAAAGATTTTGCAATAAACGGGCTGTTATTTGTGCCAGACCCTGTGTTTACTTTATGAAATAGTCCCATCAGAAAGTTCTACTGTTAAATGACATTACAGAGTAACTATCTAACCAACAGAGTTTATTGACCTTATATTTACTGTAGAAACTGTTTTCCTGATATATTTTTGGGATTACAGATTTAAAATATACTTGCCACATCTAATGCAATAAGTGTGTTTTTCAAAAATTAGTGATAAGTGAAATTTTATAAATTGACTTTGCTAAGGCAGTTGCTAGTCAATAAAAATCATTGCTGACATTCATGTCGAATCTTTTTTTATTTTTACTTTTTTTCTTTTGTTTTAAAAATTTTATTGAACTTGTTGGGGTGACATTAGTTAATAAGTTATATAGTTTTCAGGTGTACCAGCCTATAATACATCATCTGTATATTGTATTATGTGTTCACCACCCCAAGTCATGTCTCTTTTCATCACCAGTTATCACCCCTTTACCCTCTGCTGTCTCCCCCAACCCCCTTTCCCTCTTGTAATCAGCGTGCTATTGTCTGTGCCTATGAGCTTTTTCTTTGCTTAAACACTTTACCTTTTTCACCCAGCTCCCCAAAACCCCTCCCCTCTGATAACTGTCAGTCTGTTACCTTTGTCTTTGACTCTGTTTCCATTTTGTTAGTTTATTTTGTTCACTAGTTTCCACATATAAATGAAATCATATGGTACTTGTCTTTCTCTGGCTGGCTTATTTCACTTAGCATAATACTCTCCAGGTCCATCCATGCTGTTGCAAATGGTAAGATTGCCTTCCTTTTCACGGCTCAGGAGTATACCGTTGTGTAAAAGTACCCAGATTTTTTATACACTCATCTACTGATGGACACTTAGGCTGCTCCCAAATCTTGGCTATCATAAAACTGCAATGCAGGTTTCTTTGGATATATCCCCAGAAGTGGAATCTCTGGGTCATAAGGCAGATCCATTTTAAATTTTTTCAGGTAACTCTGTACTGCTTTCCACAGTGGCTGCACCAATCTGCATTCCCAACAACAGTGCAAAAGTGTTCCCCTTTCTCCACAACCTCTCCAACACTTGTTTTTTGCTGATTTATTAATGATAGCCATTCTGGCAGGTGTGAGGTGACAGCTCATTGTGGTTTCAATTAGCATTTCTCTGATGATTAGATGTTGAGCATCTTTTAATATGTCTATTGGCCATCTGTATGTCCTTTTTGGAGAAGTGTCTCTTCAGATCTTTTTCCCATTTTTAAAATTGGAGTGTTTATTATTTTGGTGTTGTTATATAAGTTCTTTATAAATTTTGGATATTAACCCCTTACCAGATGTATAATGGGCAAAATATTCTCTCATTCAGTGGGTTCTCTTTTCATTTTGTTGATGATTTCTTTTGTTGTGCAAAACCTTTTTAGTTTGATATAGTCCCATTTGTTTATTTTTTCTTTTGTTTCCCTTGCCCAAGAAGATATATCAAAAAATATTGCTATGAGAAATGTCTGAGATTTTTATGGCCTATGTTTTCTTCTAGAATTTGTTTTTTTGTCTAACATTTAAGTCTCTAATTCATTTTGAGTTTATCCTTGTGTGTGGTGTAAGAAGGTGGTATAGTTTCATTTTTTTTGCACATATCTGTCCAATTTTCCCAACACCATTTATTGAATAGATTATATTTATCCCATTGTATGTTTTGCCTCATAAAGTTGTGGGTTTATTTCTGGGCTCTATTCTATTCCATTAATCTGTATGTCTGTTTTTATTCCAGTGCCATGCTGTTTTGATTACTATGGCCTTGTAGTACAGTTTGATATCAGGTAGCATTATTCCTCCAACTTTGTTCTTCTTTCTCAAGATTGCCATGGCCATTCAGGGTTTTTCGTGGTTCCATTTAATTTTGGAATATTAATTGTAATTCCGTGAAATACCCCATTAGTATCTTCATAGGAATTATATTGAATCTATAGATTGCTTTGGATAGTATAGACGTTTTAATGATGTTAATTCTTCCTATCCATAAACATGATATGTGCTTCCACTTATTTTTATCTTCTTCAACTTCTTTCTTCAGTGTCTTATAATTTTCTTAGTATGGGTCTTTTATATCCTTGGTTAAATTTATTCCTAGATATTTTATTTTTTTGAAGCAATTGTAAAGGGGATTGTTTTCTTAGTTTTCCTTTCTGATAGTTTATTATTGGTGTATAAAAATGCAACTGACTTCTGGATATTGATTTTGTATCCTGTTACTTTATTAAATTCATTTTATCAGTTCTAATAGTTTTTTGGTGGTGTCTGGAAATAATGACTGTTTTACTTCTTCCTTTCCAATTTGGATGCCTTCTTCTTCTTGTCTTATTGCTATGGCTAAGACTTCCAGTACTATGTTGAATAAGAGTAGTGAAAGCAGACATCCCTGTCTTGTTCACTATCTTAAGGGAAATGCTCCAGTGAGTGTGCGAGGCCCCCATTCTAGTGCCACATGAATCAGTCTGTCCCAGATTCTGTCAGGAGCCTGATTTCAGTGGGTCAAGGCCGCTGGGAGTTGGAAAGATGGGGATAGTGGATCTCTTGTGAGGGTGAGGTACCAGTAAGGCTTGGAGGATGGTAGAGGGAATGGCCCCCACCCCAGAGCCACACAACGCAGTCTGTCCCAGATTCTGCCCAGACCTCCGCAGTGTGGAGCCATCAGGAGTTGGGAGGGTGGAGCTGCCGGGAGCCCTGAGAGTAGAGCTAACAGATATCTTCTGTGGGAGGAAGTGGGGGAATGACTTCTGTCCCAAAGCCACACAACTCAGTCACTGATACTCCCGAGTCTACCCAGAGCTCTATACTCTGGCACAGTCAGCTGACTCCTCATCAGGGCATAAGCTTAGCAGGATGGGACTAAAAGGCATCCAGAGGGTGGGGCTATTGCATTCCCCTGGGTTGATGTCACATGGAGGGGTGTGCTCCACAGGAGAAAGGTGGTGTCTGCTGTGTGGGAGAGGGACTCAGCACAGGTATCTTGGCGGCTCTCCTTTCAGCTCTCTCCCCAGATCCACAAACCCCAGACTCCCCTTATGTGACTCTAGTCTGCTCTGCCCTCCCTGTGCCAGAGCCTAGGGTGAGTGGCTGCGAAATATATTTTGTGTTGACCCTTTAAAGGGTGTCTGTGTCTGTAGGGGACTCTTGTCTCTCCCTGACAGATAGGAAACCTGCTGCTTTTCACAACCACATGTTCTGTGGGTACCTTTTCCTGGCTCCAGTGCTCTGGGCTGGGCAGCCTGACCAGGGGTTGAGACCCCACACTTCTCAGGGGGAAACTTCACAGCTCACATATCCTTCCTAAATCTTAGCAGCTGCTCATGGGAGTGGGGCAGACCCTTTTTGAATGTGGCTTCTTCTCTAAGTCCTTGGTTATAAGACTTCTCTTCAGCTAGTCTCCAGTTGGTTATTCAGGTTGACTGTTCCACAATTTCGTTGTAATTCCGGTTTGGTCCTGGGAGTAGCTGAGTGTAATCTCCACCTACTCCACTGCCATCTTGGATCTCTCTTGATTTTGAATCTCTGAGAATGCTAACAAGTCATCTGTTTTATAAATTTAAAATTTGATGAATTTAGTTTTTTTTCTAAGAGGGAGACATTTTGTATTTTCAATTAAAAATTCACTCATGTTTGAAACATATCAATATATAATCTTAGTGAAAACATTGTATCTTTATTTAGGCAGTGATTTCTACACCACAGACATAAACCCTAATAGCAACAGGACTTCCCTACTTCTATTCCTGTGCTGCCATCCACCCACCAGGCAAGTTTTTTGTGTGGGAAAATTCCAAATTCATTCACATTTTTATTCCCGATTTTCTTCCTGAGTTTCAGATTCATATACTCAACTTTCTACAGGAAATATTCACTTCATTTTTCTAAGGGTACATAAATTCCACATGATATTCTCAAACCAAATTATTTCCAGGGGCAGTATTGAGAACATTGTTTGGAAACAATTCTAAATTCTACATTCTAAATGTAGAATTCTACATTTCTACATTCTACATTTAGGGCTACATTCTAAATCTCTTCTTTTCTGGTCTAGGGTAGAAATTTCTCCCTGTTCTCAGTACAAGGAAGAAATAGGCTTTTCCTAAGTAACTGATTTGCTTTGCTCTCATGGGTCCTGTGACTTTTCAGGGTCACGATTACAAGGAAGCTTAAAGGTAGATTCCTGTCCTCCTTCTGGTCCACTTATGGCTTCATTTTACTTTCCTACCCTTACTTTTCCCCGGCCTCATTTTCCCTTTCTTATTTTTATTTTACCCTATATTATTTTAACTTACTGTGTAGTATACATGTTTCTAAGCTGTTTAAAATTCTTTTTTCATTAAACAAGTAAATAATTAAAAACTAAACACGTGGATTCATTCTGATTTCCATCTGCATCACTTCTGCTTTCCTTGTCTCTTTGTTAAAGTCATTTTTAAACTGCCTGTCTCTGAGGCTTAAGACTTGGAGTTATTCCTTATATCGAGCTACTCCTAGAAGTTCTTCTGTTGTGTTTCCACAGTATCACTTGCGCACTGGGAGAATACAAAGGAAGCAGTGGTCGTTTGTTTAGGAAATTGGGGACAGCGTTTGAAGAGACGTGATGATCTGCCTCCTTCAGATCACTGATCATTTGGTGAAATCAGTTGCCTGTTCCCCATCTGTTCTATGTGCTACTTTCTTACTATGATTATTTTACCTGGATTAACTCTTCATTACCAGTTATTTGGACAATTAAAATGACCGTGTAATTGATTTCCTTGTCTTTAGACTGGTGGTTCTCAGACTTGAGCTTGCATCAGAATGCCCTGGAGGACTTGTTAAAACATGGATTCCTGAGTCCCGCTATCTGAATTTCTGATTTTCTAGGTGTGGGGTGGGGTCTGAGAGCGCACGTTTCTGACAAAGCCCCAGCTGCTGCTGTCTGGGAAGCACACTTTGGGAACCACTGCTTTAGATGCTCCCTTTGTCTATTCTACATACTGCTGCTAGGGTATAACTCTTTCAGGGGCATTTCTTCCTTAAAAATCTTTGAGTTCACATTTAAAGGATTTCTTTTATGATTTATCTGATTCCTCTGAGTCAGTGGGCAAGAGTTTTGTTGAAGATGGAGTAGAGAGGCTGCTAGGCAAAAGATCCTACTGGTTGTTTCATTGGGTTGCAACTAACTTTTGCTGCCAATGCAGGATTCTACTTGACCTCATTGCCTGAACAGGCTCCAGAACCGTGATAGAGCTCCAACAAGAAGGCTCCTTTTATAGCTCTCTCTGGAATATACTGTGTTCAGATGTGTTGATAGCAATTTAAAGCCAGCTACTAAGATTGCTGTAATTATAAGAGGTCATATCAACGAGCTGGAAAACCAAGGATTTCTCTGCCATTCAGTTTGTTTGTGAAGTCAGGAATGTTGGTCCTGACATTGCGTTTCTTTGGGGAATGGAGATGGTGGGGAGCTGGCTGTGTGGACTGGTATTAATAGAGTAATACATGTCCCTAGCCAACGTTTTCTGGGTTATCACCTCTACACCTCATCTCATTCCATCTGTTTCTGAATGTCAATGAGAAGAGAGAAGCTTTTGCACACTTTGTGAACCTTTAAAAGGGGCAGCAGCAGCGTCAAATCTCCTTGATGTCGTTACCTTCAACCAGTCTCCCTGGCACCATTTCCTTTATCTCAACGAAGTCTTCTTTTTTTCAATTTATCAAGATTCTTTTATATGTTGACTTGCTTCTAGTTTGGATCTGGAAATTTTCTTTTTAAACCATTGTCTTTAAATAAATAAAATGCAGTGTAGTGAAATATTTTTGAAGTTTTTGTTGTCTGAATACCCAGGGAACAATATAATATTTCTTTCCAAGAAAGTTTACTTACAAGTTTGCTGATTTATTATACTATATCTCCTTATTATTATTCTTGTACTTTGCTTGACCCAGAAGTTTCTTTCTGAATCTTACATTCAATGCCCAGGTGATTATTATGACACATCTGTTTCCCTTAATCACTGGGCTAAGAGGCATTTATTTACAATGATTTCTTCTGACTTAGATATGAGGTCCTCTTACTTATTTTCCAACTGCTTTCACCTGCTCTTGGGGCACACAGGCAGACCACTTTTTGCTGCACTTCACTTTACTGCGCTTCACAGATATTGTGTTTTTTACAAAATGAAAGTGAGACCCTCCATCAGCAAAAAGATTGTGACTCACTTTGTTGTGATACTCGCATTATTGTGGCGGCCTGATACCCAATCCACAGTACCTCTGAGGTGTGCCTGTACTTTCTCACTGACTGATTTTGGAAGCCCTAGGGGTTAAATGTCGAGAGTGGACACTTTGTGTCATTTTGGTGGGAGAAGGACAAACATTCTTGAGATCTGCTTTTACATCAATGTCCCAACCACAGTCTGGGTTTTTAAATTGCCCAAGTAGGCATTAAAAAAAAAAATCTATCAGATGCTAATCTTTATCTTAGGTTTCTGAAAGGTTCAAATAACCTGTTTCATGTCAACATATCTTGCAATCTCGTGGACTTTTATCCCAATATTCTAAGATTGATTTGATCACCCTTCATTCTTTGGTTTCTTCCTCAAGGTGCCTACGTTTGCAACGTAACAACCTGCCACTCACTCTATTTCTAGCAATGATAAAATAATGGGTAGGGACCAACACTGATGATTTTCTTTTTAGAACAGGAAACAACAAACCTGGCAAAATGTTGTCTTCATGACATGCAGGTGGAAGGTGGGGTCCTCCGTGAAAAGCAGAACAGCTCCCCTTCCTGACTGGGAAGAGCCCGAATCTGCACCCCTGTCCAGGAGGACAGCTCTCTACCTCTGTGGTGAAGGAGGTGGCAGGGAGGCCGTGAGGGGCAACGCCCATGGGGACCCCAGAGGCTCCTGTCTGTCTTCCATATTATGTACTAAGATTTCTGTGTAAGAGTAAGAACTTCACGAACTCTAATTTTGTCTGTAGCTTCCCTAAGAACCAAAAACCAGAAAGTAAAAGAAAGTTCTCCAAAGAACCTGCTTTCCATCGTACCTGCAGCTGCTGGTTTTGGTCATCATCACTTTTGCCTCTTTCCAGAAAGCCTCCACATTGCTCTGTTTCCTAACAGATTACCACCTAGTTCTCCTGAAGGAGAAGGTGGTACTGCCCAGGGCTTGTCCTCAGTAAGATGTGCTCCTCAAAGGGAAAAACACAGGACCACTGTTATGGAGAAGTTTCTGTGAACTTGATGGGTCAGGTGAGGTTCTTTAAAGTTTAAATCGGCCAAAGGGTGAGATACTTACTCTCTGGAAACTTGGATCATAACCACCCATCTTAGATATTTTGCTTTGCTGATGTCATGGGGTATGGAAGCCCTCTTCTTGTGACTGAAAACAATCCTAAAGAACATCAGCATCATCGGGGGAGGGGAAGAACGGGAGGAATGTCCCTGGCCAGGAGGCCGGAGGTGCCCCAGGAAGCTGTTTCCTCTGAATAGTTAAATGGCTGCCTCTCAACTCTCACAATGTCACATTGAATTTGAAACAGGGAACTTTTTATATTTTTCCCCTGATTGTGCTAGCACCTGGCAGATGCCTATTTACCACAGGCATCAATACACATAGTAATCAAAGGAAATCAGAGGCACAGATTAGCAACAGCTGCAAGTCATTAGTGACAGACACGGGAAAGCACAATTCTGCACCCAACTTTGAAATAACCAATATGAGTATTTCAGAGCACGAGGGTTACCGCAGGGCACTTGCTAACATGAGAGCAGCCAAACAATAGCTGGGCTTGTCTCTCAAGAGAGCCCTTTTCTCAAAGGCAGCACCACGCATTCCATATTAGAAACCAATCAATCACACGATATTGGTGCCCCGAATGTCAGCGCTTTCCAGTGTATATGTGCCCATCTTCTGATCAAAGGTTGTCTCTACTGAGAAATAACCTGTGGCCAGTGGGAACACTTATCTCCTATCGTAAGTTTAGTGGTGGGAGATTGTGTGTATTCCTGAGGACTTAATTATACCACTGACCTGGTCGTAAAGGGACATAGAGAGGGGAAAAGAAGACATTCCCCCGCCCCCATTTAATCTATTTTTTTTTTCACATTTCTATTTGAAAATGAGCTCTGATTGATAGCCATTCTCTTGGTAGTTACATATTTTCCCTGGCAGCACTAACCTTAGCCTACTCCAGAAAATACTATTCAATTTTTAGCTTTTCCCTAATCAATTCATTCAGTGCCTCGGCGGAATACAAGTTGGTCATTTAAAAATTTCTAGCTGTTGCCTGATATGTCCCAAAACAAATTTAGCCAGCGTGGGTTTCTATTTTAGGCCATCTCTGGAAATGCAGATTTACTGTACAACTGGGTAATGGCTTAGAGATAAACAGACACAGTGAGCCGCTGCCTGATTAGCAGGACTGGGCAAAATTTAGCCTTATATATGTATACTGCAATAATTGGGCCATTGGACCATAGGATGTAGATTAAATCGGTCTCATCACCACATGTGGTCTCTTTTTCCTTTACTTGATATTAAGGTTGGATTATTTTTTCTCTTTCTCCTTCCCCCTGATCTTCCTCCCCCAAAATGTCTTCTGAAGGTTTTTTTTTCTAAAATTCCCTACAATAATAAGTAACTTGTTTTAGAGATTAGAATAAGAAAGGGAGAAAAACTCTGCCTTTTATCTAGTGCAGAGCCAACCATTAAGCATCAGTTCTATAATAACAAGCACTATGCTATTATTTTAGAAGAAAGCTTCCAGGAAACATGGATTCCATGGAGCATGTGGCACATCAAAGGCATTCAGATACATGTTAAAGTCTTAGAGTGTTGCTTCTCAAACTTTTAGAGGAGAGATATTATTTTATACTGGATTAAATAGCATATAGTAGACTTAAAGAGATGTTATTTCTTGAGGTCATTTTATAAGGAAGAAAACTCATGGTATTAATTCATAATTATATTTACTAATTAATTCAGCACATATTTATTGACTGTCTACTGTATCTCAGGGAGGGTTTAGGCACCATGGATACAACAACAAAATTAACAAATGATGTGGTTATAAGGTACCCAGCTGATGGTGAGGATTTAGGCAGCTTACATTTGAGGTGTGTGCATTGTGTACATCATTTCTCCCCCTCTCTTCCTTCTTTTCTTTTTCTTTTACTCCTTTCCTCCCCCTTCTTTCTTTCTCCCTTCCTGTCCTCTTTTCTTTCTCTCTCTCCCTCTCCTTCCCTTCCCATTGATTTCCTTCTCCCTTCTGTTTCTTTGCTTCCCCCTTCCTTTTCTTCCTTCCCCTTTATCCATGTTTTATGATTTAGACCTTAGACTAAGCATTGTTTGTTCCACAGAACTATTTATAAATAAAACATATATTTTTGAGAATCTGTATGAGTTCAGGTAAAGTGACTGTAATGAATAAAGCACCAGTTTCCAGTGGCTTATCACAACAGAAGTGTATTTCTTGCTCATGTAATACTCTAATGAGTGTACTCCTAGTTGGTGGGAGGCTTTCCTCCATGCAGTGACTCGGGGACTCAGGTTCCTTTCATCTTGTGACCAGCTAACCCTTGGAATCCTTGGCCTTCAGTGGATGGACAGAGAAAGCCTAGATGCCCCATCTAGATGAAAAGGGGGCTTGCAAAATGTTTAGTCTTGGTCAAATAGATACTTCAAGGAGATAGTTCTATACCAGGGAAATGGGAGGACAGGTATGAATGGACAATTATGCATCAGGCACAATGCTAATTTCTGGAAACAAAAGATGTTCTTTAGAATAGGTACCCAACTGACCAAGCATGATACCCAAGTATTAATTAAAGTCACATGTGAGCACAGATGCAGGATGAATAACTCACTCAGGGGTGGATTCAGAAGAGACGTTGTTGAAGCAGAGCCATAAAGGGCTTCCCCTGGCAGAGAAGAGGATGGAGGGTATCAGGCTTGAGCAAAGGCATAAAGCTGAGAAGATGCCCACTATGTCCAGACAATGGTGAGTACTCCATGTGTCAGGTGCCTGAGAATGTGGTGCCACTGGGGCCAGATCAGAGAGGGCTTGTGGGCTGTGCCTCTCAGACAAAGAACTAGAATAGGATTATGAATGTGTGCTGTGTGCTCAAGGTTTTGATGCAGGTCTGGTGAGTCCACTCCTTTCTGAAGCCCTTGTTTCTTGGATATTTCATTACATATGTGCAAGAAGACTGATTTTTAAAACTTGGGGATTCATATACACACACTTTAATATGTGAATTCTCCCATCTGACTTCAAAGTTGATATTTCTTTTTTTAAAATTTTTATTGTTATTCAATTAGAGTTGTATGCCTTTTCTCCCCATCCCTCCACCCCACCCCAGCTGAACCCACCTCCCTCCCCCACCACCACTCTCCCCCTTGATTTTGTCCATGTGTCCTTTATAGTAGTTCCTGTATAAAGTTGATATTTCATCACATATTTAAAGTCCTTCCCTTTCTCACAATACCTGTACTAGTGAATGTGCTTTATTATAATATCAGAGAGGAGTTTCCAGTAACAAAATTGGTTGAGGTTTTCTCAGCTGTTCTAAGTAGAGAGCACCTTGCACCATGCTGATTAAGCTCAGCCTAGGGGATGTGCCAAAGAACCAGGTTGCTAGGGGATGAATGTGGGAGGCCAGCTGGAAGACATAACCATTGCTTTTCCCAAAAGTTTTCATAATTAGAATCAAGGGACCAGAAGAGACCACACGATTTTGATGCCCCTGTATTGGGGCTTATCCTTATCATATAACACTGTTAATTTCATAGTGAATATTTGTTTTCCTTTTACTTTAAATAATCTCAAACTAGTTAGCAAATATGATCACCCCTTTCTATACCCACTTATATATGAAGAGAGACTATATAATGAAGTAAATTGATATGCTTCATTTATTAATCTAATACATATTTAATGAACCTTTATTAAAAATCAAGACTCTTTCTGAGCTGTAGGTGGAAAGGAGCAGAAGATAGAAATATGGGTAAACTGAAGTTTCTGCCTACATCTAATAGAGAAGATGTGCCTGTACATGAATAACTAATACTTCAACAAATGTGGGAAGTTTTGTTAGGAAGGAGTGGACAAGAGAAAGAATTTGTACTGGAGGAAATCAGGGAAGGCTTAATGGTGTAGGAAGCTGGGTCTATAGAATATAGGTGGGAGAAAGTTAATCTAGAAAGGGAGCCTGGAACAGAGACATGGAGATGAGCAAGTTTGGGGGCATATGTGGGGCTCAGGGAGTCCTCCAGCCCACTGGAGACGGGACGGCATACAATGTTGGGGAAGGGGGTTAGGGATGCTCACATTTAGGACTTTGAATACATGGTTAGGGATCTTAGATCTAAAATGGAAGAGACTGTACTACCCAGACTTTACTGACGAAGACTCTGAAGCTCGGAGAAGTTAGCAGAGATTGGGCCAAGTTTACACAGTTGGTTGCTGCATGAGAAAGAGGCTCCTGGCTTTCTGCATGATGCTAGGTCAGAGAGAGGGTCTGAGGACAACAGCCAGAGTTCATGAACCCTCAGCTTTGCACACAGGACAGCATCTTTCTCCCACTGGACACTCAGCCCATTGTGAACACATTTAGGGCTCTTTGAGAAAAAACGTGGTCTCCACACCCAACCCTGGTCCTCCAATCTGAAACTTTGACTTGTTCGTTTGTTTGTTTATTTGTTTGTTTGTTTTTCCCCCCTGCAAGTCCAAGTCCAATTATCCTCATTACTTTGGAAGTCAGGAAGAGTTCCATGGGTTAGAAGGACTGCTGATAGAATATACAGACAAATGAGGACTATCAGAAAAAAGCTTTTGAGATGATGAAGAGACAAAATTTACTATAGCCTGAAATGGATAAGTGTTGTCCAATTGGCATTTTTTTTTACCATAAAATACAAAATAGAGAATGCTAGAAGATTTCCTTTTTAGAACTTGGTAAAAATTATAGCAGATGAACATTAGGCAAAATCAAAGGGGGATTTTGCTCACATATGAAAGTTTCTAAGAAATCTAGTTGAGTCTGGTTCCAGTATTTGCTGAAGTTTGTGGCTGTGTCAACAAAGATGGGTTAAAGTAAGCATATTTTAGATCCTAAACAGAGCTGTCTCATAGTCTGGAATAGAGAGGAGCTTTAAAATGTTTTAAAATGGGTTTCCTTTTCTTTCCTTCCAGCTGTGCCTAGTGCTAGGGGAAGATGAACTGGCATGTTCTTTGTTACATAGCAACATACCCACCCACGGGAGTGAGGCACATTAGTTTTTCAAAACCTGAAGTCCTTTCAATCAGTTGATAGTGGAGTTGGGGGAAATAGATTGGGAGAAGCTACATAACATTCAATATGGCACTCCAACACCTGGAACATTTCAGCCACGTTCTCCAAAATCGGGCTGCCAGTCTCATTAGTGAAACTGGCCCAATCAAATGGCTTCATGGATAAAATGCTCTCACTGGCATTTGCCTTGGCACCTTTTGGCCTGTCTTGGCTGCTGCTATTTCTCTCATACTCCAGTGGCTATGATTGGAGTAGACTGAAGAAGGGCATTAATATCCAGGTGAACTTCTTAGTTTTATTTTTGTACTGTCTTGATTTAACTTATAACTATCTACCCTGATCAGAATTGTCTTTATCTCATGTAATTTGATTAGTCTTGTGAGCACCTAGGATCAAGTGGCCCTTCAGGAACCCAATATTCCTTTGCTACACATTCACTGTCTCCCTGAAGCAAATTCAATTTTCTAAGACAGGTGGGAATTTTGATCTTTTACTCTTTATAAAATGTTCTGTAGGCCTGACCAGTATGGACCAGTTGGTTGGAGAACTGTCCAGTAAACTGAAAGGATGCAGGTTTGATTCCTGGTCAGGGCACATGACTAGGTTGTGGGTTTGGTCCCCAGTCAGGGCATGTATGAGAGAAAATGGATTGATGTTTCTCTCACACACCGATGTTTCTGTCCCTGACTCTCTCCCTCGCTTCCTCCCACGCTCTTTCTCTCTGAAAAAATGCTCTGTAGATTTTGTGCTTAATCACTATTGTAATGTAAAGTTTTTATAAACTCAAATTTAGTGCGGAAGTTTTCTTGAAATGTTTTAGGTTATTTTTTCCCCCACCTCTCTGGCTTAAATTAGGAGCATTTTGTGAAAGCATTATTTTTTCCACATCCATTTCTGGTCCTATAAAAATAAAGCCTACATTTTTTAAAGCAAATAATTTTTAAATAGTTTTAATACTAGGAAAATTTAAGATTAACATAAAAGTTAACATCATAGCATACCATTTAAAACTTTAACTTTCTCCAAGTGCTCCTCTATTTCCACCCTGAATTAGTAAATAGTGAATAATTGCTCCTAAGCCAACTGCATGCTTAAGTCCCTGAGAGTTTCTGCTTACAATATTTTCACCAACTAATCAATACTTAACCTTGTTTTATGTGTGTTTCTGTTTAAAGACACCTTATATAGTATATATAAGGTGAGTCATTTACAGTGACTGATTTACATTTACATTTACAGTGACTGATACCACTATAACTCATGCCTAGACAAAGTTAATCCCACACATGTATTTAGGTCATGTCACAGCCTTCTTGTGCTCAGGAACACTAGAGAGCACTTCAGCACTATATTTGGGGGCCATTTAAAACAGTGAAATCACCAACAAAAGCACAAAAAGTGTGAAAATATTTTCCTAAATAGATCAGGAAAAGGACATTTGTTTACAGTGTGAGACCGGAAACCAGCTTCTTCCACCTCAGCTGGGAGCACATACGCTGGGCAGTTCAAACGCTTTGCCCCTCTGCTCATGTGCACAAATGACTGACTGCACTGTGGGTACTGACACCAGGGTTACAAACACACACGACTGAGTAAGTGAGTTCAGAAATACAGAATCCTTGAGTAGAGGATTGACTGTATTACTACGTCCTTTTCATGTATCTAGAAACTGAAGAAACTCCAAGTTCAGAAAGATTTGTCTGTGGTATTACAAGTAGAACTGGAACCTGGGTGTTCTGACTTTAGGGTCAGTGTCCATTCCAACAGGCAGGCTGCCTTCTCAGAGAGTGGTTCCCCTGAACCTCAAATCAGGCTCATTAGCACATAGATAGTTTCTATTTTTGAACAATATGTGGTACCCATGCTTAACATGATCAAGTTCTATAATTTGAAATGATTCATTGAAAATATTCTTGTGAATTATCTATTTTGTAACTTGTAATGTTTCTCACTTATATTAAAACAAATAATCATTGAAATATTATCCTACTGTGTTTGTAAAAGGAAAAAATAAATTAGGGCTTATTCTTCTGACATATAAATTCCATTAGTGCAAGAGGAGCATCACAACTAATAGCTTTGCTCTTAGAGAACAGCCAGTTAGTGCCCACTACATACAAGGTACTGATATTAGGAGGAGGCTAGGGAAAGAAGATGATGAGGTGGGTCACTGCCTTCAAAAATATCTTGAGGGTTATTCTGTGTTGGTTTGGTGCCTTCATCCTTCATCATTTATACATGTCAGCTAATTCAGGGCACTCAGCTCTGAGTAGAAAAACAGTCATCAGAGAAGACTTTAATGTTAGCTCCATAATATGAAGATGACTTAACATACAGCTCTGTATTCTAATGTTGGAAATAAGAAGACAGTAACTGCTGCTGTCTTATTGAAATTATATGTAATATTGAAATGTAATATGTAATATTAATCTATGACACTCCTGATATTTTCAAAAGATGTTTTCCAAGTGTGTTCTGCAGGGCATTATCATTTCATGAGATCTTAAAAGACACTTAGTTAAAGAAAGCTCTTGAACAGCAAGAGAGTTTTGGAAACATTGGGTTAAATGAGGTTAACCAGGTTTCTTTACCAAAGTCAACTTACGTTAGTGTGGGATTCTCAGAGCCACTAATAGGCTTGTGTGAGTGGTCACTCTCTCAGAGCATTTAATTGTGGAACATTCAGTGATGTCTCCTGTCCTGCAGATCATGGTTTGGAAAGTGCTGTCATGCGGTATTATGTACAAATTCCAGGTAAGAGAAGAGAAAGCTAAAATTCCCATTCTGCTGAGGGAGATGGAAAAGGCAGATGAGGTGGATTGAGTTCCCCATCTTACACCACTGTAGAATTCTAGCAGGTGAAATTGGATCTCTGGCAGCAATTCTCATGGTGGAGAGACAGTATTTACCTGCCCAAGGCAAAAGGAACACAGGTCCCTCACGTCCATGTACTGCATAGTGTGCAAACCCAGTGACTCTCCTTTCTGAACCTAGAGGCTCTGGGGAGGCTGCAGGAAGGAGCTCCTCTACAGCCAGTGGTCAGTCAGACTCTTAGAGGTGTGGGGCTTGCAGTGGGCTGAGTGGTGGTCTTCCTTCCCCACAGAGGATATGCCTACCTGGAACCTCTGAATGTGACCTTATTTGGAAATAGGGCCTTTGCAGATGTAATTAAGTTAAGGATCTCAGGATGAGATCATCTCATCTTGGACTATCTGACTGGGTAACTAAATCCAATGATAAGGGTTCTTATAAGGGAAAAGGCAGAAGGAGATTTGAGACAAAGATAGAGGCCTGTGTGAAGATGAATGCAGAGATTGGAATAATGTGGCCACCAACCATGGAACTCCTGGAGCCATCAGAAGCTGGAAGAGGGAAGGAGGGTTTCTCCCCTGAGAGCCTTCCATAAGAGTGCAGACCTGCTAACACCTGAATTTTGGACCTCTTGCTTCCAGAACTGTGAGAGAATAAATTCCTATTGTTTCAAGACACCAAGCTTGTGACAGTTTGTTATGGCAGCTCTAGCAAACTAATACAGGTCTTTTGGTGAGGAAAAGTGTTACTGACGGAGAAGTGGGCAAGGTTAGAAGGTGAGGACTGATAAGTTCAGATGGCAAGGATCATCCCAGGGAATGCTTTGGAAAGTGGAGATAAAAAAATCTTTCAGAGCTATGACATGGCAAATAAAGGTCACAATGACATAAATGGCAAGGTCATGGCCATATGTAGTGGGAGAAGTGAAGGAAAGGTGAGTGTGAATGGTTTGGAGAGCAAGGCCACCATAGGAGATGGGAAGGATATTCTATTGCCTGGTGAAGGGTTAAAACAGGGTACCTTTGGGGGATTTATAAAAGATGGCTAGCGGAGGAAATAAAATACATTTCCCTTGCTCTGGAGAAATCATTGGTATTGGTGGTCTTGTGAATGGCTTTCAGGGTGAAGTCACCCCATAGCTAGCAGGGTTCCTGACTACTGCTGGGTCTCACATCGCTCAGGACAGTAGGAGAGCATTCCTAGAATACTACAGTGTGAGCCTCAGGGAGTTGTGCCCTAATTAAAAGACTTTCCACATATTTTGCCATTATGAATAGAGCAAGGAAAAGTTGCTAACAAATGAAAAACTTGTTACTGTTTCTATCTTCTAGGGAAATGACATATTATTTCCAAGGGAATCATTCTATTACTTTGGCAAAAGCCCTGCTAAGCCTATAGATTGAGAAAGACAAGACTTCCAGGGCATACTGAAGAGGAATCAGAGTAAGACAAAGATAATGTGTGAGTGCTTTGCATAATCAAGTGAAATAGAGCTTTTGTGAATGGAGAGGGAAGGGAGCACAGAGAGTCCCAAACAAGAGGGACACAAAGAGGCCCGCTCCAAGACACATCATCTTTAAAATGCCAAAGGTTAAAGACAAAGAGAGAATCTTTAGAAGCAGCAGGAGAAATGAAGTTAGTTACCTACAGGGGAGTTCCATAAGATTGTCAGCTGATTTCTCAAAAGAAAGTTTGCAGGCTAGAAGGGATTGGCAAGAAATATTCAAAGTTGTGACAAGGAGTGACCTACAGCCAAGATGGCTCTACCCAACAAAGGTATCATTTAGAATTGAAAGGCAGATAAAAAGCTTCCCAGACAACCCCCCCCCAAAAAACTAAAGGTGCTCTTAGTGCTCTTCCCCCCAAACTAAAGGAGTTCATCATCACCAAACCATTACATGAAATGTTAAAAGGACTTATTTAGGAAAAAGAAGATCAAAATACCAAACAATATAATGGCAGTAAATGCATATCAATCAACAATTGAATCTAAAAAACAAACTAAGCAAACAAGAACAGAGACAGAATCATGGACATGGAGAATATTTTGATGGTTGCCAGGTGAGAGGGTGGTGTGGGGGAAAGGGTGAGGAGGTGAGGGGATTAGGAAGCACAAATAGGTAGTTACAGAATAGCCATGGGGATATAAAGTACAGTGTAGGAGAACACAGCCAGAGAACCTACAGACATGACACATGGACATGAACAATGGCAGGGGGATTGCCTGAGGGACTGGGGGGTGCTGGGTTACAGGGCAAAAGGGGAAAAATTGGGACAACTGTAAGCATAATCAAGAAAATATAATTAAAAATAAAAACAAAATAAAAATGAAGAAGGGGGGAGGGGGCATGTGAGGAGGGTAGGGTAAACGTGAGAGTTCCCAAGAACAAAGAGGAGGTTGTGTGTGGCCTATGGATGAATAATGCTGAAAATTTTCTTATAGTCAAGACTGGCCAGTACATGGCTACCTTTGTCTGATATTGAAAGTTGTTTCCCAACTTCTTATTATATCCAAGCAGGTCATTCATTCTATATTTTTATTAGTTTCTATGATGCAAAAATCAAACCTGTCTTTCTTCATAATTTTATACCATTTTACTTGAAGAATTGTTTTTTTTCCCATTGGTTTGTGATATTTTCTTAAAATAAGTTAGAGGCCTGTTTTACCTACACATATTCTTATCCAAATTTGGGGTTTCTAGTATTTATCAATTTAATTTAGCTTTGTTCATGTTAAGAGGAAACTCTTTTGTTCCCATAACCGAGAAGAATTTATTCCTGGAGCATCAAAGAGCTGGGTACCTTTTGCCTTGCAAAAATGTAATATTGATATCAATTTTCCAGTTTTTCTGTATCTTATAATATAATTGACTTCATACACACACACACACACACAAAGTTGTTTCCTAGCCTCTATTACTTTCAAGCTGTCAGTGTAATTCTACTAGTCACAAGATTTGTGTTAGAGGTGCTTTAGGATATGCAGAAAAACCACAGTGTCTAGTGTGGGTGTGGGGGAAGTGGTTGGCGAGAAGACCTCCATCCCAGAAACTGGGGATGAAGGAGCAGGGAGGGCAGGCTGCGGAGTGGACTGATTCAGAGGAGGCAGAGGCAGATCCTGAGCGAGACTCCATACTTTTTTGCCATGGGTGTCAAAAAAGCTGGGTGCTTTGCGGCTGGGTGCTTTGTCCAGCTGTTGAGGGTTTACCCTAGAAGAATGGAGGGTTATTCAGACTGGAGGTGTCTGGGCACCTGAGTAAAATCAGATACATTTAGGATGGAAATGGGTGGGTAGGGATTGAGTGTGCTTGACTGAGGAGACTCTTCGGCTTATGATTAAAAAAAAATCACCAAATTAATTGTTTTATATTGTGAAATTCAATATAACCCTTTGGCAAAGCACCTGCCCTATATTCAGAATGTTCCTAAGAGGCCGTGTATGTGTAAGTGTATGTTTTGGGGGAGAGGTTGGATATTAAGGATGGGGGCAAGTGGAGAGAAACCATGCCAATTAGAAAATGCCATAAAACCATTGGGTGGTGACGCATAGATGTGATTGATTCTCACTGAACAAGAAACAGAGAGAAATGGGACGGGTATAATGGGCAAAGGTGTCAGTGGGACTCGTTGCAGAAGGAACGGAAAGTTATGATCTAGAGACACTGTACTCAGCACTGAAATGTAAAGTCATTTTGAGAATGTAGAAGGGGTTGGTTTGAATGTACTTGGTAAAAACAAGGAAAGTGGAAATTGATGCTAAATGTGTTGACAGATGATCATGCTATTCTTGTTAAAGATAAAAAAGTTTAAATATTTAAGTGATGCAGGTGAAAAATCACTCAAGACTGAGATTTCCTTTCACCCAAGGCTGTCATATTTGTGTGAGTGCAAGTTACCAGGGCTTCAAATATTCTTTCTTTCTTTTTCTTTTTTTATTGTTGTCCAATTACAGTTGTCCCCATTATCCCCCCAATATTCTCTTCCACCCTACCCACCCCACCTCCCACATTCACTCCGACCTGCCCCCACCCCTGTTGTCTTTGTCCATGGGTCCTTTATACATGTTCCTTGACGACCCTTCCCCTTCTTTCCTCTGTTATACACTACCTACCCCTCTTCCCTCTGGTTACTGTCAGTTTGTTCTTTATTTCCATGTCTCTGGTTCTATTTTGCTCCCTTGTTTGTTATTATTTCTTTAGAGATTATAATCACCTGCTGAACAAAGGCTATTTTGGGAAAAATTTCATTTATGTATTGGGAACCCTTTACTTTCCTATGATGTCTTCCCATGTGATTAGATGAATGTCTGGTTTCTGACTCCTTCTGAGGCTTGAGAAAAGATTAGATCACTCATTCCCAACTGGTCATTTCTCTCTTTAGATGGGAGAATCAGTGCTAATTGATACTTTTTATATTTAATTACACTTAATTTCTTCTGTCTGCCTGCCCCGAAACCAAGAAGAGGAAAACAGTATTCTACATGCAAATCTTCTGACATAAACATTTCTTAACCTCATTTGCTTAAGGATTGGTCCAAATATAAAACCCTTAAGATAAAAGCTGTTTAAAGTAGTTTCTTATTTGTGTTTTCATCCTGTCTCTTGTGTCCCTCTTTTTGGAAACCATTTCTGTGATTTCTGCGATGGGAATTTTCTCATTCTGTACTTCCTTAACACTGAACTCTTCTGTATTTATTATTATTGTAATCATTTCCCAGTCCTTTTGTAAACTAATTTCATTATCCTTAAGTCCATCACCCTGCCTTTGAAACAGCAGGCACAGGGCTCTGGTCATAGTGCTCTTCCCAATGGCTTTGATGGCATTAGCCTCCTTCAAACCCTGACACTTTCTATTCATTCATTCATTCATTCATTTACTCACTCATTCATTCATTTCCTCACCTGAGGACATGCTTCCTGATTTTAGAGAGAAGGACAGGGAGGGAGAGAAACATCGATGTGAGAGAGAAACATTAATTGGTTGCCTCTCATATGCGTCCCCACTGGGGACTGAACCTGTAATCTAGCCATGTGCCCTGACTGGGAATTGAACCTGCAAATTTTTGGTTTACCAAACAGTGCTCCAACCAACTGAGCCACACTGGTCAGGGCAAAACCCTGATACTTTCCCCTTCCTTTTGGATAAATTTCCCCACCCAGGCCCAACTCATAATTCCTGATTTTCTGCTGTCCTCTGTACATGCCAAGCTATTTTAATTGCATTCTGCAACTGGAACATCATTCCACTCTTCTCGATCTCTCTGAATGCCACCGATTTTTCAAGAAGCAGAGCCCATCTCTCCTGCTCTGGAATGGCTTCCTTGACTACTGCAGCCAAATGAGAGCATTCTCTCCTTTCACATCCTATGAATTTATTGTCAAGTGCATTAATCTGGCAATCTAGGGAGTCTATGTAGGTAATGGAAAAGATAGAGAGGTGGGTTTGGGGAAAAAAAAATAATTCCATTATGAACTTTGCTACTTACAGGGATTGGAGTTCAGAAAAATTTGTTAAACTCCATTGGCTTCTGTTTTCTTATTCCTAAAATAGAGACAAATTATTCTATCTCCTTTTTCTGGTTGTCATGGGGATTAATAAATGAAATATATGTAGAAGTTCTTATAATCCATAAAGTTCTGTACAGGTATAAGTTAGCATAATTGCTATTAGATATCTCTGTTATTGATGGACTCTATAACACCCGCTGTTGTTATTTAACACTTTCTATATCCATATGTAGTGAGTACAACTAACTGCCCTAGCCAAGATGTAAATATATTGACATCACATGTTCTTTCTCTCATTATTATCTTTATTATAATAAATATTATTATTATTATTGTCTTTAGTGCAATAAATTTGATAAGCAACAAATTTATTATCTTACCTCCATATTATTATTAGCAAGAAATCTGTTATCTCTCCCTTGGATTTTCCAAATAGTTCTCCTCTGTGTTTGAAAATCAAGGGGTTTATTATTGAATATATTTTCTATTATTACATCATAAGGTATGTAAAGTCAAATCATTATGTTGTACACCTGAAACTAACACAATATTCTATGTCAACTATATTTTAATGAAACTAAATTTAAAAAACAAAACAAAGAGTTTGTTCAGTCCAAAAAAGGGCAAGGCTTGTTTCTAAAAGAGAGGCAGAGAGTGGGGACTGAAAATTCCAGTTAGTCCACTATTGGATATTAGTTTTGTCCAGCCTGGTGGATGCTTCTGCATTCAGGAATAATGCTTTTGCAGGCCCAGATGCCTATATAGGTGGTGGAAGCTGTGGGTCTGCAAGCATGGTGGCAAGGCATTCAGCCAGATTGTCCATGGCAGGCATAGAGGTGATCTGCTCCAATCTCCCTTCAGGAGAACACCCTGTGGGGAGTATAGCTGATTGAGAGCCTCCACTGTCCCACCTTTAGATTGATGGAGAGAGGCTGGGGAGGGGGGTTAGAAGCAGGACACCTCTGCTGGACACAGATGCTTCTAACAGGCAATTTTGGCTCATGTACTCCCTGTCGGCCTTGCTGAGGCTTCTTGAAAACTTAATCCCACTTGCTTCCTTCTCTCCCTTCTTCACATGTGTCAGTTCTGCATCATGGTCTGAAGACTCTCCTACCTTCTTTTATTTCTTCCCCCTTTATTCTTGCGGATTCCCCCCAATCTCTTGCCTATTTAATCCTATCTCTGTATCTGTTTTTAGGAAGATCCATAATGATATGGAAGGGGTTCCAGCCTCACCCCATACTTACCAAACTCTTAAACTTGTTTTGACCCTACACCCCTTCTCTCCTGTAAGCTCCTTGTTAGGACTTCCCTTTCTTGCCGACAGACCTTGGGTAAGGGACATTTTGGTTCTGCCTGACAAATGTCCTAATTCTGAATCTCAAAGAGTTTGGGTTGAGTTTTTCCCTCCCCAGAAGGCTCATAGTTTCTTTCTGCAAATTGTCTCATTGCGTGCATGTGGCTCAGCAAACAAGGGAGAGACATCTCTCTGTCTGCTTATGGTACATATGTCCTGTTACATCCTTTCCTGACAGCAAAAAGGAAAGGGTACCTATTACCCTTATAATTTGAAATCCAAGGCAGAAGTTTAAATTATTTTCTTCCTAAAAAAATCTCTTTCAAGTGACTTGATGCTTCTATCCCTGGACTTAATAGAGGCTGACATAGTTTTAGCTAACCCTTCAGTGAGTACCCTTTTCGTATATTTTTGCCTCACTTCACTAGACTGTAAACTTCTTGATCATAGTATCTCCCCTGCCAGGTAAGTATTAGACTGTAAACTTCTTAAAGGCTGTTTCTTGTGCTTCAGATTGCTCATCTGTAAAATGGAGGGCTAGATAAGACTACTTTAAAGATCCCTTTTAGTTGCGTGATTTCCAAGGAAGTTATGTATTAGAGATGGGCTGGTAAATAATTTTCTTCCTTTAAATATTGTGTCCATCCTCTTTTTTGTCTACCTTATATTTATACATAGCATTTGCCAGTTTGCTCACGTTAATTACAGGATTAGATCCTCATATCCACCTGGTGAAATGTCAGAGTAAATATAGCTGCCTTGTACATGTTAGGAATTTGAGACTTGTGGAAGTTAAATGACATGTCTCCCAGTGCCTGGAGGAATCGCTGGGTCTGACGCCCCTGTGCTACTAATCAAGGTGCTACATGATTTTCTTTCCACTCCATGCCCAACAACGACTAACTCAGCATCCTTCATGAAGCACCTTTTTGTTTCTCTTATTCTCAGCCATCTGTATTTAGGAGCGGAGGCATAGATAAAGTATCACAGATTCAAATGCCTAAAAGGACCAGGACTGGTAAGTTAGTGAAGTAGGGCCAGAATCCTGCCTTCAGAAGGAAGGGAACTGGGGCAAACCGAAGAGCACATATCATGTCTGAAAGGGATGGTGCCTATTCAGCCCTCGCTAGCCCTTTGCTGCCATTCAGGAATGCTGGCCTAGGGTGGCTAACTTTTCAGTTTTTCATGGGAAGCTGTAAATATATATTTAAATCTACAATTTAAGAGGCTGAAAAGAAGTTAAAAAAATTTAAAAACCCGTGAGGCCAAAATACTCACATCTCTAGTGGTGTTTGGTCCCATAAATCGTCAGGTTAGGGACCTCTGATTTGGAGGTATGAACTGTGTTTAATTAATTCTGTTAAGTTTATCCCCCAAATCCTCTGGAAAACTTTGGTGTGTTTTGCCACTTTTATTGTAAGTTTGGTATAAATGTCACAAAGAAAAATAATAATCAATTATTGTTTGCCTGCTATGTTCTAGAAAGGATACCAGGTGCTTGATACAAATCATTATTAATTATCTTAGCAAATTTATAATTATTAATTTTAGTTTATAGATGAGGGAGCTAAGGGCCAGAGCTGACCTAATTTGCTAAGGCTTCACATTCAGTTAGCAGCAGAACCAGAATCAAACTCAGGCTTCTGGCCTCAGAGTGCATTCTTATTCTTTATTACACTATATTGCCAACACCCTCAGAGAAGAGAGAGGAAGGATAAAATGAAAAATCTGGTACTTTTATTTTGAAACTAGTCAAAAATGGTCCCTCGATATGGAGAACTTAAAAGACAAGCATAATCCTCTTTTATTTTCTGAGTGGAAGAGGAGTGCTTTTCTTTGTGAGCATTGGGGGAAGGGAAGAGAAAAGGAGATGGCTCACAGTAGGATGGGCTCCTCCTTTCTTTTAAACACTCTTGAAATAGGCTCCCAACCAGCTAGTGTTTGGCTTTTGTGTTCAGACTGTCTGCCTGCTTTGACCATCCTGTCTTGTGAGATGGCTACTAGCTTACTACTGCTATCTTTTATTCCCATTTCCAGAAAGCAAAGCTCGAGGGAAAAATAGATCTTTTGTTTTGGGTCTGAAGTCAAGTCCAAATATAACAAGAACCCAGTAACTTCCTCCACCCCCTAGGGTTTAAAACCAAATTCCCTCTGCCCAGATGGCTGCTACAGAAAGACAGAGCATTCCCCCACTGCTTCCTCTTTTTGTTGGCTGCCCACTGATTACAGCTAATGACTCCCAGCTGTACTGCCTCTGAAGAGTAGGGGAAGATGAATCTTTGAAAAATAATTTAATAACAAGACTCCTCCAGGCATGGGTGGGGCTGATGCCAATCCTGTTGGAGCCCTGTCTCATTCAGAATTTAGCTGGATGGTGCCTTAGAAAGAGAGTAGGATTGTTATGTGCATTTTGAAGCCTTCTGGGTGTTCCTTTAAAGAATCTGATTGACTCTACTTCCTAATCTTGGTTGAAAAATGTTCATCTCTAAATATTAAAAAAAATTAAATAAGTGCAATATATACGTCTTTAGCTCCAACCCAGAGAATGCGAGGACATACCTCTTAGGACTATGACTCTATCCAAATCAGATATACTCGTACTTTAGGGTCAGTCTCTTTGGAGGGTTTTCCAATATGTTTATATCATACAAATAATTCAATGTCTACAAAATTTTAAGTCTTGGCAACCCGAAGTTCTCATTTGTCCTTTGAAATATCAGATTCTTTGAAAGGTTGACTTCAAATACTGTGGCTCATCAGAGAGAAAAATCAAAGGTGAAGGGATACCAGTGATGAAAACTATTCATAAAAGACTTGTAGAAATTGATAGGTCTTGTTTTCTTCCCTTTCCTCCTTCTCTTCCTTGTTATTTTTCTTCTTCTTCTTCAACTACAAAAATAGTTGTTAGGTGGCTAGATAGGAGAAGACGGGATGAAAAAATTTTACCAACCTAAAATTTGATAGTTTTTTCTCAACCCCCTTTTCCAGATGTGTTTGATGGTATTTGGAATTTCTTCTTCTCCATGGAAACTTCCCACCAAACTGCAGACAATACAGATTTATTCCATATGCCCACACTGAACATCTCCCATGCACACAGCCAGGTGTTGAGGATAGATATGTAAATGATTTATTAGTTTCCTCATGTACTTTCAGAGCACTGACTGAAGAAATCACATTCTTCAGGAATTGACTGCTGTGTTGTCTAGTTCTATAATGATTTCTTTATGGAACATTTTACCTTCCTGGGAGGTAATATGGCTTAGTGGGGAGAGCATGAGTTCTGGAGTCAGAGCTAAGTTTGAATTGTGACATGCTCCTTGCTTAAACTTTCTGAGATTTACTTTCTTCATCTGCAAAGTGGAACTTGTAGGGTTGCTGGGAGGAATGACATCATGTTGGGATACTGGCAAGATGTTCTGCAGGCCTCCTTTTAAATACGTCAATTATGGTCTTCACTATTACATACCCGTTCATTATGTATTATACAACTGTATAGATTTATATATATTTGTACATATATATATGCATATTTTGGTATGCATATATGTATATAAAATCAGGCAAAGGACATTTTCATAGTGCTTTTAATTTGCTCAAAGAGTTAGGGGAATGTGGATTTCTATTTATATGGTGCTTATATTTTAAATCTCATTTTCATCTTGTTCTAATGTTCAGAGTAATTATGAAAGGTAGATACCATTAAACACATTTTATTTTTTAAATTATATTATATTGATTATGCTATTACAGTTGTCCCAATTTTTCCCCTAAACCCCCTCCACCTAGCAACCCCTCTCCCTCGAGCAATCTCCCACCATTTTTCATGTCCATGCGTCATGCCTATAAGTTCTTTGGCTACTCCATTTCCTGTACTGTACTTTACAACCCATGGCTATTCTGTAACTACCTATTTGTACTTCTTAATCTCCTCCCCTTTTCACCCATTTCCCAACACCTCCTCCCAACTGGCTACCATCAAAACACTCTCTTGTATCCATGATTCTGTCTCTGTTTTTCTTGTTTGCTTAGTTTGTTTTTTTAGATTCAGTCATTGATAGATATGTATTTATTGTCATTTTATTGTTCAGAGTTTTGATCTTTTTCTTATATAAGTCCCTCTAACATTTCATATAATAATGGCTTGGTGATAATGAATTCTTTTAGTTTTTTCTTGTCTGGGAAGCCCTTTTGATTCTCTGCTGGGTAGAGAAATCATGGCTGTAGGTCCTTTCTTTTCATAACTTTGAATATTTCTTGCCAATTCCTTC
Organism: Desmodus rotundus; assembly: GCF_022682495.2. Classification (NCBI taxonomy): domain Eukaryota; kingdom Metazoa; phylum Chordata; class Mammalia; order Chiroptera; family Phyllostomidae; genus Desmodus; species Desmodus rotundus. Next base: position 74,881,876 of record NC_071389.1, on the reverse strand, counting down.
TAGCCTGCAAAGTTTCTTTTGAGAAATCAGCTGACAGTCTTATGGAAACTCCCCTGGAGGTAACTAACTTCATTTCTCCTGCTGCTTTTAAGATTCTTTATCTGTAACCTTTGGCATTTTAATGATGATGTGTCTTGGAGTGGGCCTCTTTGTGTCCAGCTTGTTTGGGACTCTCTGTGCTTCCTGGACTTGCATGTCTATTTCCTTCACCAAATTACAAAGTTTTCTTTCATTATTTTTTCAAATAGATTTCCAACTTCTTACTGTTTATCTCTCTTATCCTTCTGGTACCCCTATGATGTGAGTGTTGGACTGCTTGATGTTGTCCCAGAGCCTGCTTATATTATCCTCATTTTTCAAAAATTCTTTTCTCTTCTTGGTGTTCCGATTGGTTGTTTTTTATTTCCTTATGTTCCTAATCATTGATTTGATATTTGGTTTCATCCACTCAACTGTTTTTTCCCTGTATATTGTTCTTTATTTTACTTAGTGTATCCTTCCTTTCTGACTGAATCTTTTTTTATGTTGCTGAGGTCCTCACAAAGTTTTTTGAGCATCGTTATAGCCAGTGTTTTGAACTATGCATCTGATAGATTGCTGATCTCCATTTTGTTTAGTTCTTTTTCTGGAGTTTTGATCTGTTCTTTCATTTGGGCCATGTTTCTTTGTCTTCTCATTTTGGCAGCCTCCCTGTGTTTCTTCCTATGTATTATGTAGAACTGCTTTAACTCTGTCTTAGTAGTATGGCCTAATATAGTAGGTGTCCTGTAGGGTTCAGTGACCTACCATCTCCTATTGCCCAAGCTGGGTACTTGAGATGTGCCCTTCATTTGGGCTGAGTATACCCTCCTCTTGTAGTTGAGCCTTGATTGCTGTTGGCAGGTCAATGGGAGAGATGTACCTAGACCAGTTAGCTGCAAGGACTGGCTGTGACCACTGGTGACCAGCCTTTGCCCTCCATAGAGGATCAGCTGTGCCTAGGCAGGGTAGTGGTGTTCGGACATGGTCTGTAGCTACCTACTGGGTGTGCAGGCTCTGGTATTTCTTGGGTGGTATAGGGCAAGGTCAGCCCCTACAGTGTTTTGCCTGGGGTCATCCTGCCTGAGCTATAAAGCAATCTGAGATGGCTGCTGCTTGTGCTGGGCTTGGAGATTCCCAGGTGAAGCCAAGCTGTGAATCCAAGCTGGATGCTACTAGTGCCAGGCCTGGAGCTCACTGAGGCCAGCTGTTGCTTGTTTGAGAGGATTTAGGAAGTTGTGAAGCATGAGGCAAGACCAGCCATTCATATGGAAAAGCAGCTTGGGTGGGCCCATAAGTTGGGTGGGGTGGAGTCTCTGGGGATCTTCAGGGTGGATCAAACAGTGTTACCCAGGTTGATGGAGTCTCAGATATGGCACCAGCTTGCCAGCTCTGTGGCTCTGTGGGGAGAGGGCTCAGAAAAGGGACAATGGCCACTGCTTGCCTTGATGTGAGACACTTCAGTTTTTCCCTATATGCCACTAGTGCCTTTCAACCTGCTACCCCAGTACTGGAGCTCAGAGAGCGGGAGTGTGAGTAGGTGAGTCCATGTGTGGCTTCTTTAAGAGAAACTGCTTGGGGCTTCAGCAGTTTTCTGCCTCCCACTCAATCCCCACTGGTTTTTACAGCCAGACATTGTGGGGACTTATCTTCCTGGCACTAGAACCCTGGGCTACAGGGACTGGTATGGAGCTGGGACTCCTTGCTCCCGAGATATCCCTCCCCAATTTTTATCCATCATATGTGGGTAAGGGACCAGCCCATTCTGTGCCTGTGCCCCTCCCACCAGTCTGATGGATGTGTTTTCTTTAATTCCATAGTTGTCAGACTTCCATTCAACTCAATTTCTGATGGTTCTGAATGATGGTTGTTCTATAATTTAGTTGTAATTTTGATGTGGATGTGTGAGGAGGCGATCCATGTCTACCCATGCCTCCATCTTGACTGGAAGTTCCTAAACACATTTTAAAGACCAGAAATTAAATCTTGGAAGAGTTAATCCCTCTTTAGGATACTACTATCTTTGGACGATCTTCCATCATGGTTATATTGTATAGATTTCAAAAATTGTTTTGCCCATTTCTATTTTGGTTTTGAAATATGGGATCACTTGAAATGTTGTTTTTAAGTACTTGTTCCATTCAGGATCCTGTTCTATTCAAGAACACACTTAAACATGCATAGTATATCCTAGGGAAGCTGAGTCAAGGAAGAGGCCTGGGGCTTCTTTATGGATATTATTAAGAATTGAACCCCTAGAGTACTGAGATCTAGGGCTGGCTCTCTTGGGAATGAGTTCAATAAGAACAAAAGATAACTTACCTTGAGAAACTTATTTAAGATTCTGACATCAATGAAATCTCTTTTTTTCCCTAAATATGTATAAAATCCAGATAAAAATGTCTCATGGTATGAATTAATACTATTATTGTGAGCTTACTAAAGGAACAGATACAGCTCTTGTCACTTTACAGGATTAGCTGCACTTTCTTTTTTCCTTTCTTCCTTTTCTCCTTCCTTCTCTCTCTCTGTTTTCCTTCCATCCTTCTCCCTTTCCTTCCTTCCTCCCTCCGTCCCCCTCCCATCTTATTTTGTTACTTGGGTGGGGGATGCCGTGTCCCTCACATACTTACTACCTTTTTTTCTGTACTTAAACCCACTCCCTGATGATAGAGGGGGGCATATCATCTGGATTAGGCAAGTCAAATTCTTTCAACCAGGAGTTTGAATATTCAGTGTGGTCACCAGAGACAAAAAGCAAAATGGAGCTGGGTCATGTGATGGCTGGGCCTTAGCTGGGAAGTCCATGGACGGGCTCCTGCTGCTGACCCCTGGGGATGCCCCTGGATTTTGCCCTTCCTAAGGCCTGGTTATTCAGGTTATTCACATCTTCCATACTTGGTGAGCTACCTCAATATTTTTCCAATACATTAATTGTTCTACTTAAATTAGTCAGAGTTAGTTTATGTTACTTAAAACCAATGAATCTTATTTAAGTGATTAGACATATATTATCTATCTTACTCTTTACATCAATCCTACATAGTAGGTGTTGTTCTTCATGTTTTACAGATGTGAAATGGAAGCTTGTGAGGGTGAGTAATTTGCCCAAGTTCCTACTGTTAGTAAGAGGCAGAAATGGGATTCAAACTTAGTTCTTCCTGACTACAAAAACAAACAAACAAACAAACAAAAAACCCCACAAAAAACCTAATAAACAAACAAACAAAAACAGCACAATACATTAAGGGTTTAAAATTGCAAAAAAGAATACTTAAAAAGTATCTGCTATGTTTGAGTCAGTCCACAAAACTCAATAGCTTTAAGATACAAAGAGTTCTTAAGAATCAGAAAAGGTTAACATACTAATAGAAAAACTGGGTAAAGGACATGATTACCTATTTCTTAAAGAACTTATAACAATGTGTCATACATGTAGAGAAAGTTTAACCTCTTAATAATTCAAAAAATGCAAATTAAAACAATGACATGCCATTTTCAACTACTTTATTGACTAAATTTATGAAAGTAACTTTCGGCAAAAGTTTGGTGAAAACTGTTCTCTCATTTTAGATATGTGCAAATTTGCTCTCAACCTCTGATTTAGATATTTATTCTAAGAAGATAATTAGTGATATACTGAAAGATTTATGTTTTAGGATATTTATCATCATACTGTTATTAAAATGATATAAGTAAGAAGTGAACTAAATATCCAATGACCTAGAAATGGGAAAAATTGGGGAAAACCCTATAATATTATATAAGTTTTTCAAAACTAGGAGGTCCAAATATTCACTCACCCAACAATTATTTCGGGCACTTACAATGTACAAGGCACTCTTCTAGGCATTGGAGAGGCTGCAGTGACCAATATAAAGTCTTTGCCCTCATGAGCTTACATTCTAATGGGGAACACAATAAGCAAACAAGTACATATATGATTATGACCAAAATTACGGATAAATAAAAAGAAAAGTCAAGGGATAGAATGCAATTCAAAGGTGGTAACACTGGAATCAAGATCTAAATGAAGTACAAAAAGAAGGGATATATCCATGAACTATTGTTATACTAATACTGAGTACAAAACATCTCAAAACTGCGTTGTTTAAAATAAATGAAAATAATTTATTCTCTCCACATAATTTATTCTCTCTAAGGTAGATAGGCAGGGTTTAGCTGATTTAGTCTGAGCTTGGCTGGGTTTGGCACGAAGTAAAAAATAATGGCCATGTTGAGTCTCATCCTTCCTGGCCAAGCAGGTCAGTGGGGGTGTGTTATCCTTGATGATAGAGGCACAAAAAAGGCAAGCCCCGCCACACAATTATACTGCAAACTATTATTTGAGTCATGTTTGTGAACATTTCTTGCAAATTCCAAAGTAAATCATGCTGACAAGCACAATACCAATGGACCAGGGGAACATATTCCATGCAGTATGAACTTTGCTACTTACAGGTAATGAAGTTCAGAAAAATTTGTTAACCTCCATTGGCTCCTGTTTTTTTATCCCTAAAATGGAGACAAACTATTTTGTCTCCTATTTCTGTTTGTCGTGGGGATTAATAAATGTACTGTATGTGACTGTCCTTGTAATCTATAAAGTTCTCTAAGGTATAAGTTATAATAACTGCTGTTAGATATCTCTGTCATTGATAGACTCTATAAAAACACTCTGTTCTTATTTAACACTTTCTTTTTGCAGGGTGGGGTGCTGTTCCTGGCACAGACAGTGCCTGGTCATGTGACACTGCACGACTCACTGCAGTTCTCTGAGGTTAGCTAAGAGCCCCCCTGAAAACAGCCTGCATCAGTGCTTAAGTCATGGGTAAGCTCCTAGAGGCGTGCCAGCTTCCACTGTGAAACAGCCTAAGGAGTCAGGAAGACTTTTAAAAAATATATATTTTATTGATTATGCTATTACAATTGTCCCATTTTCCCCTCTTCATTCCCCTCTGCCCTGCACACCCCCTCCCACCCACATTCCCCCCTTTAGTTCACATCCATGTGTCATACATATAAGTTCTTTGGCTTCTACATTTCCTATACTATTCTTAACCTCCCCCTGTCTATTTTCTACCTACCATGTATGCTACTTATTCTCTGTACCTTTCCCCCTTCTCTCCCCCTCCCACTTACCTGCTGATAAGTCTCCATGTGATCTCCATTTCTGTGATTCTGTTCCTGTTTTAATTGTTTGCTTATTTCATTTTTGTTTTTTTTTTAGGTTCAGTTGTTAATAGTTGCGGGGTTTTGCCATTTTACTGTTCATGTTTTTTATCTTCTTCTTCATAGATAAGTTCCTTTAACATTTTTTATAATAATGGCTTGGTGGTGATGATCTCCTTTAACTTGACCTTATCTGGGAAGCACTTTATCTGCCCTTCCACTCTAAATGATAGCTTTGCTGGATAGAGCAATCTTGGATGTAGGTCCTTGCCTTTCTTTACTTGAATATGTCTTTCCAGCCTGTTTTAGCCTGTAAGGTTTCTTTTGAGAAATCAGCTGATAGTCTAATGGGAGCTCCTTTGTGGGTAGTAACTGTCTCCTTTTCTCTTGCTGCTTCTAAGATTCTCTCCTTATCTTTAATCTTGGATAATGTAATTATGATGTGCCTTGGTGTGTTCCTCCTCGGGTCCAACTTCTCTGGGACTCTGAGTTTTCTAGACTTCAGGAAATCTATTTCCTTGGCCATATTGTGGAAGTTCTCCTTCATTATTTTTTTTCAAATAAGTTTTCAATTTGTTGCTCTTCCTCTTCTCCTTCTGGTACCCCTATAATTCAGATGTTGGAACGTTTAAAGATGTCCTGGAGGTTCCTAAGCCTCTCCTCATGTTTTTGAATTCTTGCTTCTTCATTCTTTTCTGGTTGGATGTTTCCTTCTTCCTTCTAGACCACACCATTGATTTGAGTTCTGGTTTCCTTCCCATCACTGTTGGTTCCCTGTACATTTTCCTTTATTTCACTTTTCATAGCCTTCATTTCTTCCTCTATTTTGTGACCATACTCAACCATTTCTCTGAGCATCCTGATTACCAGTGTTTTGAACTCTGCATCTGATAGGCAGGCTATCTCTTCGCCACTTAGTTGTATTTTTTCTGGAGCTTTGATCTGTTCTTTCATTTGGGCCATTTTTTTTGTCCCTCTGTGCTTGTTATATAGTAAGGGGTGGAGCCTTAGGTGTTCACCAGGGTGGGGCAACCCAAGTTGCAGTGTTGTGATGCTGTCAATGGGGGAGGGGTCCAAGAGGGAACAGTTCCACTTGCTCTGGTCTCTGCTGGTTTTCAGTCACTTCCCCTGATACCCACAAGCAAATTAGGTCCTTCTGGTGCTGATTCCTGGGTGGGTGGGCTTGTGTATGTTCTGGGACCCTGTGGGTCTCTCCAATGAACTCTCCTGTGAGGATGGGAGTTTCTGCCCACACCACAACCCTCACAGGTTTTTTTCAGTCAGAGGTTTTGAGGCTTTATTTTCCCACACTGGGACCCTGGGTTGCATAGTCTGTCTCGATCCCCTGTTGTTCCTCCTGGTTTATCTGCACGCAAATGTGGGTCCACTGGTTCCACCTGCTCCACCAGGTGCTGCCTTGCCATGAGTCCTCTCCACCCCGGCTGCCCATCTCTGCCCCTCCTACTGGTCTGGATGAATGTTTCTTTTTTAACTCCTTGGTTGCTGGACTTCCATACAGTTTGATTATCTGTCAGTTCTGGTTGTTTTTTCGTGTTTAAATTTGTTGTTGTCCTTTTGGTTGTGCAAGGAGGCACAGTGTGTCTACCTATGCCTCCATCTTGGCTGAAGTCCTTATTTAACACTTTTATATCCATATGTAGTCATTAGAACTCATTTTTGTAGCCAAGTTGTAAATATATTAACATCACATGTTATTTCTCTCATTGCTTAATCTACTCCCTCCTTATCATCATCATCATCATCTTTTGTGGTTTAAATAACACATTTATTATCTTACCCCCATATTATTATTAGCAGGAAATCTGTTATCTGTCCCTTGATTTTCCAAATAGTCCTCTTCTCTGTCTTTGAAAATCAAGGGGTTTATTATTGAATATATTTTCTATGATTACATCATAAGGCATATAAAGTCAAATCATTATGTTGTACACCTGAAACTAACACAATATTTTATGTCAACTATATTTAAAAAAACTGTTTATTCAGTCCAAAAAGGGCAAGGCTTGTTTCTAAAAGAGAGTCAGAGAGAGAAGACTGAAAATTCCAGTTAGTCCACTATTGGACATTAGTTTTGTCCAGCCTGGTGGATGCTTATGAATTCAGAAATAATGCTTTTGCAGGCCCGGATGCCTATTGTATAGGTGGTGGGAGCTGTGGGTCTGCAAGCATGGTGGCATGGCATTTGGCCATATTGTCCATGGCAGGTATTTATTTAGATGACCTTGTGGCTTTTTTCCCTTTATTCTACTAATATGGTGTTCTGCATTGATTGATTTTTGTATGTGGTACCAACCTTGAATTTTTATGATAAATCCCACTTGGTTACTTGGTTATATAATCCTATGTTGCTGGATTTTGCTTGCTAGTATTTTGTTGAGGAATTCTGCATCACTTTTCAGAAAGAATATTGGTCTGTAGTTTTCTTTTCTCATTGTGTTTGGTTTGGGTTCAAGATACTGTTGGACTCAAGAATGAGTTGGGAAGAATTCTCTTTCTGTTTTTTGAAAGAGTTTGTCAAGTTTTCATATAAATTCTTCTTTGAATATCTGGTAGAACTGAGTGGTGAAGCCACCTGGCCCTGGGTTTTTCTTCATGGTACATTTTGTTTGAAGATTTTATTTATTTATTTTTAGGGAGGGGAAAGGAGGGAGAAAGAGAAAGAGAGAAACATCAATGTGTGGTTGCCTCTCACACCTCCCATACTGGGGACCTGTCCCACAACCCAGGCATGTACCCTGACTGGGAATCGAACTGGTGGCCCTTTGGTTCACAGGCTGGCACTGAATTCACTGAGTCACACTAGCCAGGGAGAATTTCATGGTACATTTTTGATTACTAATGCCATCATATTATTTGTTATAGGTCTTTTCATATTTTCTATTTTTCTTGAGTAAATTTTAATAGTATCTTATATTCTAGAGATTTGTCAATCTTATTTAAATTATCTAATTTGTTGGCATATAATTATTTATAGTATTCTCTTGTAATCCTTTCTTTTCTATAAGGTTGGTAGTAATGTCCCGTCTTTTATTCTTGAATTTGGTAAATTGGATTGTCTCTCTTTATTCTTTGTTAGTCTAGCTAACAGTTATACAATTTTGTTGATCTTTTCAGAAAGAACCAACTTTTGATTTTGTTGCTTCTCTCTATTGTTTTTCAGTTTTGCACTTTTTTTTTTAGTTTTGTTCTAATATTTATTATTATTTTTCCTTTGGTTTAGGTTTGGTTTGTTCTTCTCTTTCTGGTTCCTTGAGGTGGAATATTAGGTTATAGATTTGAAATATTTATTCTTTTCGAATGTAGATGTTGTGGTTTTAAATTTCTCTCCCAGCACTACTTTAACTGCATCATGTATATTTCACAATGTTACCTTTTGTTTTCATTCATCTCAAAATCTTTTTCAACTTCACTTGTGGTTTTTTCTTTGAACTATTGGTTGTTGAAGAGTGTTTTGTTTAATTTCCACGTATTTGTGAAATTTCCAAATTTCTTTGTATTATTGATTTCTAATTTCATTCCATGTCATCAGAGTACGTAATTTATATGAGTTCAATTCTTTTAAATTTTTGCAACTTGTTTTGTGGACTAACACATAGTCTAATGGAGTGTTCCACATACCCCCGAGAAATATGTGTATGCTTCTCCTGTTGGGTGGAGTGTTCTACAGGTTGAGCTGATTTTTTTAATCCTCATCTGAGGATATGTTTATTGATTTAGAGAGAGTGGAAATGAGAGAGTGAGAGAGAGAGAGAGTGAGAGAAAGAGAGAGAGAAAGAGATGGAGAAAAATCAGTGTGAGAGAGAAACTTCAATCCGTTGCCTCTGTCTGATACCCAACTGGGATGCAACGTGCAACCTTTTAGTGCACAGGACAATGCTCAACCAACTGAGCCACCTGGACAGGAACAATTCTGTAAGTTTTTACTTCATGCATTTTGGGGTTTTGTTACAATTGTCATATCATCTTGATTGACTCCTTTTCTTGTCATAAAATGTTCTTCTTTTTTTCAAGTAACAATCTTTGTCTTAAAGTCTATTTAGCCTGATATTAGTATAGCCCCTCCAGCTCTCTTTTGGCTACAGTTTGCAAAATTTATCTTTTTAACTTCAATCTATTTGTGTCTTTGAACTTAAAATATGTCTTTAAAAAAGATCTTCACCTGGGGTTATGTGTATTGATTTTAGAGAGAGAGAAAGGGAGAGGAAGAGGGAGAGAAGAGAGAGAGAGAAACATCGTTGTAAGAGAGAGACATGGATCGGTTGCCTCCTGTATGTGTCCCAGCAGTTTCAATCCTGACAGGTCATGGAAACTGCTAGGTATCTGCACTGACTGGGGATTGAACTTGCAACATCTGGTCCACATGATTATGTTACAACCAACTGAGCCCCCCCGGCCAGAGCAAAAATATGTCTTTTGACATTAATAGTTGGTTAATACTTGGTTTATATTTTCTATTTTTATCCATTGTACTCATCTCTGTCTTTTGATTGGAGTGTTTATTTCATTTAAATTTAAATTATTACTGATAAGGTAGGATTTATGTCTGCCATTTTTCTTTCTTTTTATATCTCTTATGTCTTTTTTATTCGTCCATTGACTGGCTGCTTTTGAGTTAAGTACATATTTTTTAGTGTGCCATTTCAATTCCCATGTTATTTTTCTCTATATATTTTGAGTTACTTCTTAATGGTTGTATTAGAGATGACCATTAATATCTTAATTAATAACAAACTAGGTCAGATTACTGAAGTTCAATTATAAGAATATTAAAAAATCTTTGTTTATATATAAACCCATTCTTCCTTTTGGTACTGGTATTTTCATACAAATTAACATCCTTATACATTCTATTTCCATCAGGACAAATTTGTAATTATTGCTGCATGGAGTTGTCTTTTAAGTTAGGCAGAAGGAAAAGTTACAACCAGAAATAACTTTTATATCTTTATTTTTTCATGTGGACTTACTTGCTATGTAGGGTCCTTTCACTTCAGCCTGAATGACTCAGTTTAGTATTTCTTGTAGGACAGGTCTGCTAGTGACAAATTTTTTCAGTTAATGTTTATTTTGGAAAGTCTTATTTTTCTCCTTAACTTTTGCAGGATAGTTCTGCTGCACATAGGTTTCTTGGTTAGCAGTCTTTTTTAAAAACTTTGAAAAAGTCATCCCAATGCCTTCTATCTCCATCGTTTCTTATGAGAATTCACTGTTAATCTTATAGAGAACCCCTGCACATGATGAGTTGCTTCTCTTTTGCTACTTTCATTCCCCCTCTGAATCCCCACCCACCCCAGGAGCACCTGCAGCAGTGGCCTGGTGAGGATCAGCTCCAGATGATAGAAAGTGACATCTATAATGTCAGGAATTATTTGAAACTCAGGGAAAAACACCACTCCCTTTTTACAGGGAAACAGATTGAGAAACTGAGGCCTGAATAGGCATGAGAAGACAGACTGCTGGCTTCTCTGATCCTCATTTTCCCCCATGGGAATGGTTTTTAGCAGTTCACTTTATAGATCCTTGTGCCAGGTGTTCACTTTCCAAACCCTAAGTCCCTCTTTTAAGAACTGAGGTGACCTTGGGCAAAACCCTTTCCCTCTCTGGATGATGGTTTTCTCATCTGTGAGCCACAGTGCTGGGCACATGGTAGATACTTAATAAATATTCATTGGATGAAAAAAAAGTCTGCCCCTTTCTCTCTCTCCTTCTGTGATGCCCTTTATGTGTATTGGTATGCTTGATGGTTCCACAGGTCTTTGAGGTTCTATTTAACTTTTCCTCTTTCTTTTCTGTTTCTGTTCTGTAGACTGGGTAATCTCAGGTGACCTCATATTTGCTAATTTTTTTTCCTGCCTACTCAAATGTACTGTCGGGTCCTTGTAGAGAATTTTTCATTTTTATTATTGTACTTTTCAACTTCTGAATTTCCATTTGGTTCTTTTGGATAATTTCTTCTTATTGATATTCTTTATTTTATAAGTCATTGTTCTCATGCATTCCATGAATTATTTAGGAATTATTTCATTTAGTTTTCTGGATATACTTAAAATAATCAAAGATTTAAAATTTTTGTCTAGTGAGTCCCTGTGTTGGATTCCTCAGGAACAATTTATATTAACTGGTTTTTTTCCCCACATACCGACCATATTTTTGTGTCTTCGACTGTCTATATTTTTTAATTGAAAATTTGATATTTAAAATGATATAATGTGGCCATTCTAAAAATTATATTTTCTCTTCTTTTGAGAATTTGTTGTTGTTTCTGTTTGCTTTTATTTTTTTGTTGCTTTCATTTAGTGATTTTTCTGAAGTAATTCTGTGAGGTCTATGTTATTTATTGTTTGTGGCCATTAAAGTCTCTGTTCTGTTAGTTTAGAGGTCAAGTAACAATTGAAAGGAATTTCATTAGATGCCTGGGTCCAATAAGTCTATTAATTTTTGATGCATGCCTCTATGTGCATGTCAGGGTACAACATCAATATTCTACCAGGCACTTTAAAACTCTGCCTTAGACTTCACTTCTTTCTTCCACAGAGCCTCAAGGTTAGTCAGAGATGAGAGCTTAGTACCTTTTCTTCTTTTCTGAACATGCACCTACCCTATGCATTTGCGTGGTTTTTTTTTTCAGATTCTCAGGAATATGTAAGAGCTTTTCCAAAGTCTCCTATGGACATCTCATTCTGCTAGATTTTCCTTTTTAAGCTTTTTGGCTAATCTGTTATTAGCCAAAAATGAGGGAGAAAATTAGCAAAGCTTTTTGGCTAACCAACTGTGACCTGCTGCCTCAGCTGCAATGTTCACCAGCAAAATGCCTATGATTGTTTTTGACAAAGGTCACTGCAGAAAAGTCTGTTTGTACTGCAAGAGCTCTGAGTCAGGTCAGATGAAGACAGCCTTGTGAATGGGGTCTTCCAAGGAGCTATAAGATAGGTCAGATAAAGACAATTCTCTAAAGATGAGACTTTGATGGAGCTTTGATCCCTTCCATCCCTTCAGTGGCTGTTAGACTGTAGGTTTCTGTTGTGATTGCTTGTTGCAGGCTTTCAAAGTTAACATGGAGCTTAGGAGGGGGAGATGGGAATAGAGCTGATAAAAATGCTACAAATCTCAGTTTTTACTGAGTCATTTTTTAAAAATAAACTTACTTGGATTGTTGAAAGCCTTTGGCTAATTTCCAGAGTTCTGAAAAACTTTATTCTGACAATTTTGCCAGTAGTTCTGTTGCTTTTATGGAAGGGAAAATTTTCAGAGGTTCTATTCAACTATTTTGACTTATATCACCCCTTGGTCCATAACCATTTTAACTGAAAAATCTAAATCAAATATTAACAGATAAGATGAAGTCATGAAAATGTTTTGACCAAAGGGAATGAATAACAATGTTGCATGTTTTGAAATGTCAAATAAAATAAAAATTATGACTGTTTTGGATTTAAACCATGGGAATCACTGATAACCTTATACAGTTGTTTGGATGAGATTGAGTGGCATAGTTGAGAGAGTAGCCAGATTGGAATGCATGAATACATTTAAGATATGAAGACATAGAAACTTTGATTCTTGACAATCATTGAAGAAGTTTGCCATAAAGTGAGGAGAGGGTGATTGTGTTTAGTTATAATAGGGAGAAAGTAAACATATGGGAGAATTAGAAAATTTGGAATACTTGTACATGGTTCAATCTATTAGCAAGGGGCCAATAGGGAAACAAAGAATCAACCATACAAGAGAAACACGCTTAACAATACATGGTCCTTGGCCAAACCAGAAAGAATAGAATCTGTAATGCAGATAAAAGAATTGGCCCCACATAGAGGGATGGGATATGGGTGTGTAAGTGGTTTTGGAGGCAGCAGAGGGAGTGACTGTCTGATGGTTTTTATTTAGGATAGACAGAAGATTGTGATGGTGGGGTATTGTGGCTACTTGAGAAACTTTGAAGTTGAAGTGGAGAATGAAAACTTTTGGTGATAGGGATGGTAATATTTTGGAGCAAATTTCAAGGGTCAAGAGAAGTTATTGATGTGGTTGGTTTTAGTCAGCCTGGTTGCATTCCTCTGATAATACTTAACAACTTGTGAGGCATCCACCAAAATATAGAAATACTGAAATTCTTCTAACTGTGACTTTCTTTTTAGCAGTTATAACTAAAAGATAGCGGGGCAAGGAAGTTCCTGAAGATTAGCAAGAGAGACAAATACTGTATAATGTCACTTATATATGAAATCTAAGAAAAGCCAAACTCATAGAAACAGAAAGTAGAAGATGGTTACCATCAGCTTGGAGGAGGGGTGGTGGGGAAAATGGGGAGATGGTAGTTAAAGGATATGATCTTACAGATATTAAATGAATGAGTTCTGGGATCTAATGTACAGCAAGGTGACTATAGTTAACAATACTGTATTATATACTGAATGTTATTAAAAGAGTAGATCTTAAATGTTCTATGAGGTGATGGAGGTGCTAACTAGCCCTATTGCACTAACTATATATATACATATATTCATCACATTGTATGCCTTAAACTTAATTATCTCAATATTATATGTAAATTATAGTATCTCAGTAAAGGTAGAAAAAGAGATTAGCGAGAGAGTTGAGATTATGAGCCACAGACTCTTAGATGAAAAAGGAAGGAAATTAAGCCTGGGAAGGGTAGAAAAGGACAAAATAGAGTAGTAAGGGCCCCAGAGGTTTTAATAGGACTGACGAATATGTGTGTCGAGAGTAACTGAGTGGGTGGGCTGGAGTGATAGTAGTCTGTGGTCAGGGGTGGTTTATAGTCTGTGGTCAGGGGTGGTTTATATTAATGAGTAGTTTCAGAGATGGAACAGTTCTGAGTTATATCAGTTATGGGAGAGGGTAGCCAAAGTGAAATGGAAGAGGAAGTTCCTAAGGTCGTAAAGTTGGATTAGCTATGAAGATAGTAAAGCCACTTCAGATGATGGTAATTTAGGGTAAAGAGAAAAACTGTAAGCCAGTTGCCAAATAGTTGCCAAATAATTCAATTAAGTGCAACCCATACAGTGAAACAAACATTGAAATTTGAGTGGGAGCCCTGGATTGCACTTCTAGAACTTCACTCAGTCCGGTTCTTGCTGTGTTCTTCCTGTGTTTACCACCTTCAATTATATTGTAATTATTTCTAGAGTCTCTCCTTTATTTGATTATAAGCTCCTTTAGGTTCAAGTGTAGTATCTTAATTATCACTGTGTAACTCAGATTATATTATCTGTGTCAGATATGCAATAAATCTTACATTGATTATAAATGAACAGGAGAAAAAGTAAACAAAAAATAGGCACCATTTCGGAGAGAAGAGAGGGACACTTTCATTTTACTGAGTGTGGTTTTTAGTAGGTCTCAGGTTTCTTTTTCCTCCTCTCCCCAGCTCCAGTGTAACCAGTTAGATGCATTTAAAAAATTAGAAAACCATCTAGAGACCTTGGCCCAAGTGAATAAAAGAAACGAGACTTGCCTGTTGTTTCCTTTTGATTACCTGCTTCCTATTTGTCTTTCAACCACCTTTTAGCCTTGCAACTCAGAATTTCTAACTATCAAGTATAAAATTATCAAAAATTTAGGATGATTCAATTTTAACATTTTATTTATTTATATTTATTTATTTATTTATTAATTTTCTATTTTTATTCAAAGCCTTACCATGAACTGACTTTCCCCCCAGAAAGCCAATAGGTGGTTTAGAGATGACAAAATAAATAAAGGGAAAAATTAAAGTCATCTGGATCTTTTATAATGCATCCATCTTCTAAAGTTTTCCTTGTAATGATTAAGCTTTTTATGAGTGAAAATTGTTTTCCATATGGTCTGATTTGTCTGCTTCTTAGCATTTTTGCTCATTTAACAAAAGTGTTATTAATGTTATGTAATTAAAGAATCATGAAGCTGGAGAATGATTTGCTATACACACATACACAGTAAGTCCTCACTCAATGTCATCATTAGGCTCTGTGACTTTAATCAAAATGATGTGTAATGCAACCAGTTTTACCAAAGGCTAATTAATATAAAGACATAAGTTACTACAACATCTCGCACATGTTATATCAAAATGATGTTGAATTGAAGGACATTATTTGAGGACCTGCTGCATACGTGTGTGTGTATGTAATAAAATTTCACATTGTACCATTTTTAAATGCTCATTTTCTTTCCAAACCTGGAAACTAGAGGCCACAGTGTAGGATGAGGATGTAGTAAATTGAATAAGGAAGAGAAAACACATTCAATTCTGTGGCCTAAAGATAGATAGGGCTTGATTTCTATATTCTTGGACAAACTATATTTATCTTTGGTATATTCTCATACTCCTTTCCAGGATATAAGAGTAAGTTGACTTTGACATCTGTCACTGCATTGATCCCTGTGTTTGATGCTGTGCTTTTCTTTCTTTGATAGTTAGACTTCCTCCTCCTGAAGCTACTACGCAGGAAGATATTAAAGAGGATGACTTCCAAATCAGCATTGAGTTAAGTGCATACAAATACTTAGACATACCAGTCAACATTTTTATGCATTCCTCTATTTATTAGTACTTTTGCCTTCACTTCTCCCAGGTGTCCAGTACTCCTTGAAAATTTTGGCTGCCCAAAATCCAATGTCGTAATGCTTCATGGAGGCTTCCCCTTCCTCAACATGCTCCATGCTTTGCATTTCATTATTCCCTTCAATCCTTCCATTGAAGTTTCCCTTCCCTTGTGATCAATGAATTCATAAATGTCAAGTGTCTGCTCTGGCATATCCCAATATTTAGATCTAGCACTTACACAACTTACCCTCTAGTTTGAGTCAAAATTTACTTACATACACAATCACAAAAAAGCAGTTGAAGGTTAATTATATTGCATTAGCCATAGAAATAATTTTCAGTATGTGCTGAAGTAGTTAGAGAAAGATTAATGGAATCCACATACACCAGTATATGGAGATAAAGAATTAATATTTTAATTTCTTATTGAATAATTTACTGGAATAGCTGGAAATTAGTGCAATAAGATTTATGGCATTGTAGGGAGGTTTCTGGACAAGGCTGTATAAACTCCTCAAATCACTTAGCTTCCTACTTGGTGTACTCTCCTCCTATCAGCTAAAGGCTCACAGCCCCTCAATTTTTCCTGTTAATGAGGGCACTATGCAGAAGCCATGGTCAAACATGTATAGGACTTTGCTCTCAGTGGAATCTCTATGAGGGTTGACTGAAGAGAAAGATGATCCCAATGATGTCAACCTGTTCACCAGAGTTTCTGGATGCATTATGTCTGTAATTTGGGACTACAGGCTAAGAATTCAAATGCTTGGAGCTTATCTAATTTTAATAGCTTTGCAGTGACATGATGAATCAGACTTCCTTTCTGCAAAACATTTTCTAAGAATTAGACCTCATACTTCTGTTCCCTCTGGTAGGCCAGTTAGCCTGCCATTCTCTCTCTCCCTTTTAAAGTAAATTTGATTTTTGAGAGATTTAATCTCATTCCCTATCACAACATTATTTTTCATAACAGCAGGGAGAAATTTGATAAACTATTCTAGTTTCTTACATTTGTGAATTTAATTCCCACTTCGTCAAAATGGGCTTCTGTCAGGAGATGAAAACAGATGCAACAAGTCATTCAAGTCTTAAATGTTTCTCCAGCTTGTTGAAGCAATTGCATTAAAAATCTTAATAAATATAGTCGCTGACATTTTATTTGCTCCCTCTGTGTTCCTGCTTCTTCAGTTATATTATTTACACTTGAGCTTTTGCCACATTTGGTTAGAACTCAATGACAACCCTTTCCATTCCCCGTTTTAGGTTACATCAAGGTTTCTCTTCCGTGCACTGAACCTCCATTAATTTCTTTCTTTGAATCAAAATAGGTGGAGTGGGGTAGCAAGAAGAGCATGGGCATTGGTCCCAGAGACACCCAGGTTCAAATGCTAGCTGTATGATCTTGTATGTTTTAACTTTTCTGACACTCAATGACATCACTGAGTTAGGAGTAAATAAAATAACCCAGGTAACAGTATCTGCCTCAGCGATGTGCAGATAGCAAATCATTCTGCCCGTTTTCCCACTTATATTTATTTATTTGGCCATAATCAAGAAACAGCAATTTCTTTTTTAAAGAGGGTTTATTTAAAATCTAGTTCTATATTCCATCTCCACTTTCTATAGGTTGTTATTTCAGTCCAATTGTGATTTCTTAGTTGCTAGTATTTCCTATACTATTTTTATTATTACCTTTTGTCCACTGGCTGCATATAATATGCTTTTGTGCTTTTGTGCACTTTAATGTGCTTTTGTAATGCATAGCATACTCAGCCTGAAATTCATCTTGTTGGCTCAGCATTCTGTATGGAGTATTGCTCACATGCTCTTATTCTGAGAATCACAATCTTAACTGCAACATTCACTTGGTCAGGAAATTCAATTAAGACAAAAGTGGGGCTTTTCAACCTGGGACTCTGTAAAGACAACAGAAAATGTCCATTGAATTCCAAGGAAACATGGTAGAGGCTCTGTGTGCATTTTTCCACTTTTACTCTTGGAAATTATACAGAGCAATAAATCGAATGAAAAAATTTTACAAGTTCCAATTTCAGTGAAACCAGGAGACCCAGAGATGAATTTTTTTTTTTTTAGAACAGGGGTGTCAAACTCACTTTCACCGGGGCCACATCAGCCTCGAGGTTGCCCTCAAAGTGCCAAAATAATTTCAGGACTGTATAAATGTAACTACTCCTTAACTATTAAGGTGTTGAAATTACATTTGGCCCTTTGAAGGCAACCACAAGGCTGATACACCCCTGGTGAAAATGAGCTTGACACCCCTGATTTTCTTAAACTACAAACTATGTATACATGCTGTCAAAACCAACTGAGGCTAATGGAAGCAGGAAAGAAGCTGCGTGGTAAATGGTGATAGGCAATGAGAAGGATGGCGAGGAGGGCATCAGCTGTGGTAATTACAGAAAATGCAGTAAGTATTCCCCTCCAGTAGGGGAGGCCTCATCCTCAATGGCAACTGCAGTGAGCAACAATGAATTCAGGATTGTCAACTTGTCCCATTTTGCCAGGACCTTTCCTAGCTTTAGCACTGAATGTCCCATGCCCTGAGAACCTCCCTGATCCTGGAAAAACTGGGGTGCTGTTTACCCTAAAATGTATTAGGGTATAGCATTGTGGGGACATGAGAACGGGTTGAGGGATACACAGATGGCAGACTATGGAATGTACAAGGCAAAATTCATCAAGAAAAAGTCAAGGTGCTATCTTGGAAGGTAAGAGATGTATCCCTTGTGTCAGTGGCTGGTGAAGAAACTGGAGGATCACATTGATAGAAGACATTTAGAACCTTAAAGGCAAAAGGCATGTGATGGAATTGAGGCATAATTTAAAAAGGAAGTAGTCTGTTACAACAGGTGAGAGTAGAGGAGGCTCATGAGCTGTAACATTTGGCAGATGGGAACTCCTTAGTCCTTCTCTTTGCCCTCTAGTAACCTTTGCAAATAGCTGGTCCAGGAAAATTAAACGCATTCAAATATGAGTAACAAGAACAACACAAGAGTTGAAAAGCACCTATACCACAGGTGGCAAATGCAAGGCCTGTGGACTGAATCCGGCCCTCCACCTTACTTTATCTGGCCCGGCACCTTGTTTCTACCCAGCAGCATCACTGAGCTCCTTGCCCCTAGTTAGGGAGCAGTTACATTTATACAGTCCTAAAATTACATTTGGCCCTTTGAAGGCAACCGTGAGGCTGATGTGGCTGGCTCCCAGTAAAAATGAGTTGACACCCCTGACTTATACAAAGATACTATTAAACTTATGGAAAAGGACAGGAAAATTTTCCTGTAGATGAATGAAATACACCAGAAAATTATTGCCAAGAAACAGATAAAAATTATAATTTAAAATTCTATGTATAAGTAAAAGTTAAAGGAGTAATAACAATTATTAATGAAGATTTACAAAGCAGAAATAGAATGACTCAGGACTGGACAGCAGGAGATGATGAATAAATTAAAGGAGGAAGTGAAATGGGATTTGGCAGAATCATGAAGGAAATAGAAACACCGATTATTTCATAAATAAGAGACTAAATCAGAACACAAGAAGATAGACATTATTGAAAGCACCATAGGGGACAAAGTATATTTAAGAAAAGTTAATAAAATGAACAAAATAAAGAGATGAAAAGAATTAGAGAAAAAACTGACAGTAATAAAACACAAGCAAAGATATACATATGGAGTCTCCCATGACGAAAACTGAAACAATAGAACAGAACAAATATTTAAAAATAGAATGCAAGCAAACATTTCTAAAAATAAGTCATGAATCTATATATTTAAAGAGCTTAGAATGCATCTGGGGAAATTGATCAAGAAAAGGCAACATCAAGATATAACCTAAAGTGGTTAGCATAAATATAAAATAGTTTGAACCAACAGATAAAAACATCGAGTCATTTTTGGTAAAACAAAGATGGCCGGCATCAGATTTTTTTGCTAAGAATCATTTTTTATTTTTCAGTTACAGCTGACATACAATACTATATTAGTTTCAGGTGCACAGCCCAGTGAGCAGACACCACACAACCCACCAAGTGATCATCCTGATATACCCCACACCTGTCCGACATCATACATAGTGACCAGAATACCATTGTCTGTATTCCCTGTGCTGCACTCCACATGCCCTTGGCCATTCTGTAAACACCAATTTGTACTTCTTACTTTTTTCTTTCCAACTTCTAATTTTTTAATTTTTATTGATGTTCAAATGCAGTTGTCTCCATTTTCCCACCACCACTTCCCCCTGCCCTACCCACGCCCACCTCCCACCCTCAATCCCACCCCACCTTGGCTCTGTCCATGGGTCCCTCATTCATGTTCATTTAAGTCCCTTTCCCTTCTTTCCCACGTTATTTCCTTCTCCCCTCCCCTCTGGTTACTGTCAGTTTGTTGTTGATTTCAATGTCTCTGGCTACAGTTTGTTTGCTAGTTTGTTTTGTTAGTTAGGTTCCACTTATAGGTGAGATCATATGGTATTTGTCTTTCACTGCCTGGCTTACTTCACTTTGCATAATACTTTCTAGTTCCATACATGTTGTAGCGAAAGGTAGGAGCTCCTTCAATTTGTACTTCTTAATCCATTCACCTTTTTTGTCCATCCTCCCAACCTTTCTTCCTCCTGGCAACTGCCAAAAAATGTTCTCTGTATCCATGAGGCTGTTTCTGTTCTACTTGTTAGTTTATTTTGCTTTTTAGATTCAATTGTTGATAGATATGTATTTTTTCCCTCCTTATTGTTCATATTTTTCATCTGTTTTTCTTGTTCTTCTTAAAGAAGACCCTTAAAGACATTAGATTTTTTAAAAGATACAAATCAATCCCAGAAGACAATGGAACAGTCCTTATAAGGTATTTAAGGAAGGAAACAATGAGCCAAAGACTTTCTATATGGCCAAGATGTCTTTCATGTCTAACACTGAAAAGCAGTTTGGAATGTGCAAGAACCCAGAGAATACTATTCATATAAGCCTGTTTTGAGGAAACTATTAGAGGTTGAACTGTAGCCCAACAATGACTGGGGAAACTTTGGTGAAAAACTGGAAATGAGCATTAAATGTATTTAATTGCAGATTTAAGATCAGAGCAAAAGAGAAGACAACCCAATTAGCAAATTCTGAAAGCAGGGGTGGGGCAGGACCCAGAATATAACTGAAGGGCAGAACCTTGTTTAGAGATGAAGTATTCCCTTCTCTCATTTTACAAAAGGAAGAAGGAAAAGCTGATTAGACGCACGAAGATGGTTTCTATTTTCTCCAGAAGTGAAAGCCAAGTTCATCAATTGAAAGTAAGAGGGCTAGGACTAGGGTTAGGATCAGCAGTGTAAGGAAAAAATGTGTAGAATAGAGTTGGAGATCAAACTGTCAGGCAATGATAGTAGAAATACGAGTAAGAAGAGTTTCCTGTTTAAAGAAAACTTGTAATGAATCTGTGAAAGCGAAGTAATTGCCATGTGGTACCTGAATTTATTTACTCTGTAAATTGCATATTGATAGTATATAGAAGTTTAAGACAGACTTATATTATTTTGCACCTGTAGACATAGTGCTTTGTATGTTTCTTATGCAAGTCCATTCACCTAGTTTCCTTTCCTGCTAACTCATGACACACCGAGGGTAAGGAGTATCTTTCCTATTGCACCCAGCCCAGCACTCTGCCTGCTTCAAGTGTTCATTCAATAAATATTTGACAAATTAATAAATGAAACACACGTATAAGATTCCATTAATGTTTATTTTCCAACACTCATCCCTAAAGAGCCACATGAAATAATTCTTTTAATAATCATTTAGTTTTCACGCTGAGAAAGTAATACACAAACTTGAAATTCCTGGTGAAGCTTAGAATAAAAATTACAATCAACTTTATAAATGCTAAACTGCATACATTTCCGACAGAACAGGCAAGGTGTACTTGTGTCTCAGTGACCATCAAGTCCAGGGAGTTTTCCATGAAATAAAAAGCCACATGTGGAAGAGTATGTAGAACACTGTGGTCATGAGTCATAGTGTAGATGGACCACCCAGGTAGACATTCAATTCAGGTATGAATTTAAAAAGCCAACTTGGCCAGTCATTTTAGGGTTGTTAAACAATCAAGCACCATTGAACTATAGGACTGTGTTAACTGAGGGTGAGAATTAGCATTATCTTCTCTGGGAGCTTTAAATGAACTGTGGTTGTGAATTGTTTGCTTATTGGCTTAGTGAGGAGAGCATTTCCAAGTCTTCCTTACTGGTTCCCTGCTGACCCAAGAGAAATTTCCAAAGATATTCTCTCAATCCACCTGCAATTAAACCACTATACAGTTGACACTGTTTTCCCCCACAAAATTTGGGAAGTACAAGTACCCATTTTAATTTATTGTTAATTTACTGTGAAAGTGCCATTATCCAATGTAGCACACTTCACAATTTTGCATCAAAGAGAAAACATCTGAGGATTAGTTAATATTAAAAATAATTTATGGCTACTAAATTATTACTGACATCAGTAAAAGGAAAGATGAGGTGATGAACAAGCAGCAAGCAAAACAAGACAGAGCTGAAGAAAGTTTGGATACCTTATACATTGCATACTGTATCTCTAAGTGAAGAGAATTTCAGAATGACAATTCAGAGTATCTGTAATAATCACTCTGCCTCTCAGAATGGAATGATTCTGAGGCTAAAAATAAAAGGATAGTCTAATTCAACATGCGAGAGCCCATCCACCTTGACAAAAGTCTCCCAGATGTAATATCCACAGCATTAACCACTGCATGTTTTGGCAAACAGGACTGTGATGCAGTTGAAAGAACACAAATGTTGAAACAAAGCAGAACCGGGTCCTCGTCTTCACTGTAGTACGTACTAACTGTGGGACCAGAATATAACAATTCCATCTTTCTAGGATTGTTGTTAAATATTAGCAATAATGTGAATAAAGTACTTAGCAAAGTGCTGGACTCATAGCAAGAGCACGATGAATAATAGCTGTTCCTATTTTTGGCTATTTCATGGCAAGAAATTTTATTAGGGTTAAAAATCTCAGAGTAACAAAACATCCACAAATCTCAAACAGCCCTCTGTTCTGAGCAACATTCATACTATAAAACTCTAACTCTCTGAAATGATTTGGATTCCTTCTTAAAACTCACCATAATGAGATTTGGCCTGCACCAGAGAAAAGCCATTAATGACCTAATTGTCAAATCGAATGGCCTGTTTTCAGTCATGTTCTTATTTATTTCTTCTGTGGCATGTGATGCTTGGACTATTCTTGTCTTAATTCATTCATTTGGATCCCTCAGCAAAAAGCTTTCCCTTGGTCCTTCTCTTGTTTCAGACTCCTTTCCTGGAGTTAGGATTTAGAAGGGGACTTCCTGATCTCATCTTCTGTGAAGACTGCCCTTCAGTTTATCTGGGAAAGTCATCACAGTTCAGCAAACCTTTACTCAGTACCAAGTATGCACTTGGGGATCACCTGTACAAGTGAGATTGAAGTGGTAGAAACTCCTGGTGCTTACTGTATTGAATTCTTCTCTTCTTCCAGGAGGTTATACCATTTGGCCCTTTGCAGGAGATGGGCTCTATAATTGATTCTAGCTGTGAAATGTGAATGAAGATGATATTCATACAAGTCATGGAGTGAATACTTCCTCTCTCTTTCCCTATGCTGCCATGACCCAGGAATAATGTGTTGACCTAACAGTTATACGCGATGGAATTAGTTTGGGTCCATGATTCCCAGATGGAGAAAATTCTTGCCGACTTGCATCAGACTTTGTATGATTGAGAAAGAAACCTTGTACAAAGCTGCTGAAATCTCAGATTTTGTTATTGCACCCTATTCTGCCCTATACAATCCTATCCTAATTGAGTACAGTATGATATACTTGGAGGAAATGGGTAAATGTATATAAACACATAGTACCAGGAAAATGTGCAAAGTGCTATGATGGCATAATCACAGGATACTTTTAGTACATTGAGGAGGGGCAGTGACCTCCTTTTGAGTGGAGAGTCTCTTTCTTTCCATCCCTGGGCCCAACTTTAATAAGACTCTGGGGGAGAAAGGGCCACTTCGAGAAGCAGTTTTCCTAGGTTACTATGAACAGGAAATCAAAGACCCTTTTTCTCAGGGTCTTTGGGGAAATCAAGCATCCCCTTTTTCTCAGTCCAGGTTTCTGACACCTGGGTTTTCTTTCAAACCACGATGCTTGAAAAGACCAGATGAGAAATTGAGGCATCTGCATGATTTTATAATTAGCACAACTCAGACGGAGGTCAGCCAGAGAAGCTAGCTATATATGAAAGATCTCTTGAGTATTCAGTCTCAAATTAACTCTTTTATGTATGTCTCATTCTTTTTATTTCTATTCTTTGTCTATGTTCCAAATGTCCATTTCTCCATTGTGAGAAATATGCTCACAAATTTCCCTCCAGGTCTTCCTATCAGGTAGTGCTAATTGGAAAACATGCTGCCTCTAGTTACACTGTGTTCACTTACATTTGACTTTTTGTTATTATGGGCATACCTTATTTTACTGTGCATTTCTTTATCGCATTTCACAGATATTGAATACTCACAAACTGAGGGTTTGTAGTGACCCTGCGTTGAGCAAGTCTCTTGGCACCATTTTTCCAACAGCACTTGCTCACGTTGTGTCTCTGTGTCACGTGTTGGTAATTCTCACACTATTTCAAACTTTTTCATTTTTATAATATATTTTATGGTGATCTGTGATCAGTGATCTTTGGAGTTGCTACTGTAACTGAGGCACCACAAGCTGTACCTGTATAAGACAGTGAACTTAGTGGATAAGTGTTGTGTGTTCCGACTGCTCCACTGACCAGCCTTTCCATATTTCTCTCCCTCAACTTGGGACTCCCTATTCCCTGAGTTATGACAATTATAAAAATTACATCAATTAATAATCCCAGAATGGCCTCCAAGTGTTCAAGTGAAAGAAAGACTTGCACGTTTCTCACTGTATATCAAAAGCTATAAATGGCTAAGCTTAGTAAAGAAGTCAGGTTGAAAGCTGAGATAGGCTGAAGGCTAGGCTTCTTGCACCGAACAATTAGTCAAGTTGTGAGTGCAAAGGAAAATTTATTTTTTTTTGCCTTTTTAAAAATTGTTGTTCAAGTACAGTTGTCTGCATTTTCACCCCACCATGCCCCCCACCCATCCCTGCTTCTCACCTTGGAACCTACCCCCTTTGGCTTTGTCCATGTGTCCTTTATACATGTTCCTTGATGGCCTTATTTCCCCCCATTATCCCTCTCCTCCCTCCCCTCTAGTTACTGTCAGTTCATTTTCTATTTCAATGTCTCTGGTTATATTTTGCTTGCTTGTTTGTTTTGTTGATTAAGTTCCGCTTATAGGTGAGATCATATGTCATTTGTCTTTCACTGCAGCAGAAAGAAAGAAGGAGCTCCTACTCTTCACGACAGCATGGATGGAACTGGAGAGCATTATCCTAAGTGAAAGGAAAATTTATTAAAGGAAATTAAAACTGCTACTCCAGTGAAACAGCCTATTGCTGATATGGAGAAAGTTTTAGTGGTCTGGTAGGAGATCAAACCAGGCATACATTCCCTTAAGCCAAAGTCTAATCTAGAGCAAGGCCCTAACTCTCTTTAATTGTAAGAAGTCTGAGAGAGGTGAGGAAGCTGCAAAAGTCAAGTCTGAAGGTAGTAGAGAATGGTTCATGAGGATTTAGAAAAGAAGCCATTTCCATAACATAAAAATGCAAGCAGCAGGTGCTGATGTAGAAGATGTAGCAAATTATCCAGATGATCTAAGATAATTAATGAAGATGGCTATACTAAACAACAGATTTTTAATGCAGATTTTTAATACAGGCTTACATTTTTAAAAGATGCCATCTAAGACTTTCATAGCTGGAGAGGAGAAGTCAACACCTGGCTTTAAAAATTCAAAGGACAGGCTTACTCTCTTATTAGGGGCCAATACAGCTGGTGACTTTAAGTTTACGTCAATGCTCATTTACTATTCTGAAAATCTTAGGGCCCTTAAGAATTATGCTATATCTTCTCTGCCTATGTTCTGTGAATGCAACAAGAAAGTTTTGGTGACAGTACATCTGTTGAAAACATAGTTTAGTGAATATTGAAAGCCCACTGTTGAGACCTACTGTCCAGAAAAAAGAGTCCTGCTCATTGACAATGTACCTGGAAACTCATGAGCTCTCATAGAGATGTACAAAGGATTAATATTGTTTTCATGACTACTAACATCACATCCTTTCTGTAGCCAATGGGTCAAGAAGTAATTTCAAGTTTTAAGTCTTATTATTTAAGAAATATATTTTATAAGGCTATATAGCTGGCATGGATAGTGATTCCTTTGAAAAATCTAAGGAATTTACTTTGACAAAGTAAGTTGAAAACCTTCTGGAAAGAATTCACCATCCTTAAGAACATTGTGATTCATGAGAAGAGGTCAAAATACCAACATTAAGAGGAGTTTGGAAGAAGTTGATTCCAACCCTCATGGGTGAGTTTGAGGGGTTCAAGACTTCAGTAGAGAGTACGTGCAGATGACAGCAAGAGAACTAGAATCAGAAGTGGAGTCTGAACATGTGGCTGAATTGCTGCCATCTCATAATAAAACTTCAACAAATGCAGAGGTGCTTCTTATGGATGAGTAAAGCAAGTGGTTTCTTGAGATGGACTCTACTCCTGGTGAAGATGCTGTGAAGATTGTTGAGGCAACAATAAAGGATGTTGAATGTTACATAAACCTAGTTGATAAAGCAATGACAGGGTTTGAGAGGATTGACTTCAATTTTGAAAGAAGTTTTATCCTACAGTAAAATGTGGACAAATTGCTACCAAACAGCATTGCATACTAAAGAGAAATTGTTTGTGAAAGGGGTAGTCGATTGATGTGGCAAACTTCTTTGTTGTCTTATTTTAAGAACTTTTCACAGCTACCCCAACCTTCAGAGACCACCACTCTGATCAGTCAGCAGCCGTCAACAGCACCAAGGCAAGACCCTCCTCCAGCAAAAGGACGTGACTCACTGAAAGCCCAGATGATGGTTAACAGTTTTTAGCAATAAAGTAATTTTTTATCCTCACCTGAAGATATGTTTATTGATTTTTAGAGAGAGAGGAAGGAAGGAAGGGGGGTAGAAAGAGAGAGAGAAACATCGATCAGTTCTCATATGTCCTGACTGGGGATCAAACCTGCAACCCTTTGGTGTATGGGACAATGCTCCGACCAACAGAGCCACCTGCCCAGGGCAGCAATAAAGTATTTTTAAATAAGGTATACATGTTGCCTTTTAGACACAATGTTGTTGCACAATTAATAGACTCCAGTGTAGTGTAAACATTACTTTTATATGACACACTGAGGGTAAGGGGCATCTTTCCTATTGCACCCAGGCCAGTGCACCCAGTTCAAGTGTTTATTCAATAAAGATATGATAAATTCATAAACACACCTATAAGATTCTATTATGCTTAATGTTTATTTTCCAAGACTCATCCCTAAAAAGTCACATGAAATAATTCTTACGTTTAATAATCACTTATCGATAGTTTTCAGGGTCTGAGAATGTAACATACAAACTTGAGATTCCTGGTGAAGCTTAGAATAGAAATTCTAAGCGTGAATGCTGGAGGTTTGGAATAGTCCGTGGGGAACAAGAGCTAGTGAGTATGGATCGACATTGAGTATGGATCGGCACCAAGGAAAAGCATGCAGACGGAGCTGAGCGTTCTGCTGACAGGAGAAAGAATGTGTTGGTGGTGGCCCCATTGCATTGTTTTTCAAGCCTCTAGCAATTCTGAATACTTCCCTGTGATCAGAGAGCATTGCTTTCACTTCTGGCTAATCGTAGCTGTCTCTCCCCCTAGACTGGGGATGTTTTGAGGGGAAGGTCCTTGTCTAATGTTTTTAATAGCCCAATTTTTCTGTTTCTAGCTAACAACCACATTCTTTAGTGGTAGGCATTCGCCTGTCACCTCACTGCAACCCAGCGAGAGCCCTTTCCCAAACCTGAGCCCTGATGGCCAGGCCTGCTTCACTTCGTGTTGTGTTCCCCAGGCCTGCCTCGCTCTCTGAGCGCTGGTGATGAATGGGGTGACTGCGGCTGGTCAGAGAAGATGAAGTCATGTAGCAATTATGGCCCCACACTCACACATACACTGTTTTATCTGGTTTGTCCCCCATCTTCCGGTCTTCAGAACAAAAAATTTCTCTGACTTCACATGGCCCACACAGCTGTCCAACTGGCTGCAAACAGAGAAGTGAGTGAAGTCAGCGAAGGGATGAGTCACTGCACAACAGTGTCATTTACACTGGTCCCCACCCGCCTCCTCCTTCAGATTGGGGATTTACTGCTTGGGAAGGAGCCCTTTGCCTCATCCTCAAGGACAATGTGCAAGGAAGAGCCTCTCGAGGGTGGAAGTAACTTACCTGGCAAATGGATTGTTCACTACTGCTCCACCTAGTTGAGTAGTGAGGTGACAATAGGATTTAAGGGGCATAGACAATTGGCTGAGTGGCTTAGTGGCATTTAAATCTCCCAGAAAAAGGACAAACAATATATAGTTCAAAGCCCAAATCCTTATAATTTAGTTATAGCCTAATAGTATTTCCTGAGTCACAATGCCAAGTAAACCTATAACCAGGAAATCTCATAGGAACCAATGGTAACTTTATTCCCTGCCCCTATTGTCCACATTAATTCATGAAACCCCACGCAGATGAGCACCCGTGCAGGGCACATGGTGTTGTCTGATTATCTGAATTGAGGCTGTTAGGTTTACCATGATCAATGTTTTATTTGGATCCATGTTGGCAGGGATTTAAAATCTATGATGAAGAACAATAATATCAATGATATTATTAATAAAAAATGATTTTCTCACTGTGATTTCTGTATTTCTATTATAAATTTTTTCTCTCTTAAGGATGATGCCATTCAGAATATGAGAAGCTTAGACTGGATGAAACACACTGACTGTCTTTCCTGCTTTCCTTGCCCTCGGCCAGCCTTCTGTAATCATCACCCTTGCATCTCCATCTTTAAAAGTTCCCTTTCCTCCCCTTTGTAACAGGCCTCCCAGGGGACTGCTCTCGGATTTTCAGACAGAGGAGAGAGAGAGAGAGAGAGAGAGAGAGAGAGAGACAAGACTGAGGCTGGAGGAGCAGCTGCTTGTCCACCCTGCTGCCAAGGCTTGGCACCAGGTTCCTGGGGAAGCAGTAGGCACCTGGTTCACACAGGACCAGCACAGCTGGTCCAGCTTTTGACTGGCAGAGCGTGGCTTCCTTCGTCACCAGAGTGACTGTGCCTGTGATCTCGCTACAGCCTGCTGAAACTGAGAGGGACACAGTGAAAGCGGTACACCTCGGCAGAGCAGGTGCAAGTCACATTTCACTAATGAACAATGGGCATTTTGCACACAGGGAGGCTTTGATCTGAGAGTAAATAGCCCTTCTGTTGGACAGGATGTTGGCGGAGGCAGGCAGCAGTGAGAAGCATCAGGAAGCATCCTTCCTTCTAGAAAGTCAGTGCAAGAGCAGTCACTAAATAATTCTTGCAGAAGCTAACACTCCCGTTCTGAGACTTTTTGGGAGAAAGCTATGTGTTTGTGGAAGTCTTTTAGTTGATTCTGTATTTGGACCATCCCCAAATGAACAAAACCTTTCTTCTGTATTAAACTTAAATCTGTCTTCTACTGATAGGTTTCATTTCTGCCTTATGGATTTACATAGAACAATTGTAAGAGGTGAAGTCAGGGCTGAGACTGGAACCCAAGCCAGTCCAGGGATTGTGCCTCTGTGTCATGTCGCCCTGCTAATGTCCGCAACCAGGTGCAGGAGTGACTGTGATTCTGTGCTAGGTGAGGTACAAATGACCTGTCCCCCTCTTTAACTGCACAGCACTTCCCATCATCTCACCTTCCTTGCCCCACAACTTGCTTTCAGTGCGTGACCTGACCTAAGACTGTGCCCAGATTTAAGCCAATGTGTTTGTATCCTTCTATTTGAATTATTTCCTCTCAGTTTTCATTCAGGGGTGTAGTGTGTTGGGCAGAGGAATTGAGGTTTCATAAAGCAGATGAGGGAGGGGCATTTAGGGAGAGTGTGAAGAGGGAATGTCCGTATAAGGAAAAGGTCTTCTTGGGGCGAGGACTGGGGTATCTCCACATCTATAAGGACAGCCAGTGCTAGAGAAACAGAGGCATACTCCCTCCATGTGAACACTGTGGGAATGGCTGATGAGCCAGGAGATGATAGGCCTCAAATAAGGAATCCAGTGCAAGCACATTATTGCTCAAAAGCTGGATATGCCAGGAGGCAGGTAGATTCACAGCGGTAAAAATATAGCCGCATGGTTACTGCCCATAGACCTGTATAACAGGGTTCAGGGCTGTAGAGCAGATACTGCACCTGAACTCATGCCCAAGGCAGCGGAAAACACCTACCTGAGCACGTGCATTTGCGAGAGGGTTATGCAGTAACCCTCTATGGGGGAAAGGTAGAGAGACATGGATCTAGAACCTAATGTGGAGTCCTGGCTGGGTGGCTCAGGAGTGTCGTCCTGTGCACCAATAGGGTTGGTTCCTCTGTCAGGACACATCTAGGTTGCAGGTTCAGTCCCTGGTTGAGGTGTGTTAGGGAGGCAACCGAAGAATGTTGCTTTCCCTCTCTCTCTCGAGTTAATAAATGTATCTTCAGGTGGAGTTTAAAAAAGAAAACCCTAACGTGGATAGGCCTTGAGCCCTTGTGCCAGCAAGGGCCCTGTGCCTGGGAAGGGGTTGGAATGGCCAGTCTCGGTCAGGTTCAGAACAAGTGGGGCATGCAATGTGCCAGAGAGACAGGCATCACTGTTCTCAAATCCTGCTATTGCTCTTGGGTCAGAAGCTTGTTTTGGATACTTGACAGCAGATTAACTGACTCCAGTGGTTACACTGCTGTCAGGACTGGCTCAGGACCCAGACAAAGTCAAACTGGGGACATCTAGAGCTCTGTGAATTCAGAGGAACAAAGCTAAGGCAGGCTGGGATGGATACCATATAGATGCTGGTAACGCTTCACACTTTCTTCCCTCCTCTTTCTTTCGCCTTACCAAGACACATCTCTCCAATGTACCATAGTCCTCTGGACCTAGCTGTTTCTTAAGGAACTAACCAATTAATTGTGCAGGTACATTGTGGCTAACTAGACTATACTCTCATTATTAAACAGAAATCATTTGGCATAGAAGTGGGAATGGGCAAGATAAGCGAATTTACTCAAAGGAATGGGAAAGTTGGGTATCGGTGTGTGTGTGTGTGTGTGTGTGAGAGAGAGAGAGAGAGAGAGAGACAGAGAGAGAGAGTTAATCAACATGAAAAAACTCTCCATAAGAACTGGAGACATAAGGCTGATGCTATCAAGGATCCCTCTATGTGGGAAGTTCCTGTAGTTCTCTTTATCTCCATCAGAACGTTATTGCCCCATTGCCACCCACTGGCCTGCCCACTGTATAGTATTCCACACTGCTACGGCTTTTCAAAATTCTACTTCACAACAAGCTTATTATTCCTAATCAATTGCATTCGAATCTGTAGATTATATTTTCCTTTTTGTTTTGTTCAAATTTGTCATTTTAAATTAATTTGACATTTACTTCCATTAAAAAAAGTTTCTGAGACTCATCTTTCCCTTTGCTATTTTTAACAAATTTGAAATGAGTCAACAGTGACAACCAGTTTTGTTGCTTACTTTTACTTTGGATTTGAACTCTGCTCTTCATTCTAAATCTTTCTAGTGGATTTGGGCCCTTTAAATCCAAAATGTCTTGCTTTACTCCCTGTTGGTGGGCCACAAGCATTGCTATTTCAGATTCTAAGCTGGTAATTGCCAATTGCTTTTCTTAGGGTTTTCTCAGAGAGTTTGGGAGGCATGTGAGTTGGTGTTCAGATCTGTCCGCAGATTTCATTGTGCTTCCCCATTTCAAATTTCACCTACAATTTGACATTTAGTTTGTCCGTGTCTTTTTTTTGGCTTTCTTTTATTATTCTTTTATTTATTTTTGTTTTTCTATGATTAGAAAGTTTGCACTGGGATTTCAACCTTTATCTTTTCTGCAATTATATATTTTTTAATTTATTTTGTAATTTGTACTTTTACTGTTGTTGCAATCCCCAATTGCATAAATGCCTCTTCCTACCCTCAGGACATTGGTTTGTGAAGCACTTAGATTTACTCATTTACTCCTGTCTTCATTTTCATTGGAGAATCTATGGGTTCGAATGGGTGTGTGGATGGGAGTCCCCCAAAGCTTTCCTTGTCCATTTTTGACTTGCTGGCCCATTTTTTCCTTGTTCTTTCTTCAGCATGGCTCTGCTTGGCTCAGGTCTCCCTGCAAGAGAGGTTGGGGACAATTAGAGAAGAACCTTGAGATCGGTCACACGGTAACAACAAAATCCCAGGAGGAGCTTACTTCATTTTTGTTGTGAAGTGGGCAGCAGGTAGGGGGAGGCAGAGCAGAGCAAGGTCTCGATTTTTGTGAATATACTCGTTCTTCACTTCTGAGCCGTGGGAAACTAGCTCAGAAAGCCTGAACCATTTGTTGTTTATGTCTCTCCTCCATTAATCAAAATGAGGTCTGTATTCAAGTCTCCAATCAGCTCAAAGTCCTTTCAAAGATAAAGATTGTCTCCTGTCTCCCCAGCATCTACCAACACAGAGTCTGGGATACACCTGGCTGTCAATGTATGTTGCTGAACAAATAGATAAATATTTTTCCCCAGTGCTATACATGATGGCATTCAAAAACTTTATTAAGAATCACTAAACCATATTTAAAAATCACTGGCTCCACACCTTTTTGGTCCATGTGAACCCTATCCATTTTTTTTCTCAATGACAGCTAATTTTTGATTTTGGCTTTTGTAAGCAAATATTAAAACACTGGGATTGTTCAGTTTTTCTGAACAGAGCTTAGGGGAAATGGACTTAAGGGTAGTTAACACATTGTGTATGTATTTACTAACAAACCTGGCTGGGATGAGTATTAGCTCTGAGACTGTGAAGGAGACAGATGGGGAACCATCAGTTTATTTTATCTGTGCAGAGAATCAGCTTCCCTTGAAACTTTCTCTTATGTCGTCCTCTACATTGATCAGCAGATGAGCCGCTCACTGCTAGATCTCTATTTAACTTCATTCTGCACAGACACACAAAAGGTAGTGTGTTCTTTCCTATCTTGATGGCAGATAATTCATGTTAACACAGTATTATCCTTGGCGTTATAAGATTATTTGAATATAAAGTCATAATAAGATCAATACTTTGATGATCTCAAGAATTATTTACTTAAAGCTAGAGGGGGTACAATTCAGTGCTTTTGAGCAATTCTGTTGCAAAGTAATATCCTTATGTATGAAGTGGTTTCATAGCAGTCCTTCCTATCTTTTAGCGCAGGTCTCTCCTCCCTTTCTCTCTAGCCCTTCCCCAATAAAGTTCTACTTTGAGCAAAATGTGGAACATGTAATCTTGGATCATTTTAAAACTAAATTGCACATCATATCAATAAGAATATCTGAAGAATTTTGGGTCGTAGGAGTAATGGAGAAAGAATGAACAAGTACATTGAGAACCTGGCACATAGTAGGCGCTCAATAGCTGTGACCTTTATAAATGAATGTGGGTGCTGAGCACACAAATATGAAGCCAAAGCAGCAGTGTAGAAGCGCAGACGCACTAAGGAATAACGGTGACAAAATGCCATGTGTAGGAAGTAACCTCAGATGGATTCAGTTTGTTCTTCTGAAATGGAGAAAGAACCTTCCAGAACACAAGAGATCTAACTGGACTTGGTGTGATGTAAGTTAGTAGTGGTCACGGTTGTAGCTGTTCAGATGACACATTGCCTTTAGTCTTATCACTGTTTTTTGGTCAAACTTTTATTTTTCTTCATATTATGCATTTTCTACCATTAAGATTTGGGAAAATAATACATATTTTTAAAATCAAGTGAAAAACAACTTTTTTTTTTCTGGGAAAGGAGTGAATTCCTCATTCCAATGTTGTGGTTCTTTGATTAGTAGAAGACGCATTCATAATCAATCCTGCTAATCACTGGGTGTGTTCACTCAAAATTGATGTATGGCATTAATAAATAACAAACATCATCATTAAATTGCAGAGGACTTAAGTCTTGACCTTGTGCCCTAAGGACCAATGAAGCTGCACTCATTTAGAGATAGTTCTGGAGACAAAGTTTCCTCATTTAAAATGCCCACATCCAATTCTTTAGAGTTCAGCTTAGTATCATTAGCGGAGTCTGCCTGCTACCTCTCAGGAGACAGAGGCAGGCTCTTAAGCAGCATTCATCCTAATTGCCTTGTTTGTTTTAACCTCCCCCAGAACTTTAACTTATGTGGAAAGGTTCCCTTTTCTTTGTTCTGCCTCTAGCCCCTAGAATGATTTGAACTTCTGCTACCTGTCAGATCCTTTCTGAACCTGGCTTTTCTCTACAGCTTTGTTCTTAGGGGTTTTCAGCTGTGACTGCAGACCACTGTAAAAAGGGATTGAACAATTTACCCTGGCTCTAAGATTGCTCTTCCATAATCACATCCCACTACCTTCTTTCACGCATGACTATTTTCCCTGTTTGTGCCCTGAGCATTCTTCTCTCTGCCTTCGCCCATGTGGTTGACTCTAGAGAAAGGCCTCCCCCCAGCTCCACCTATTTAAATTTTAACCGTCCTAGCAGTAGTTCACTCTCTATGAAATCCTTCTGGATTCTTGTGGCTGGAGACACACTCTCCCTCCTCTGCATTCCCATAGCCACCCAAGGACTCCTCATGGCCACTGTCACATGGTGCCTCGATGTTTATCTCCCAGATTTCCTGGGCTGTCCCCATTTTAAGAGATGGGACTTTGCTTCCTCAATGGTTTCCAACCAAGAGTCCTCTTAGAGAAGTTGCTCAAATTATTGACTGAAGACAAATATAACTTGGAATAAAATGACCTGTTTACTAGACTGAATTTCTGCCTGCCCCCCATTTTCACCTGGATGTTGAAATTACATAGTTATAGCCAGCTGTATAATGCAAAATAACTTCCTCCTCTTCCCAAGACACTTATATAAACCATCCAAATTGTGAGTACAAAGAAGTGCAAGAGTGTCTGTAGGTGCATGCCTGTGCTTTGGGGGAAACATAAGTTGACGTTTTTGCAAACTGATTAAAAAATAATGATAACCTCGTGGCGTGTGTGGCCTATTATTTTAGGCAAAACCTTTGTGTCCTGGGAAAGGTTGTCTTGGTGTTCTCTGAAACCTGAGCCATAGATCACCCCTCTGAATTTGGCTTCGGTTCAAATTTCCTAGAGTTACAGCTGAGCCCCCAGGTGCTGACTCACCACCCTTGTTAAACTTTCTGGCACCAGCACAAGTATTGTGACTTCTTTGTGTCTCCAAAGAATACATAGTCACATCAGAGAAGAACTTTGTCCAACTTCTTTCCCCTCAGTGCCCACTAATTTCCAAGTTCTTTTATAGCCGAAGGAACAGATCTACAACCTCGGAGTTAAATTTAATTGCTGTTTCATAAACTTTCACTGAAATTCTGCTCTCCTCTTTGGGAAATAAGGGATCTTTATGGTGCAAACACTTCCAATGGGTTAATAACACTTTAGTAGTAAACTTAGATATAAAGAATCAAATTCTATTCAGAAAACTTTGCCACTGCACATAATGAAATTATTTATAGCAAGAAAATTACAGAAAGAAATCACAGGCCCTGCCCTTAGGTACTTAGGATATCAACGGATATCAAAAAATTAAAACAGCACAGTGTCAAAAGGAATATAGAATAGGTCTGGTAATGAAAATATAAAATGAGGCATTCATTAGGGTCACAAGCATATTGGCACAATGAATGAGATAATGTGTTTTAAAAACTTAGAGATACCTTGATGGACGTGAACATTTCTGCTGAGGGGGACACCAAGGGTAGTTTTATCATTGGTTTATTGTGTGGAATAAATGAGGTAATAAAGACGAGGCATTTGGAATACTGGCTGGCACATGGGCAGTTATTTTCAAAGATCATTTCTCTGAAGTTATTTCAAAGCTCTTTACAAATAGTTGCTATGTTGCCATCATTTCCCTAATAGGGAGAAGGACTGGTAATAGTCGTTCTAAAGACATAAAATATGTTACAATGAAGGGTTATGCCAGCTAGAACTATAGAGTTATCACAATTAAGAAAAATTCTTAAGGCTTCATTATATGGTCTCAACAACTTAACTAAAGTAAGACTTCTTTAGTATCAAATATGTATTCTTCACACACCAGGTGTCTGATGGGCTTTCAAAGGCTTATGTAAGTTAAGCAGGTTGTGGATGAAGCACTGTACCGAAGCTGACCGTAATGAATGACAGGAGCTGAGTCTTCTAGATGACCAAAATCAGACCGAAGGAGTGAAAACACAAACTGAGCGTGTTATTGATTGCTATGTCAACAAGATAAAACAAATTGATTGCTTAATTGTTCGTTGTTGTTATACTGGTGGTAGATAGTGTAGGTGCAGCCACTCACTTTCAATTTATTTTTAATACACAGCATAGTCAGGGTGTTATGGTGGGGAGAGTCCAGCTGTGTGACCTTGAACATGTTATTACCAACACTGGGCAGAACTTTCACTCTAAAATTGGAGTGTGCCTCTCCTCCTCCTTCTGGAACTAAAATGCCACACATAAACTAACTACTAAAATTCTGTGGCACAGAATTTTTGTCAGATTGGCAAAAGATATATTTTTTGCCCGTCTGAAAAAATTTTGGTATAATTTTGACTCATTCACACCAGAAAGCTATTGTTGTGTTGGCTGTTGTCATTTTTTTATTTGATAAGTCTAAGGGAAAAGAGGTTAGTGCCTCAGACTAAATAGGTATTGCATGTTTTAAAAGTTTTTGAGGCACACCGGTTGAAAATTGCTGCTCTAGAGGATAGAATATATTATGGGTATTACAGAAAAATGGTTTGCCACACATTTGAAAGTTTCTTTTAAAAGGAATAGTTTGAAGTGTGTGTATAACAAAGTGCAGAGCATTGCTCAATGTTGATTTGTCAAAAGATTACAATTTAGTCCTTGGAATAAACGTTTCCCAAAATAACAGCATTTGGGAAACTTTGAGCTCTGTTTCAGTCCTTTCACAGGAACTGAGAGGTCTTTCATATTCTGAAGGCAGAATTCTGAGTAATAGAAGAAACAAGAAGTCCTCAGTCCCCGTCGCTCTGCCTGGGGACCCGCTGCACTATTATTAGCATGGGATACAAAATAGATTTGGTAAACATTGGAAAAGTCTTGCCAAGCAGCATCTCAAAGACATATGGTCTTTTGTAAGAGCCACGATCATTATAAACAAGCAAGATGTTCTAATTAAGAAGAAGTCTTTGTAAGGCAACTTGTTCTATAACTTAACACTGAGGTTCTGAAAGAGACAGCCAAAACTTTGGGGGTTGGGTAACCCCTGTTCCTTCTTCCATCCAGACTCTTAAGACTGAGACAGAAAGCCGCCATCTCTACTTTGGCCACTAGAGGGAGGGCAACTACGTGGAATTCCTAAGCTGGGAGAGAGGTTTCTCCAATCTGCTGGGTCACCTTTGTCTCCTCACCCAGGTCTTCACACCAAATTAATCTATCACAGAAAGGGATTTTCTTTGACTTTTAGAGGGAGTAAAAATGTAGGGGAATGTGTTTCATCCATGCATATCAGTCCTATCTTTTACGTTCAGTGAGGTTATGATGTGGATGTTGTTTTTCTATGTTTACAAACCTCACTGACCACAGTGCAGATCTGGTTGAATGATGAAATGAAGGAATGAGCGAGTGGTCATTTTTCCAACCTGCCCTGTGCAGTGTGCCTGGATTTTCCAATATAAGATGATCTCTCTTGAGTTAAAGAATTGAATCTTTATGACAATTTCATGGGATAACGTTTCTACTAGAACTATGATAACTTTTTCAGGGCTAAAATTCTGTGATTCTATCTCTCCTCAACTGGAACATTAATCTCCTGATGGTAAAGAACTGTGATTTAGATTTAACATCTACTTCCAAGGCCGATCCCTTAGGAGATACTCACTGAAGAGTCCATGATTAAGATGTAGATATGGCTGGCTTGTTTGGATTACTTACCATCTAGGAACACAAGAAGGAATGGAACATTGTTACTTAGGGCGTATGACTGGATTTCCTCAATGTTTTCTAAACCTGCACTCCTTTCTTCCTCCTGCAACCACCTCCCCCAACATACATGCAAATTCTTAACCTGTCACAGGCCCATGTGTCACACACCACACACACACACACACACACACACAAATTCAGATTCTGCGGCAAAAATTGTCACGGAACAACATTGCATTAGACAACAAGCAGTTGTGGGGGAAAAAGTCTTTCTTATCTTCGTAAAGCACTAACAAGCAGTGCAGTAATATTTTTAGAGAAAGAACTATTTATGTTTCACTAGTGAGAGGGGTATTTATATATCTTTTATAATAATAATCATAAAAGGCAGAGACTTAGACAAGTTTAGAGGTGATAGTAATATTAAAAATCACTACTTGTTCTTGTTCTTTACACAAAGGGAAAAACTGATGCTGAGGAACCACAGAGCTGGTCATTGGTGAGCGGGCTCTGAGTCCATTCTGTTACATCTCAGCGAAGCTATCCCTAGCATTTAGAAGTTGATCTTTCCACCAGATTTTGAAAGCCAAACTATGTAAGGACTTAGCATTTGGAAAGGAAGCTTACTTGGAAAATATTCCTAAATAAAAAATGAACTAGGGCTTAAAAAGTAAGCTTTCTATAAAGAGCATACTTCTAATAGGAAACAAAAATGCCTAAAAATAAACTATGGAATAAGAAGACTTCGTTGTTACTAGTTTAGAGCCATTAATAACAAAGATGTAGACATTAAATAAATACAGGGTTTATATCCTGCTTTTGACTGAGTCACAGGAAGGACTATGCGAACGAGGACATAAGCTTAGAGTCGAGGCTGCTTTGTGTTTAATGTGATACTGCCCCTTTAATATAGAGAATGCAAAAATATCAAAACTTGCCATAATTATCTTAATACTAATAATGGAGTTGTTTGGTGAGACTACAAATTCAATTAATTCTAATGCTGGTTCCAGTAAGCTCTTTATGAGTCTAAAGGGATTATTAACACAGCAAAGTTTGAAAGATTGAATCACAATAACAATTTCTTGCAAGATTTTTGAAGCTTTGAGCAAGTTTGCTTTCATGAAAATAATCATCTATTATTAACTTTGCACAGCAGAAGGAGCAAGCTTGGAAGAGAGGGAGCAAAGGGATGAGAGACAGAAGGTAAAGAGTGGACTAACATGCCTCATTCTTATTTTTTCACCAAGGAAAAGTCAATGCCAATGTCAGGTTTTTGTTTTGTTTTGTTTTAGCAGACCCCAAAAGGACAAGTAGGATCCATTTTGTAAGACCAGGGTATCTGGCAAGACTGAAAAAGGGGGCATCTTTTGGGTCCCTGTGGGCACCTGTAGATACAGTGGCTCAGTCAGTCTTCACACCTAGGCACCAAGATTGGACGAGTGTGTCAGAGGGGCACCCACGGTGTTGGTGGGGGTGCTGGAGGCAGCAGTGAAGGGTCATTTCATAACCTGGCACTAAAGAAAATGGTGAAAATATGTATTTTGAGAAGATCCCTGAAAAAAGTAGTAGCAAACTGTCTACTGGCTTATTAATTGATTAACATAGGTCTAAACACTGCCAGGCATTGTGGGCCAAATACTCTCACTTAGGAATCAATACAGTCTCCAAGCCATGGATGGCTAGAGGCAAATCTCATCCTTAGTGTGAGTCTTTGTATTTAAAAAAAATTCTAGGTTTTCATGCCTAAATTGAATGATTTGCTTCTTCTATGATACAGGGTCCTGCAGAAGTAAGGCCTTGTTTGAGTGTGGTTGGTAGGGTAATAATATGAGTGTAATAATTTACAGTTTTAATTTGAACATTTTACCTAAAGTGTCATAGGGTGTGCCTGAGTGTGATATTGTTATGTTACAGAATTACATGCTTATGAATTAGTAATAAAAGATTTTGTAACCAAGAAGGGGTGTTATTTGTGCCAGACCCTGTATTTCACAAGAATCTATAGAGGCCAACGTTTTTCCAGTCTCGTTATCACATGGTGTAAGGGTTGTGTGACCCTTGCTGTGATGTAAAATGCCGTCCGAAACCCATCTTGTCACATTTTCCTTCTTCACCATTGTGGATGTGTACAGAACACCCCCCTGCGTGTGATAGGTTCCCTCTTGCCTGAGTCAGCTATTTCTTCAACCACCTGGTCCCAAGGACAGGCCTCAGGCATGCCTTCACCCTGGTTGATTGATCACATAGTGACACAGCAACTGTAAGTGTCTCTTTTCTGGGCGTGCTAGTTCCCAGGCTTCACCACCAATACTGCCAATTCACCACATGCTGATCAGCCTAGGCTCTGAGCCAGGGGACCCATCATCGTCTTTCTGCCCAGCTACCCCTTGTCTCCTCTGCGGGCCTCCCACAACTGGTCTGTTCTTTGTAGATGCCTGTGGTCTGCTCCCTCCGCACACTGGAAAGGGCTGGTCATTTCCTCCCCTGGTTAGGGACAATATGGCAGAGCCTGCAGGCACAGAGCTATTAGAATGACCATTTCTTAAATACAATGGAGCCCTTTCTTTATGGTCTTTTCCTGTTTCTCTGCTTCCCCAAGACTCCTTTGCATGTCTATGGGGATGAAAGTGGTGCCTTAGGCACTTCAAAGATCATCTGAAGGAAAGGCTAGAAAATCCTTTGAAAATCCTGTAGCTCCACCCTCCACTCTGCCCAGGACTCATGGGTTTCACAGACCTCACTGATGTTGCTGCATTTCTCTTCCTTCACATCTGGCTTTCTTTCTGGAGTGAGTCAAAGAGTGTGATGGAGGCTTGACTGAGTAGGGAGGCATATTCTTATATTGTTTTTAGTTTGAGTCATAGGGAAGGGAATGGGGTTTAGAAATACCCATTATCCCCGGTAACATAGAGATGTTACATTCTGGCAAGTTTGACTACCTATCTACGTTAAGAGAAAGAGGAAATGGAAGCGGGGTAGTAAGGAGACATGCTTTCTGGGTCTTGAGCCGTACAGTTAGATCAGCTCCATCCTCCAAGCAGTGGGGTTTCTCCTGTCTTCCCTCAGCATAATCAGATATTATCAGTGTATTTCTTCCCTAGCTTTCAGAATCAGGAAACCGAGAGGGACAATTTCTTATGCTGCCAGGCGAATCTCTGGTTTTCATCAGGAGATGGATATAGGAGCATTTTTGTATCTCCTGAGTATTGGTCTTTCAAGATCCTGGAAAGAGAAAAGGGCAGTAACAAGAACTCAGAAGGGGAAGCAGCTCCGGGCATCCCTGGAGCATGCCCTCCCACAGAAGCTGCCCCACGGGCAATGCCATCAAGAAGGCCAGCTTCTCTAAATCTTGAACTCGACAGGTGCTGGAACTGAAACAACCCCAGAACTATGATTGTTGGGAAAAATATGGATATTGAAAATGTCCAGTAGGCCAGAAGACCTATGATATTATGTGAGCAATAAAGTCAAGAGATAGAGAATTGAAGCAAAAACTGCTCAGCTGATTTCTGAAACTCACCTGTGACAAAAGGGTTACTGAGAATGACTGACTATCCTGTGCCTTTCCACCTTGTCTTGAGCTGGTACTGCTCCCAGTGAACCAATATGGGTTTTTCAGGGCAGAAGAGAAGTTGTCCACTTAGCTTCAGCCTGACTTCATGATCCTGGTGGCTAGGGGGACAAGCTAGAACTTGGGAGAGAAGAAGAATGCCGAGGAGGAAAGGATGCCAAGGCAACATTTCTGATGATGGAGCAGCTGGCATTCTGCTCTCGCTGAGGTTGGCTGGCCCAGGAGGATCCTAATTACCGCACAACTGCTGCCTCCGTAATCACTGTGACAGGAGCGGGCTGGGCCAGAAGGAGATGTGAGATGGAGCTGGTGATGCTGAAGAGGATATTGGAATCACCGTTTTGTTACCAGCTGTCTGCTAAGGTTGAACCAGATGCCACCAAGAATAGGGGTAGCCCCTCCTGCCTCATCTCCAGGGGTGCACTGGCCCCAGCCTGCCAGTCTCTGTCTGGACCCTCTGGCCAGAGGGAGTGGGCATTCCTCCACGTAGGCGTGCAGGACAGTTCTTTCTATGGGAAGCCAGAGAGAGAATGCAGAAATATGGTCGGGGGCGTAGAGAGAGCTGGGCCGCGGAATGAACCTAGATTGAAAAACAACAAAACAAGAGACCTCAATGGAATTATTCCCAAATCAAAGTAAATAACTATGAAATTTATCATTTTCAGATATTGGTTAGATGACCCAGTTTGTTTCAAGTAGTCAAGAAAAATAAAACCATTGTCCCCTCCCCTAGCCCTTACACTTCATGTGAGAGATTCTCTGCCCACCACCTCCCTCCCACCTTTGGACAAATTTCCAAGTTTAACGATAAACAGTTGCTCCATTGGTAACATACACATTAACCTTGAGGCCAACTTTCCAAGGAAATGTGAGAGTTAGCTGGAGGCTTCAGCAGGTTTGCAGGGAAATCCAGACATAAATAAGGGGTGCTAGGCCCAGGGTGAAGTGGGCATGTGTGTGGGAGAGGAGGGGGCGGCTGTGGACAAGGGTATATATGTCCTGCTTTGATTGCCTGTTTTTTGCCTGGCTCTCAGGAAAGTACCAAAACTGGCCATTTACAGAGACTTCTGATAAGATGCTGGTATCTTCTGCAAGTCATCTGTTGTAGGGTTTTCTGGCTTCTTGTACTGAGGAAACTTCTGGAAGAGGAAAAGGCATAATGGTTTTGTTGGCTGATTTTGTTCCCCTCGGAAGACAGGTGATTGGTTACAACGTAGTGCTTAGTCCTGA
The DNA here is from genome assembly GCF_022682495.2 of Desmodus rotundus. Classification (NCBI taxonomy): domain Eukaryota; kingdom Metazoa; phylum Chordata; class Mammalia; order Chiroptera; family Phyllostomidae; genus Desmodus; species Desmodus rotundus. The sequence goes on along the minus strand of NC_071389.1, from coordinate 74,839,135 downwards.
AAGCCCACGTGCCATGTTGACGCTTAGAATGGGCTCACTGGGAGAGAAATCTTGTGGAGTCCAAGAACTTGGTGACTTTTTAGTTCACTTTGTTTTTTTTATGCCCCTTTGTTCACCACAACATCAGTTTTATTGGCCTCCGGCACTAACGCATTACACAATTATAGCATCCCCAAGTGTGTTGTACCTTAGTGTTCCCATGAGTGAAGCCAGTCCCTCTCATAGACCTTTCAGGATTTGTCTCCAGAATATGGCTCCTTTTCAGTTGCTCCATAAGAGAGTAGGACAATATTGAGAGTGGTGAAGTTGGGAGGCTGAAATGTTCGCATCCTCGTTCTTTGTGTTAGAAAGCCAGTGTAAAATAAACCTGGCTTTTGGGGCACAAACTTTTGTTCTCTATGCTTTGTTCATTCCCTCCAAATCCTTTTAGCTTGATTTATGAGTCTGAATGTGATTCTAATAACCATTCCCCTCGCAAAGCATCTCTCACAAGTTGTCATGAGAGATTGCAATTTCACCATGAACTCTTAGTTGAACCTTTCACTGAGAGCATTTGAAAGAAAATATGACTTAAGTTTCCACAGTTCTGGGAGTATCATAATAGGTCCCTGCTTTGACATTGCAGTAGCTGTAAGGAAGGATTGGGGACTTTGACAGGGAGGGAAAATTGGGATTGGATAAGGGTAGAACGACCATTTTTTGATATCGTTACTACCATAACATTTTCCATATGTTCGAGCTTGAAAAGTCATAGAATAATTGGAATGGTGTAATGCTTAGACAGATCATATATCTGATAAGGGAGTAATATCCAGGATATATAGAAAGTTCCTAAAACTCAAAAACAACAACCAACTAAGCAACCCAATTCAAAAATGGGTGAAGGACTTGAATAGACATTTCTCCAAGAAGTTATGCAAATGGTCAGTAACACATGAAAAGATGCTCAACATCACTAATCATGGGGAAATGCAAAGTCAAAACTACGATGAGATACTACCTCACACCGTTTATGATGGCTACTAGCAACAACAACAAAAATAACAAGTGCTGGCTAGGATTTGGTGAAATTGGAAAACTTGTGCAATATTGGTGGGAACGTGAATTGGTATAGCCTCTGTGGAAAAAAGTGTGATGATGCCTTAAAAAAATTAAAAACAAGACTACCGTTTGATCCAGCAATTCCACTTCTGGGTGTATATCCCCAAAACTGCAAGCGGGGTCTCAAGGAGATATCTGTGTGCCCATGTTCATGGCAGCAGTGTTCACAATAGTCAAAACGTGGAGGCAACCCCAAGTCAACTGGCAGATGAACTGATAAACAAAAGATGGTAGTGTATATTATACAGTGGAATGTTATTCAGCCTTAAAAAGAAAATTTTGACATATAGTACAACATGGATGAACCTTAAGGACATTATGCTAAGTGAAATAAAGCTGTCACTAAAAGACAAACACTTTCTGACTCCACTTATGGAAGGTATTTAGAGTAGTTAAAATCTTTAAGACAGAGTAGAATGGTGGTTGTCAGGGGTTGGAGGCGGGGAGGGAGAAACAGGAAGTTATTATTTAAGGGGTGTAGAGTTTCAGTTTTACAGGATGAAAGAGTTGTGGAGATGGTTGGTGGGGGTGGCTGCCCAGCCTTATGAACGCATTCACTATCACTGAAACGCACACTTACAAGTGGTCAGGATGATAAATTTTGTTGTGCATATTTTACCACAATAAAAAATTCTGGAAAAAAGTTATATGATTACTTACTATGTCGCCCTCTGTACTCTAATTGGCTCTGTACACACATTTTAAATGGGCATATATACTTTTTCTTTATCATAGTGTATCGAGCAGTTGATTTAACATGGTGTTAAATTAGTATTTATAAAAACCTAAGTGATGGATGATAGGTGAAGTTATGTAAATTAGTGTATATATAATGGGTTAATATATAGACATTACTAATTATAGTTACCAATGGGAAAATGCTCAATATATAACATTGAGTACCAAGATCAGAACACAAAAATATGTGCTGTGATGATCTCATATCTGTAAAAATATTCAGAGAAAAGAAACTTTTAGGAAGTACAACAAAATGTAAACAGTGGTCATCTGTTGGTAGTGTTTGTAGGTAATTTTTCTTTTCTGTAAAACACTTTTTGCAACAAACATACTGTTTCTATAATTAGATAAATATTTATGTAATGAAAAATAGTCATAAAACTGATATTTTATATTTAGATAACATTGGATATGTGTCTCTTTTACACCTAATCATAGGGTTGACTGAATATTTCTGAATAAAATTTGGAAATCAGGATCCTCATCTGGAATACACCAATATTATGAAATAGTTCCTACAGATAACTAAGGTCTGTTTTAAAAATATTTTGACTTCCAGTACGTTTTGTAGGCACATGCTCTACTGTGAATTGGAGGCCTGCCAGCTGAGGCAATACAGCTAAACGAACGAGGTTTCTAAGCCTTCCTTCAGTTCATATTGGTAGCGTTTCTCGCTGAGATGTAAATACCACAGCTGGTAGAGTGGCGGCATTAATTAGTGTTGGGAAGTATGTTGGGTGAAAAGAATGAAGAGTTACACTAGAATTATCATGGGCTATGACTGCAGGTAAAAGGCAGGTAGAAAGGAAGGTGATGCTCTTTTTTTCATCTTTTGAGATGGTAGATAATAGTAGCTGGGTCATATGTGTAGAGGAGAAAAACTTTTGCTTTTGCTTAAAGAGCTGACCACATCATTTCTTTTACGGGAACGTTCCATTTTGTGGTTTGATACCTCAGTTTACCATTTTGGTTGGGGAAAGAGACCTCTCATGCACACGTGGTATGAGTGATAGAAGTCTTAGGTGGATGATGCTGAATGAGAATTGAGTAGGACATTTGGAATACAGGGGCAAGTGAAGTGGAGAGGAGAGAGAAGGAGCAGGAGGTTAAATGTGTGTGTGTGTGTGTGTGTGTGTGTGTGTGTGTGTGTGTGTGTTTAGTCATGGAGAGAGTCTTAATGGAAGGCAAGACCAATTTTGCAGGGGTGATGGCATGATGGTGGTGGATGGTAGCTACAGAAATTTAGAAAGAGGAACAGAATTCTCTTTTCTGCTGATCTGTGCTGCATTGCATATAGCCAGCCCACCTCCTCAGTGGAAAGTACCTTGAGTTTTCAGTAAAGAAGTTACTATATACCATGGCCATGTGTGTGAGTAGTCCTTCTGGAAAATCAGGAAGAAAGGGTTATGTTTCATGAATGAGTTGACATAAAAAGGAGAGAAGGGAATTAACACAAGAACAGGATTGGAACCAAAGATGTCAAGGTAAAACCTAAGTCTCCCAGGAATCCCCAGAATTATTGAGAGCTGTGCTGGGCTCCACGTTGTAGTTAGAATGAGATTGTGATTAGAATCTCAAAGGCAGTGTCACCCCAGTTGACGTCTGGGTTACAGATGCACTTTCACAGAAGCAGATACATGTAATACAGTATCCTCGCCTGAGGATATGTTTATTGATTTCAGAGAGAGAGGAAGGGAAAGAGAGAAGGAGAGAAGCATCGACGGGAGAGAAAAACATTGGTCGATTGCTTCCCGCAGGTGCCCTGATGAGGGACTGAACCCAGAACCTAGGTATGTGCCCTGATGGGGAATTGAACCCACAACCTCTTGGTGCACAGGATGACATTCCAAGCAACTGAACCACACCAGCCAGGGCAAGGCAGATATTTAAGGGTCAACACTTCAGATTGATTGATTAATTGATTTTTGGCTAATGAAATGTCCTGCCCTGGAATAAAGCTCAATCTGTAGTTTGGGTTATATCAGTTCACAGGTTTGTACTTTCCCTGCTTGTTCTAAGTGATACAATTTGTAGCTGAGACTTGCAATCGTCAACTATCTATTCTCCTGCCAATATTTAAAAAATATAGGCATGGGGAGAAAATAACCATAAAGATATTTAATCAGTTACAACAGTGGGGTTTATTTCCCCCTACTGGGTTATGTTTTCCAAAAAACTCTTCAGGGAGTTTAAGCTGATTAATATTTTTCATGTCAAAACCACATAATCACAATTCGTCCCATTAGTATGTCCATAGTCTTATAGCACAGGACACAGCGAGCAATTTATCACTAAAATTTCATTTATTTATTATCCAAACAAATAAAAGAGCAGGATTTGAAGCTGTGTCAATGCCATTAGTAGTGATTTTTTGGTCTCTTATGTTCCTTTAGGAATTGGAGTGTTGGGTCCAGGATATCTGTGCTTGTGAGAGCCAGGTCCCTGAGTGTTACGACGGAGCACACTCTGACTATCAGCTGTGAATCAGGCATTGAAAAGTGAGAGTGAGAGGCTGGACAGCTCAATTTCTTATTCATAAGTTGAGAGCGCTTTCTTTTCTAGATGCCTTCTCTCCTTTCCACTCTGTTTTTTATTAGATGATCTCATTTTAGTGGGACCAACAAGGAAAAATGAATACACAGGGAATTATCTGGGCTTAAAAATGCACATTTATAGAAGGGTCATTTCAGGTTGAAATATTATAAGATAAACCAAATATGGAATGTGAAAAAAGCAGTAGAAAGTTAGAGATTTGGCTTCTACTTTGTATTTTATTTCTTGCAAGCTCTGGGATGTTTTCAACTCCTCATGATCTAATCTGGGTGGGGAGAGTAATATACGTCCTACCTGCAGACATAGGATGGAAGTAGAGGACCACCTGTCTGCCCGAGCTGTGTAGTACTTTCCTTCTGTGACCCCTTATTTTTCTTCATAGCAATTATTGCCACCTGATATTTTACTATATATGTTTATCTTTTTATTTTCTGTTCATCCAAACAGAAAGTAAGCTCCATGAAAACACGGTTCTCTCTGTTATTGCCAGTGCTGGGGTAGTGACTCGCATACAGTGTGTGATTAATAACTATTTGTGGAAAGATGACTCCTAGCTGCTGTAAGACCTAGGGTACAAATCAGAATCTGATGCAGGGTGCTGGCTGAGCTCTCTTGTAACGAGGCCATGGTTTGAATCTCACCACTTTATGGCTGTGTGACCTTGGGTGAGTTAATTAGCTGCTCAGGGCTTTAATTTCACCTTTGTAATGACTAAAACGGGCCTAATAATAGCACCTAACTCTGAGTTGTTATGAGAGTAAACACAATAATTCATGTCATCAGCACAGGGTCTGAGTTCACTGCCAGTTGTTGCTGTGAGTGTCTAGGTTCATGAAGCATGGACTCGGCTTCTCCAAGCCAGAAGGAAAAAAACTGGATAATGTCACAGTAAAGACTCACAATGAGAAAGGTTTGTTGTCTCTTAGCAAATGCTATCTACATTATCTCACAATAAATGCTACAAAAACTGGTACTTCCTGTTTTGAGGTATAGTTACGTTTGTACTTTTAAAAAAGATTTTATTTATTTATTTTTAGAGAGAGGGTGCTGGAGGTATAAAGAGAGGGAAACATTGATGTGTAAGAGATACATCGATATGTGAGAGATACATCAATGTATCTCTCACTTGCCCCCAACTAGAGACCTAGTCCAGAACCCAGGCATGTGCCCCGACTGGGCATCACACCAGTGACCCTTCTGTTCGCAGTCCACTGAGCCACAGCAGCAGGGGCCATGTTTGCACTTTTGATGAGGGGAGGAATACAGGCTCTTGCAGCTTTCTTATTGTCTCAGTGCATGGTTAAAGTGACGGGATGGTGGTGAGCCGGGCTGCAGTGGTTGATGAATTATTCTCAAGCCCGTGGGTTTGGAGGACCCCAGATGGATCACTCTTCAGACAGAAATGAAGGTAGTGGGATTGCTGGGGCCACAGGCTAGTTTGGAAAGAGAACAAAGTCAGGTGGCCCAGAGCTTGTGTGGGACTTAGAAGATGGAATTGTGCCTCTGCTCAGACCCCAACCTGTTCTCCTGCTGCCTTAGATCTGTGAAAACTCTGATCGCTGTCCATATGCTTAGAATATTTTTTTCCAACCCTTCACCTTCAGTCTGTGTAGGTCTTTTGTTCTGAGGTGGGTCTCTTGTAGGCAGCATGTGCGCGGGTCATGATTTCTTATCCATTCAGCTACCTTATGTCTTTTTTTTTTTATTGTTATTCAATTACAGTTGTATGCCTTTTCTCCCCATCCCTCCACCCCACCCCAGGTGAACCCACCTCCCTCCCCCACCTCCACCCTCCCCCTTGGTTTTGTCCATGTGTCCTGTATAGTACTTCCTGTAATCCCCTCTACCCACTGTCCCCGCCCCCACCCTCCACCCCCGCCCTGGCTATTGTTAGATTGTTCTTAACTTCAATGTCTCTGGTTATATTTTGTTTGCTTTTTTTCTTCTATTGCTTATGTTCCAGTTAAAGGTGAGAACATATGGTATTTGTCCCTCACCTCCTGGCTTATTTCACTTAGCATAATGCTCTCCAGTTTCATCCATGCTGTTGCAAAGGGTATAAGCTCCTGCATGGCTAAAGAAAACAGCACCAAATTACAAAGAGAAACAACAGTATGGGAAAACATATTTGCCAATGATACCTTATGTCTTTTGACTGGAGCATTTAGTCTATTTACATTTAAGGTTATTATTGTTAGGTACTTATTTGTTGTCATTTTACTTCCTTTGTACCTGTGTTCCTCTCTCTCTCTCACTCTTTTTCTTCCTTTTCTTAATAAAGCAGTCCCTTCAGCATATCTTGCAGTGCTGGTTTGGTGGAGGTGTATTCTTTGAGTCTTCTTTGTCTGGTCTCACCTGTAACTGGAACCTAATCAATAAAACAAACAAAAAAGAAAAATATAACCAGAGACATTGAAATTAAGAACAAACTGACAGTAACCAGAGGGAGGAGGTATTAGGGGGAAGAGGGGGAAGAGTTTTCAGGAACAACTATGGAGGACACATGGACAAAGCCAAGGAGGGGTGGGGTCGAGAGTGGGAAGTGGGGATGGCTGGGGTTGGGGGGAATGGTGGGGAGAAAATGGAGACAACTGTACCAGAACAACAATAAAAAATATAAATATTAGAATGGTTATCAAAAAAGAAAAAGAAAAAACTACCCAAATTATATGTGAGAGTTTATATACTCATAGTTTAGAATATACTCTTTTTCTCTTTCTGGAATATTATTGTACTTATTTAAGATTCAGATGAAATATTATCAATATTAAAAAACATGTTTGTATATAATAAATATTAAATTCAAGAATTAAAAAAAAAGAAAACCCTGATTGCAGAAGAGATTAGGGGTGAGGACTAGGAAAGGAAGAAAGCTAACATTTACTTAGCACCCCCTATTTGTTAGGCACTGTTAATAATTTCAAAATTTTTCTAGTCTGTAATAACCTTTGGAATATGCATTTTGCTTATTTATAGCTAAAGACCTGCAGCTGAGGAAGGTTAAGTAACTTACTTGGTGTCAATCTCCTTGACTGCAAGAAGAGTAGCTTAGTCATCATTTTGTTTTTAGCACCCAATACACTGCCTGGTGTTCATGGCTGTAATGAGGGCAGTGAGAAGCATGGGTGGGAGTAATGCTCGGAGGTGGTCTTGGAAGTATCCGAAGCCCCTGCCTTGTTTCCTCTTATGATGACTCCGTTTTAATACCCTTTGTTCCATGACCTCTCTTCCTGCCCTGTCCTCTTCTTGCCTGTAGACAGGAATACACTTGGCAACAGAGGTTCTAGAAGCAAGCTCACTTCTCTTCCAATAGAGGGTGTGGGAAGAAGGTGGGCTCAGGGCTGTTCTGGGTCCCAGCCAGTCTGCTGTGGGCAAGAGGTTATGCATAGGTTAAGAATGGTTTGCTGGAGTTGGAAAACATTACAGAAACTGTTTGAGAAATGCAGGCTATGTACGTAAGAGGCCATATTCAGTGACCACGGGAAGGAAACGCTCTTGTTAGCATGGAGGTTGCCCTTTATGGCATTGTCTTTGGTTAAGCATCATATTTGAATTGACTACCAGCAACATTTAGGTGTATAATAAAGCCTCCTGCCCTGAAGCTTAGGTAAGGGATAGTGCAGTAGGTAGCAGCATGAACTCTGGATCCAGTCTGCATTTAAACCCGGTTCCACCATTTCCTGGCTCTGCTTGACCTTGGTAAATTTACGTAAACACTGTACCTCCTCAGTTTTCTCATCTGTAAAATGACAGTGCTGGGATGATGAAATGAGTTAACTCTTAGATAGGACCATGCCTAGCACATAGGAAGGGTTATTGAGTATAATAATAATAATTATTATTATGATAGTGATTGTAACTATTATTATATTATGTAACTTTACAGCAGCACTATAATGCAAATTTCAAAACTTTGAGGATTTGGCTGGCAGATTAGACACACGGAAGCCCATCATACACATCAGTTTCTAGTACTAAAGAACTAAAGAAAAAAATGACTAATAAATACCTTGGTGCTGTGAGACTCCACTAGAGTTAGAGTTGAAAGACCTACCACTAGAACAGCACAATCTTGGAAAAGTCTGTGCAGCCCCCAGACTCAGTTTCCTTTTCTTTAAAATGAAAGTATTGAATTAGGTCAAGGATGGCAAGTAAGTACAAGCAAGCTGCTAATCCCTCCTCCGGTGACCCAGGAAAGCGCGGCTAGTAGATTCAGCACACTTCCCTGCTGCTCAGAATTTGTCCCAACACTGCCGGCCATGAAGCCGTTGCCAAGTGAGTGGTGTTGGTAAATAAAATAAAACTGATACCCCAGTTGTGTCATATGCCCCCCAAATCTCCTGCAGCTCTATATGCCTGTGCTCTAATGACTCGGAAGTGAGTAAATGTGTTAGAAGTTGATCTTTGCAGAGTTAATTTTGCTGGCATTGGGAACTTTCCAGGCGGTGAAAGGATTCAGGAAAGTAGGAGAGCTTTCTTTACAGTCAGGGTGAAAACACTTTCTCACTGCTTACCACAGTTTTCATGTTTCAAAGGAAGTCTTGAGAGGTAAAGGAAGACTCAGGAAGGAGGAAGTCTGGGTGTTCGAAACTCATTCTCCTTGCTGTTGCCCCAAACTGCTTTATGGAAGGTCTAATATACTTCATAGGCGGGGTGTAGGCATTTTGTCCTTGTAACCCTGAACATGTTGACATGTGCTCATGATAAATTTTGAAGCATTTAAACAGGAGTTTTTCCCAAGAACAGGTCTGATTTCTGACCCACAAGTTGAAAGCAAATCTATACAGCGGAGTGATCAGAGGTCATTTACCTTTTCTGGCTTCTGTAAATGTTTATAGATGTTTCATTCAGACATTTTTGACCAGAGCTGATCACATTGGTAAGCCTGGCTTTGTGGAACGGTGTCCTTATTTAAAGTTTGGAATTCAAGCCTATTCTTAGAAATATATTTCAGAAAAGTGGCGATGTGGATGTCTTTCTTTATTTTTATGTTGATTATTTTTAAATTCTTTTTAATTTATATTTTATTGATTGTGCAGTTACAGTTGTCTCCATTTTTCCCCCTTTGCCCTCCTCTACCTAGCATCCCCCATTCCCTCAGGCAATCCCCCCTCTGTTGTTCATGTCCATGGATCATGCATATAGGTTCTTTGGCTTCTCCATTTCCTATACTGTACTTTGCATCCCATGGCTGTTCTCTGACTACCTATTTGTACTTAATCCCCTCACCTCTTCACTCATTCCCCCATAACCCCCTCCTACATAGCAACCATTAAAATGCTCTCTGTATCCATGATTTTGTCTCTGTACTTCTTGTGGGCTTAGTTTGTTTTTTAGATTCAGTCATTGATAGATATGTATTTATTGCCATTTTATTGTTCAGAGTTTTGATCTTTTTTTTTAAGTAAGTCCCTTTAACATTTTATATAATAATGGTTTAGTGATGATGAACTCCTTTAGTTTTTTCTTGTCTGGGAAGCTCTTTATCTGCCCTTCCATTCTAAATGATACCTTTGCTGGGTAGAGCAATCTTGGCTGTAGGTCCTTCCTTTTCATGACTTTGAATATTTCCTGCCAATCCCTTCTAGCCTGCAAAGTTTCTTTTGAGAAATCATCTGACAGTCTTATGGGAACTCCCCTGTAGGTAACTAACTTCATTTCTCCTGCTGCTTTTAAGATTCTCTCTTTATCTTTAACCTTTGACATTTTAATGATGATGTATCTTGGAGTGGGCCTCTTTTCATCTTGTTTGGACTCTCTGTACTTCCTGGACTTGTATACCCATTTCTTTCAACAAATTAGGGAAGTTTTCTTTCATTATTTTTTCAAATAGATTTCCAAGTTTTTCCTCTATCTCTTCTCCTTTTGGGACCCCTATGATGTGAGTGTTGGACTGCTTGAAGTTGTCCCAGAGGCTGCTTATATTATCCTTGTTTTTTTTTTTTTTTCTTCTTCTTGTTCTGATCAGTTGTTTTTTCTTCCTTATGTTCCAAATTATTGACTTGATTCTTGGTTCATCCACTCTACTGTTGTTTCCCTGTAAATTGTTCTTTATTTCACTTAGTGAATTCTTCATTTCTGACCGGATCTGTTTTATGCTGTTGAGGTCCTCACTAAGTTCTTTGAGCATCTTTATAAGAGCATCCTTTGAATCCAATTTTTTGAACTCTGCATCTGATAGATTGCTTATCTCCATTTTCTTTACCTCTTTTTATGGAGTTTTGATCTTTCATTTGGGCCATGTTTCTTTATCTCCTTGTTTTTGCAGTCTCCCTGTATATGTTTTTATGTGTTAGGGAGAGCTTCTTTGACTCCATGTCTTGGTCTCTAGGGATCTCCAAGTTAGATCAAACAGTGTTAGCCAGGTTGATGGAGTCCCAGATATGGCACCAACTTGCTGGCTCTGTGTGGGGAGGGTTTAGAAAAGGGACAATGGCCTCTGCTCACCTTGATGCAGTTTCTCCCAGTATGCCATTGGTGCCTTTCATGCTGCTATCCTGGTGCTGTAGCTCAGAGTCAGTGAGTCTGAGTAGGTGAGTCTGTGTGTGGGTTCTTTAAGAAGAACTGCTTGAGGCTCCAGCAGTTTCTTCCACCAACTCAATCCCCACTGGTTTTTACAGCCAGACGTTGTGGGGACTTATCTTCCTGGCATTGGAACCCTGGGCTGGGGGACCTGATGTGGAGCTGGGGCTCTTCACTCCCAAGATATCCCTTCTGAATTTTTATCCATCACACATGGGTGAAGGATCAGTCTGTTCCATGTCTGTGCCCCTCCTACCAGTCTGTGGTTTCTTTAATTCCATAGTTGTCAGACTTCATTCAACTCAATTTTTGACAGTTCTGAGTAATAGTTGTTCTATAGTTTAGTTATAATTTTGATGTGGTTGTGTGAAGAAGCAAACCATGTCTGCCTATTCTGACATCTTAACCAGAACTCTATGTGGATGTCTTTAGAAAAATGTTGTACATTTTGGGGGATTTGGTGCCAAGTGTCCCTCTCCCCTTCATGTCACTTGGATTTCATTCTTACTTGGAATTGGAAAGCTTGGAGCACTCATTTTTGTTTGCATATATTTTATGTAACAGTTTCTGTTATGTGAGACTGGTAGATAGTAACACCTGTGAAATTAAGCATTGGAAAACCAGAGAACAGAAGGAGAATTTTGAACATCCGGAGTACTTACATACAGAACCTTATTTTAATCATCTGAAGTTTTCTTCCAGTGTCTAAATAGCAAGATTGCCACATGATAAACACTGAATTTGATTACTCTTAGCAGGATAAAGCACTAACTTCAGCTCTTCAGCCATCCGGAGAGAAATGTTTTGTGGGGGACCTGGACCTACAGTTCCATATTCATCAAGAACCAGCACAAAGCTCTCGACCTTTTTTGTTTTTGTTTTGTAGTAACTTTGTTGACTACAAAGAAAGTCCTCATGCTTATATTATTTATACCATTTATGACTGCACATTTTGGGGGGCAATTTTGCAAAAGCCAACTTTCCCATTGCTAACCTGGTAATGCAAAGAACTCTTTCTCTGGAACTGCTTGTACTACTTGGAGCAGTTCTACTCATTCCTGAAAGCTAGATATATTTATACTTCTCATTTGCAATTAAAAAAGTAAGTCTTTACACTTTGTAGTCTTTGAGACAGAAGGTGAAACTAAAGCCAAAAAATGGCAGCAGGAAAAATAGATAACGTAATCTACTTATTGGGTGGTTGGGATGATAGAGTATGGGAAGTGAACTGTGTCTTTGAGTGTTCCATTTCTACCAGTTGTGTAAACAATTTCCCCTCCCCCATTCATTAGTATCCATGTATGTTTCTGTCATTGAGTTTGTTAAAACTTTGCTTAGGAAAAGCAAATGAACAAGATCTACTCACTAGCTTTAAGGGGCAAGTGACTGGTTAGTTTTAAAGTCCCTCCTCATTTGGACATCAGACTGCTCTATTATTCTTTTTTTAATAATATATTTTATTGACTATGCTATTAGTTGTCCCATTTTCCCCCCTCTATTCCCCTCCATCCTGCACACCCCCTCCCACCTACATTCCCCCCCTTTAGTTCATGTCCATGGGTCATACATATAAGTTCTTTGGCTTCTACATTTCCTATATTATTCTTAACCTCCCCCTGTCTATCTTCTACCTACCATTTATGCTACTTATTCTCTGTACCTTTTCCCCCTCTCTCCCTCTCCCACTCCCCTGCTGATAACCCTCCATGTGATCTCTATTTCTGTGATTCTTTCCTGTTCTAGTTGTTTGCTTAGTTTGCTTTTGTTTTTGTTTTAGGTGTGGTTGTTAATAACTGTGAGTTTGCTGTCATTTTTACTGTTCATATTTTTGATCTTCTTTTTCTTAGATGAATCCCTTTAACATTTCATATAATAAGGGCTTGGTGATGATGAACTCCTTTCACTTGACTTTATCTAGGAAGCACTTTATCTTCCCAGATAAAGTGCCCTTCCATTCTAAATGAAAGCTTTGCTGGATAGAGCAATCTTGGATGTAGGTCCTTGCCTTTCATGACTTGGAATACTTCTTGCCAGCCCCTTCTTGCCTGCAATGTTTCTTTTGAGAAAGCAGCTAACAGTCCTATAGGAACTCCTTTGTAGGTAACTGTCTCCTTTTCTCTTGTGGCTTCTAAGATTCTCTCCTTCTGTTTAATCTTGGGTAATGTATTTATGATGTGTCTTGTTGTGTTCCTCCTTGGGTCAAGCTTCTTTGGGACTCTCTGAGCTTCCTGGACTTCCCGGAAGTCTATTTTCTTTGCCACATTGGGAAAGTTCTCCTTGATTATTTGTTCAAATAAGTTTTCAATTTTTTGTTCTTCCTCTTCTCCTTCTAGTACCCCTATGATTCAGATGTTGGAACGTTTCAAGATGTCCTGGAGGTTCCTAAGCCTCTTGTCATTTTTTTGAATTCTTGTTTCTTCATTCTTTTCTGGTTGGATGTTTCTTTCTTCCTTCTGGTCCGCACCATTGATTTGAGTCCTGGTTTCCTTCCCGTCACTGTTGGTTCCCTGTACAGTTTCCTTTATTTCACTCAGCATAGCCTTCATTTTTTCATCTAATTTGCAACCAAATTCAACCAATTCTGTGAGCATCCTGATTACCAGTGTTTTGAACTGTGCATCTGATAGGCTGGTTATCTCTTCGTGGCTTAGTTGTATTTTTTCTGGAGCTTTGATCTGTTCTTTCATTTGGGCCATTTTTTTTTTGTCTTGGGGTGCCCAAGCAATGAAAGGTTAAGTGCCTAAGGCAGGTTCTGCTGAAAGGACTGATGCACCCTACTGTCTCTGAACGAGCAGGTAAAAATGCTGGAAGAACTTGTCCCCGTGTAAAAAGTCTACCCGCATCCACACAACTGCGGTTCCTTGGAAGAAAGTACGTTCTTGGTGGAAGGGATCACTGCTCTTTTCTTTCCAAGTTTTCTGCCTGCCTGCTCTATTATTCTGCTATCACTCTATGAGTAGCTAGCTGATAATTACAGGGACAGCTAACATTTTCTGAGCACTAACAATGTATTAGGTGCTGTATAGGCATGCCATACACTTCCTCATTTAGTCCCATAATACGCTGATGCATCTCTATCACTGTCATTGCCATTTTATTGGTGAGGCATTTGAGGCTTAGGCTAATTAGATAACTCAAGTTACATAGCCCAGGCAGCCAATTCTTCTGGAGCTGGAATTAACACAATGTGTCATGCTCTGAGCAAATTTACAATCAACAGTATCCCAGCGTTTTTCTGAGGACAACATTTGAAGGTGTTTTGATGATGTAGTGAAACATCTTAATTGATAGGAGATATGGATGTGGTTACGTGTTTTCTTTGTTCATTTTATAAATGACTTGTAACCTCTTCACTTGGGCCTCTACTTCCTTTTCCATTTGATTATATTTATGTCTTGAACCCAATGAGCTCTCTTCTCAAGAGTGACAAGGAGAAGAAAGGAACCATGGTAGGTAGACAGCAAGGGTGGAGATAAAAAAACACAGGGGGAGCCCTAAAGTCTCATCGTTAGTTTTATACTCCAAAGGGAAACTTTAATACTACACATGGAGAACTCAACCGTCTTCATCATTTTACACACTGAGTGAGGATAATTTGTGTGAGGATTACAACCTGAATCTTCTTAGGTGTCTGGTTGCTGACATAGCAGCCGCCTTTGAATCTCCAAGTTGTTTCCCTGCTGATTAATCTCCAGAGCAGCCAGTTTATAGATGGGAGGAGTTTTAACTTTATCTTTTCTGACCACACTCCCACTTTACACCTTTATATCAGGAAGAACTCTGACTCTATGTTGCTGCGAGGGGTTTGCAGGTGTGTGCGCTTTCGTGTGTGTGCACCTGGATCTTCCTGGAGATGTAGGAAACAATGGTGAACTAGTGTGGGAGGGTGAGGGCCTGTTTGGTATAACAAACTGAAGGCACCAAGGAGGCTGCATTTGTTGTGAGTTAAAAGGTTTATAGAAAGATTTTCTTAGTAATGTCTAAGATTTTAATAGGGTAATTAATCTTTCTAAGTGTTAGTGCCAGATTATGGGATCAGCTATTATCCCTGACTGCAGAGTAATCCTTTGTGTGTTGCTATGAGCAGGACTAAGTGAAGAGAATACTCAAGTTGCCAAACAAAGATATGGCTGCAGCTAGCTTGTTTAGGTTTTTAAATGAATTTTCTGGTGCAGCTAAAAGAACCCCTGCTTCAGGGGACTATCATTGCCCTTTAATAGCCATTGAGTTGAAGGGAAGGCAGAGGAATAAATATACATGCTTTATGCTATTTATTCCTTAACAGCCAATTATTATTATTTTTAAAATAATGACAGGCATATTCATTGGAGACCTAATTTTAAGCTGGAAAACAACTTATCAAAAAGAAAGATCTTTAGGATTAAGGACAAAAGGGTTTATCTAATTCTAAAAGTTCTGCCTCTTTCTCTTTCCTTAGTCTAAGTTAGATGCAAATGGCCAAACAATCCAGCAAGTAAACAAAAATTGAAGGGAAAGCACAGCAGTGAATGAGACTTAGCTATAGCCTTTATGCAATATTATTTCACAAAGCCTATCAGAATCTTGATTACAGATAGATGGCTTTTTTTTCTGTGTAGTTTCTATATTAAAAGAAAAAAATTCAGAACATATCACACCATATGAAAACCCTGAAGGTGTAATGATTCTGTTGCAACCCAGCCAATGGCCTCTGCTCTGGCCTTAGTTAAAATTCCCCTTGACTTTGATGAGGATTTGGCTCTGGCTGTCTAAGTGGAGCAGTTATTCAGAACTATGTCTATTGGTTTGGCAATTGGTTATAGTTACTGCTTACTTTCCCCAAACTGCTCCAAATATTTTGATTACATAAACTCTTATAGTTCAGAACTGCTAGCACCACTGCCCAGCTAGGAAAGATTTCTCCATTGAGTTGTAACTCTCTCCCTCTCTGTGGGTCCCTTTGTGCTGGCTCCACCGCTGACTGCTTACTACAGGAAGGGCCACCGGGTTTCTTCTTCCTTCAACACTGTCTGTATTTTGGTGTTAAATTCTACTTGTTGGAGATGTGCCAGAGGACACTGGTGGGTGGCAGGGAGACATTCCATAATTTGCTTTTTGTACAGAAGTGATATGAGAATGATGACTTAAACCAGATGTGACTAGTGTTTTCCTGTGTAGGGTGAGACAACATGTTTCATGGAGAATTTAAGGAGTGAGGAAGTGCTGGGCTGTGGGTTCTTGTGATGTTAGTCACATCAGTGCTTTAGTTCTGTTTAAAGTGGTTATATAGTTATACTCTGTCAAGATGCCAAGCTTCTAGTACCTGAGCTGATAGGAAGGTCAGTGGACATGGGAGAAGGCTCAGGAAAGTAAGAGGATGATCAGGATGCACGTGGTTATCAATCAGCCCACATGCCACAAGAAATGGTTCCCGCAGCAGCTTGGGCTGGGGAGTTTGCCAGTGTAGCCCCCATGTGTTAGGTGGTGCTCTCAAGTAACATTCTCAGACTGCTGCTGCTGTGGGAGGCATATTACCCAGGCACAGTCATGGTATCACTCAGTGACGTTCAAATAAGAAGTTGTGATTTCCAGCCAAAGGGTGTTACAATCCTCTCGACGCCATGCAGAATAGGGATCATGGTAGGGGGGGGCCAGTAGGTGTAGAAATGTGCATGAGAGAGCTGCAGCACCAAGCGGTCCTTCCTGTCTATAAGTGAAGGGAGCAGGCAGCACGGTGCGCATTGGCATATTTTGCACGGCCTATTGATGGGAGAACACCATCTTGGAGAAACCGATTAATAAAAACTCAAGATTTGAAATGAGTGCCAGCCTTTGTGGATGAAAAGCCTGAGCATTTGGGAGAACTCCTTGGGGCGAGCATGCAGAAAAGGTTGCAGAGCAAGATAAAGACATGCACACTCTCGAAGAATTCTGGTTGGAGAAGAGGAGACAACCGGATATCCAGGTTAGGAAACATTGTACAGTTCCTCTGGTTGCTTCATATTAGTGTGTGCGTGGGGTCTTAGAGTGCTGATGTTAACATATCCTCTTGTCTTACTAAAATTCAGTGTTGTCGAGTCCCCAGTCTGGGTGGACTCTTTTTGGCTGTTGCAGGCAAGATTCTGGGTTCCATGTTGGGCCAAATGAAGAACTATAAGCTTAAACAGAAAGCTGCCTCAGCAAGCTTAACTTCTGGGTCTGTGTGCTCCATTCCAACATATGTGGAATGCTGTCACTGTTACAGTGTAAATCCTCATCCATACTGCATTTGAGATATTGCTGAAGACATGCTGTCAATGTGTGTGGGTTAAGATTGTTTTTTGGGCATTTTTTCCCCATTGTACAGATGAAGGAAATGGCAGAATAAAGAGTGTGAGTTTAGGAGAGGGTAAGCTTGGCTCCTCTTGATGGGGAAGCAAGATAGAGTAACATTTTATTTTGATACAATCATTTCTCTTCTTGCTAATGATAAGGTCAAGTGTCCATGTGTTGGAATTTAAAAAAAATGAAGTTCTTCGGTGGGTTCCTGTCAACTCCAACTCAGGTCACCAAGATAGTGGAAAGTAAACAGAGAGCCGACCCCATGAAGGGAAGAATGACCGCACTCCCACGTTGTTTATCAGAGTCTCTCTGTTCCAAAAATTTCCAGTTACAGAATCACTTTACAAGTGTCAATGTATTTATCAACTTAATTTATGATAGTCCTGGAAATATCTTCATGTCAAACAAAGGTAAGTAATAATGCCATTTTACAGGGAGTTTTTTTCTTTCATCCCTTTAAGGATTTAAATTTGTTTATAAAGGTAACCCATGGCCATGGTAAAATATCAGAATGTGCAGCAATAAAAAGTGTATTGTCAAAAAAGTTAGAATATACAAAAGGGTACAAAATTGACTTAGAGTGGCTTCTAAACTTTCTTATAACTTTTTGAGCATACTGGTTTTGTGTAGCTCTCTTGCACTTTTTAAATATATAGAAATCTCAAAATACAAAATACATGCATTCAATTTGGAAGTTTCTTCTTTTGTTTTGCTCCTTTTTTTTTTAAGCTCAAGAGTATTGGTCAAAATGGTCTACTTCTCATTGACCTTAGAAGTTTTTCTAATCTTGGAAAATCGTCCATCAGGTGAAGCTTTGGAAGTGTTATACATACAGTTTTTAAAAACTGATCTACTGTCTTTCTCAGGACTACTACCCACCCTTGCTTCTGTTTGCTGGTTTCTTTGCTTCCTAGCAGAACCCACAGAGCTTCATACATGTGTTAGATATGCGCGTTCCTGGGTCAGTGGAGTGGCTGCTGGTCCCACTTCCAGAACCAATTAGAGATCACAATGTACCACTACGTAGAAATCTCAACTCTCGTTTTATAACCTAGATCTGGTGTTTAAAAATGTTGTTCTTTGAAGCCTTCCCTCCCTCCCTCCACCCTTCCTTCCTTCATCGCTCCCCTTCTTTTTCTTTCTTCCCCCTCTCTCTTTTCTTCCTTCCCTCCTCTTTTATTCTCTTATCATTTTTCTCTTGATTTCTCCTTCCTTTCTTGTTGTTTTGTATAGAATCCTTTTTTTAAAGGTAGATAAAAGGTCTTATTCTTGTAACAAGAAACACAATTTTAGTGCCAAGTAGGTTAATATCACTAAACACATACAGTTAACTAAGATGCCGAGGAGGAATATTTATGAATTACAAAATTCCCAAGAGTAATTTTATGAAAAGGAATAGCACTTTTATTATGCTATCTGCATGTGTCAACATACATTCACATGCATGGACATGTGACTATTTTTATTCCCAAGCACTTACTCATAGTTCAGAAAGGAGCCTCGGAGATCATTTCATTCATCCATCTCATTTCGCAGAAGTTAGGGCACTTGCCCAGAGACACCAACGTGCATTTGTCAGAGCTGTGTGTGAAAGTCTTTGGCCTTCCAAGTTCCCCCATTTGGTCATGGGGTTATAAATTTGTTTTGCCTGTCTTTCTTCCAAACTTATTTTGAAAAACTCTATAGAAAAATTAAAAGAAATACTATGGTTAATATTATGATCACCAATATACCAGTACAATTTTCATCATTCGTTAACATTTAGTCACCTTGGTTTCCCTCCCTGTCTCTCTCTCTCTGTCTCTCTCCTGCACGTAGATGTATGTAGGTATGCATGTGGATATCTATACCTTTTTTTTTACTTTATTTTTCTTTTTTCTAAGACATTTGAAAAGAAGCTAGAAACATCACTCTTAAATAGGATGTGTTTTTAAGAACAAAGGCTTTCTTTTATGTAAGCAGAAGAAATTATCTCAATGTAACATTGACATATTATTGTATCATTTTACTCTATATTGTATATTTTTATATTTATTATTATGATTGATACTATATGTTCAGTCAATATTTATATTTTCAACTTTCCTTGTAATGTCCTTTAGTTTTTCTCTTTTCAATGTGATAGTCTGAGTAAGGATCACATTTTGCATTTAGTTTTCATGTGTATTTAGTGCTTTTTAAATCTGTAATGATTCTTCTTTCATGTTTTTTAGACTCTTTTTTCAACACTGGCAGTTTTGAAGAGTCATGTCCAATTGCTTGGATGAATTTGGATTTGACTGTTTCCCTAGGATTAGCATCAAGATAAACAAATTTTTAAGGCAGTAACACTTCAAAGGTGATGTTTTATACTTGCCATATCTCATCAACAGGAATGTATTGTCAGATGACCTATTATTGTAGAGGCTAATATTTACATTTAAAAAAATAAACCTTTATGGACAAAGACATTTAAAGGCCATGAAAAACACTATGAGAACAAAGGCATCTCACTCGAGAATCCTGTATATTTGTTATAGAAAATAACTTAGAAGCCAATTTTGAATCACTCAAAGCAATATGTCATGCATCGTTACCATTTAAAAATTGCATTTATTTAAAAATGCATGGTATCTGGGTTTCAGTTTTCTCACTGTCAGTGTAATTTTATTAATAAGTATTAGACATTGGGTCACAGTACAATCCTAATTTCTCTCTTCCTTCTATGTAGAATTGCTATTTTCCTCACCTCATCCTGTGTATTTCTACATTTCGAAAGATTGAGCCTCTTATGTCATTTTATAACTGGAATAATGCTAAAGTATTACATGCTGAAGGCTTTGCTACCAATTCATTGTGATTTAACCATTAATTCATGACTGAAGAGCTTGAGTGGTAACCTTTTGAGGAGTCATTACAATGCCTTTAATTATGGCTGGAAGGAACCTATGGCAGAACAGGGCTGGGGAAGTGTTTTGCTGGGTGGTGGTGGTGGACAGGGGAGGGCTCTTCTTAGGTCTCACAGATCACGCCACGCGTGATTTGACTGCCTCACTCTCTTTCTCCCTTTCATATTCTAAGAACGTGATTACTTTCATTATATTTCTTGACTATTTAAATGGCTTTTATAAAAATATGCCCAAATTCTGTTAACTTTAAGGAAAACAGAACCTTTCAACTCACTTTCAAAAATGAAATTTATTGCTAATCTTTCACTTATAAAAATCATTCACACTCTTTGTAAGAAACTAGCATCTAATGAGTCACATCCATATGAATTTTGGTGTATTTTCTTAGGCTTTTTTAGTCAATGCAGACTTTTGCTGATTTGTATTACATAGTATATACACATTTTATCTTTTTAAAACCAAATATTTTAACATAAGCATTTCTCTTACAGAAAATTCATAGTAATCATGTCTTAATGGCTACACAGGATCCTATTATAATGAAGTCACAATTTATTTCATGTTTCTTATTTTTGTTTATATAGGCAGTGTATATCCTTAATCATAAATTTGTAACCAAAGATTTTCCTGAATTTCAAAATATTACCTTGGGGGATGTAGTAAATATTGATATACAGTTTTGCAAAAAAGTAGTAGGCTATATTTCTTTTATCAATGTATGTGATTACATAATATACATGTAAAATATAGGTGATAACTTTACTATCAACATTGTGTATTATATTGAAAAAAAGACACTTTGTTAATTTTATAGGCCAAACTTAAAAGTGTTTATCTTCACTTTTATTACTGGACTACTATGGAGGTACAACATTTCTTGTTTTATGATCCAGTTGCAGTTCCTTTTTCATGCATATCTATGTCCTTTGTTCACTTATCTTTTGGAGTTTCTATGGTTTAAGTATCATGCTTTATGTATTTTTAATAGAACAAAGATAAATATCATTTGACTGTTTTATCTGTTATAGTATTTTTTCCTGGTTATTTGCCTTTTACTTAACTGAATTTTATCTTTGTCTTCTTTACCAAGAAGGAAGACATTTAAATTGCACAGAGTAAAAGTAACATGAGTAAAGTTAACTGAAGTTCAAGAAGGTGTGAAGGACTTTGCTTCTTCAAATATGTGGAGCTACTTCTCTGAGGAAGTACTTTTCAAGGTAATGAAGGAATTTGGAGATGCAATTATGGAAAAATATTGCTCATCTTTGAGGAAGATAGTATTTTTTAAAATGAGCAGAACTATAAGATCTAAGCTTACTATGCTATTATTCTGATTACTATGCAGTTATTACTCTGGCAATATTCTGTTTATAAGAACTCTTCACAAAAGAAAACAGTGACCAGTTAGAACCAGAACAAGTCCATCAACAACAAAAAAATATGTTAAAGTAACTAATTTACACAGGCTATTATATTAAAATATAGAAAGAATTCTGTGAACACAGTATTTTGTTATATTTCTGCAGGGATTTATTGGAAACTTTTATAATATTCTTGTAGGCAAAATAGAGAAATATGGGCTGGGTAATATTCTTTTAGGTCAATTAGCAACTGGTTAAAGAGCTCACACAATAGGATGCTGACTGATGGGAGCCTCAAGTTGTGTTCAGCAGTACTCCAATACAAGCTATAGTTTAATGAACATTTTTTTAATTACTAGGATGAAGAGATCAAAGTCTTCTTATCAAATGTGTGTAGGTCCCAAACTGGGAACCTTAATGAATATGGTAAATGAAGGAATTTAATTGATGGAAATCATGGTAGTAGGCTTACATGTAAAGAATGATAAGCTTAGTTTAAAACAATGAATTGAGCAAGTGTAAGATGGGGAGTCTTCATGCAAGTAAAATAATTGAGTGTCTTCACTGTCTGAGAGCTCCAAACAAGGGAAGAGTATGATGTCCTTATTTGTACTAGTCAAAGTTTCCTAGAGAAAACGAAAACCAATAACACACACACTTATGCACACTAATTGGGTAGGGGGTCGACAGGCCTGAAATCAGGCAGGCTGGACATTCTGGTAGAAGTCAGTGTTGCAGTCTTGAGTCTGAAGGCAGTCTGGAGTCAGAATTTCTTTTTCTTATGGGGATCTCCTTAAGGAGAACGCTATGCTTTCCTCAAAGTCTATCCTTCACAGCAACATCTAGATTGGTGTTTGACCAAGAAATTGGGTACCATAGCCTAGTCAAATTGACATAGAAAATTAACCATCCAGATATTATTTATGGAATATTGAGCTCAAGTGATAAAATTATCATACCCAGAGAACATTTACTGTTCTCTGCACTTCTCAGAACACATCTCATATTTGGGTTTAGTTATGGGTAGCAGTTTGTGAAGCTCATTTCCACTGGAACAAGTCAAATGTTAAGTTGATTGAGATGGTAAAAAGCTGGGAAAACATTCCATTTAAAGAATAGTTGGAGGAACTGTGATGCTCCTTCAGAACATAAGGCCCCGAAATGCTCTGTTAGTCAGAACTCTTCTGGCTGGAAATGACTTGTACTGACATATGCAAAAAGTGAAATGGACGGACCTATGTCACTGAAAAGTCCAGGAGTAGACCTGGCTTAAAGTTCAACTGATGTCCCTCAATCAAAACCGTATTATCTGATCTCTTTCCTCTTTCTCTTGGCTCTGATTCATTTGGCTTCATTCTCAGGCAAAGACCTCTCCATGAGGTGGTGCCTGAAAGTTTGAGCTTGCATCATTCTAAAACTAACAACCCATATGAGAAAGAGAACTTCTCTTTCTGAAAGATTCTGTAAAAACAACTGGAATTATGTCTCATGATTTAGCTTTGTCAAATGCCCAGTTGTAAACTACACACTGTGGCAGGCCATTTGTATGCATTTATTGGCAGGACTGGGTCACATACCCTTTCCAGTGTGAGAGCCTCCAACCCCTGTAACCAACCACATGGATTAACAGTGAGTAAGGTATGGCCAAAGTAAAATTAGATGCTATTACCAGAATAAGTGGCAGAATAGGTACTGGCTAGCAAAAAAGGCACCCTTTATTATAAAGGACCCGATAACTATTTTTTAAACATTTGAAGGGCTGTAATGTGTGAAAAGAATTAGGATTTTCCTATGTACTGCCCCTCCTCCCCACCAAAAGGAAGAATTGGTATAAGTGGGCGGACATGAAGGGGAAACAGAAATTTGTCTCTACAGAAGGAATAATGTTCTCGTAGAGTACCAGTATGGTGTGTGTTGTAACCTGTGCCCTGTCCCTAAAAGAATTTATGCAGAAACTTGACGGATATTATAGAGGTGATTCCTGTTTTGTATTAAAGAATTGCCTAGATATTAGACAATCCCTTCTGTTTCTGTGACTTCATTCATTATTCTGTTCATTATATGTGTATGCCAGTGCATGCAGAAAACCTTGTGGTTATTATATCCCCCTGGAGAGAAATTGAATCCCATTGCCCAATAAGGGAATTATTTAATGTCAATTGTTTGTGAATTGTTAGTTCTGTGCCTGCTGAATCGCCTCCACGTTTCCGGTTCTTGTTAATGTAGCATTACCCAAGACAGAAGTAGCTACACATGTGGCAAAGAAGAGATAATGCTTGCCAGGAGCAAGGCGTGGGAAGACAAATGGGTGGGGTTCACTTTACCCTTGTGTACAGGTCACTTCCGCAACAAATAGAGTATTCAATTTCCACTCCGTATTTCACTTCTAGTACCAAACATGAAGAGAATGTGGACCGTAAGGAAGAAATAACACTAAAGGGAAGCCCTCAAAGATAATTCTATCATCCATAACACCAGGCGCTTTCTGGCATTATGACTAATAAAGCTCAGCTAAAAACATGTTCTAAATATTTTTATGTGCAAAAAATAGAAAATCATTATAAAATAATGGTTGTTATTTCAAACCATGACTATAAAATGCCCTTGGGACAGAAGTGTCTAATTATGAAATAAAACAACTTTTGTATCCCTCTGGCAATGTTTTCAAACTATTGCTCTCTCCAAAGTAGTCACTATAATTAGTCCAATTCCCCAGAAGAAATGAAAAGTGTAGGGGAATTCATTTAGGGCTGTAGCTTAGGGCTATGTCTTGGATTAGGACCAAATGGACTATTAAAATGTGAGTGTGAAGTGAGTGTATCAGCATCATGGGCAAGAGGAATGCTTCTGACAGGAATTACTTGACACTGTCTTTCAGTCATAGCATTTTTATGTTTGCTTTACAGAGGTAAGTTGAGAGTTATGAATTCTAGGAGGAGTTGGATGACCTTCGATGGAAGTTTGTCCCATCACTGTTAGTTGTGCCATCTCCTCAAAACCCAGCTTTCCTAGTTTTTAAATGGGGTTAAGAATATGGCTGCCTATTTAGAAACATGAAGGCTTTAAAAAAAACAACAACCAACAAATGAGCAAGAAATGGACGGAAAGAATCAAGATTTCTCTTATGTTTCCCCTTGAAATAGTTTAAAGAATATAAATATTCTAGAATTATAAAAATTATTATTAGGATAAGCATTTCATATTTTGCTACCTAAAATTTATTCCTACTAAATTATTTTAAAATACATCTATTAAAATTATTTCATGTGTGATTTGTTAGGAAATATTATGTTATACTTATATTTTAAAAGCCAGTAGGACAGCATAGTGTTTTAAAAGTGGGCTGGATACTTTCCGGCTTGGGGCGATCACTGCTTTCTCAAGCTGGGATGCCTCTATGTGGATTTCCTTTTGTGGACTTTGGATTCGTCGCTATGGGCTCATCCTCTTATTTGTTCTCAGAGTGAGAGTTGAATACAATCTATGTCAGTCAAGGTCCTGGCAGGAAATTGGGCAATTTGAACAGAGTTTAATAAGGGGCCTATTCACAACAGTGTGTTCAGATTATAGAGAAACCACAAGGTACAATCCAGTATGACTAAGGAGAGGAAGAGTTCCCAGAGCCCTGAAAGGAAGCACTGTGTGGAGCGGGATGCTTGACAGGAGCTGTGACCTTCAGTCTAGGGCCAGCGTGATCCTGTGGTGACACTGCAGAGAGGGAGCTCATGAACCTGACCACCATCTTTTACTCTTTCTGAGTTCCTCTCTACTTTAGTGGGTTCTCTTCTTGGAGAGTGCAAGAAGCTTGCTGATGGAGTCGTCTACACTGATTTCTGTCTACTCTCTGATTTCCTGTCTACGCTAATTGGTTCTCTCCAGACAACCCAACTGGCAGCTAGAGTACAAGAAGCTTGCTGATAGAGTGGTCCACACAAGTCAGGCTTCCAGGACACACAGTGAAGAGTGCACAGTGGATTGGCACAGGTTGAACAGAAGACATCCCCCACAGTCTGTAGTAGCTTCCATACTCAGAAGCAAAAAGGGGATAGATAACAGGCTACTACTGTATTTGACTAGAATTGAAACAAAACCTCAGAGGTGGACATGGGAAGGTTTCATTTTCTTGTTGAAGAATAAAACACACATTCAGGCCTTTGCCAAGGAACACGGCCTGAGAGTTTACTAAGCCAGGGCGTGCTGCAACAAGCCCTCTGCATGACCCAGCACTGAGTCTCCCTCTTTCTTACGTCTCGTTTTATTCTCATTTTCTACAACATGAAAGCAATTTGTCTGGGTTTAGAAAAATCACATATTGGGAAACTGTGAAGGACACTTGTCTGAGAATCATCCTACAGTTTTCAAAAGATTGGACATGATAAGAAGGAAACAGAGGACTCGGAGGTGCTAAAGGCAACAGCTCAGAATAAGAGATGATTTTAAAGATTATTTATGGCAAAAAGGAGCATTGAGGGAGGTTTTCCCGTGTCTCCTTTTTTTTTTCCTTAGCAAATTCAATAGAAATAAAACATTTTAAAGTGATTAACAGCACATCCAGGAACCAAACTTCATATTCTTTTCATTTTGTTCTTTCCCTCTTCTAAATTAGGCAATTAATTTCTTCTGTTAGGAGGGTTTTCTCTACTTTTTAACAATTGGCTTTACTAAGGTGAACTAATTTCAATAATCATTTTATAATTATTATTTGTTTATATCATCTTAAAAATATACACAATTATTTTATAGGAAAACATACCTTCAAATAGAATATCTCTATGTATTTTTTCTTTTTATAATTGAATTTACTGGGGTGACACTGTTTAACAAAATTATACAGGTTCCGGGTGAACAATTCTACTACACATCATCTGTGCACTGTATTATGGTGTGTGTTCACCACCCCAAGTCAAGTCTCCCTCTGTCACCATGTGTCCCCTCCAACCTCTCCTTCACCTCCCTCTGTCCCCTTCCTCCACCCTGGCAGTCACCACACTGCTGTCCTTGCCCATGATTTTTTTCTCTCCTTCCCCCCACCCCCACTCAATCCCTCCACCCCATCCCCACACCTAGCCACCACCCCCCTCCACCGGACATCTGTCAGCCAGCTCTCTATCTATGAGTCTGTCACTATTTTACTTATTGGTTCATTTTGTTTACTAGGTTCTGCATATGAGTGGAATCATATGGTACTTTTCTTTCTCTGACTGGCTTATATTACTTAGCATAATGCTTTTCAGGTCCATCCATACTGTTGTACAGGGTAAGATTTTCTTTTCTTTTTTTTAATGGCCGAGTAGTATTCCATTGTGTAAATGTACCACAGCTTTTTTATCTGCTCATCTAGATGGGCACTTGGGCTGCTTCCAAAATTTGGGTACTATAAATAATGCTGCAATGAGCTCTTACTGTTTATTGATTTATTGATGATAGCCGTTTGGACAGGTATGAGGTGATACCTCATTGTGGTTTAGATTTGCGTTTTTCTCATCATTCATGACATTGAGCATCTTTTCATATGTCTATTGGCCATCTTTGTGTCCTCTTTGGAGAAGTGTCTCTTCAGATCTTTTGCCCATTTTCTAAATTGGATTGTTTGTTTTTTGGTGTTAAGTTATCTAAGTTCTTTATAAATTTTGGGTATTAACCCCTTATCAGATGTATCATTGGCAATATGTTCTCTCATTCAGTGGGTTGTCTTTTCATTTTGTTGATGTTTCCTTTGCAGTGCAAAACCTTTTTAGTTTAATGTAGTCCCATTTGTTTATTTTTTCTTTTGTTTCCCTTGCCTGAGGAAATATATCAGAAAAAACATTGCTAAGAGAAATGTCTGAGATTTTACTGCCTATGTTTTCTTCTAGGATTTTTATGGTTTTGAGACTAAGGGAACTCTAGTGCACTGTTGGTGCAGATGCAGATTGGTGCAGCCACTGTGGGAAGCAGTATGAAGTTACCTCAAAAAATTAAAAATTATGACCCAGCAATTCCACTTCTGGGAATTTATCCAAAGAAACCTGAAACACTAATTTGAAAGAACATACCAACTATGTTCCTTGTATTTGAAAGGGTCTCCTTAAATACAAAAATTTGTCCGTTTTTATTTCTCCCAAATTTCCATTCCTTCTCTCTTATTTACCCTGAAGTGTAGATCTGGGGAAAATGGTTTTAATTAACTCCATGGTTTGAAAGTTTTATAATTTACTCTTGGGTCATAGGTATGTTTTGAGAATAAATACAATAGTACCTGTAAAAGTATTCTGAGTTTTGAGTGGACTTAGATGGATTCAAGGTGTCATTGTTAACCAGAGGAGCCATGATTCTCCAAACGCAGCCACAGACAGGGCAAAGGAAAGCCCCTCAGTGGATGGCCATCTTTCAAAACCTGCAGTTCATTTTCCAATTAACAAAGTAAATGGGTACTGTCTGAGTCGTAGACAGGGTGCCTGCAGACATAGGTAGAGACATTTTCGTGTCTGGGTGATACACTGTCTGATACAGGAAACAGTATAGAAATACATCTCTGGCTCTGAAATGCTTTCTAAGAAGATAAATAGAATTTGACCCACCGGATTGGACAGCCACTCAGGCTGTGATGGGGATTTAAACTTTGTGGCTGCCTAGAGCTGTGAGTTCACACGGGTTAGTGCCTGGATTGCTTTCCAGATCACTGTCCAGCTTGCGAGCCACAGAACTTTTTCCTTTCTTATTTTGTTACGATGAAGAGGTTACAAGAATCAGAAAAATGTAATTGGAGGTTAGTTTTAGTCCAATGGAAACTGACAAACCCTTAAAGAAAATTGAGATAAGTCTCTTCCTTTGTTTATGTCTAAGAGCTGAGGAGAAAAAATTTTCTTGATATCTCAAAGCATAGTTGTTCTTACAAAAGCTATCAGTCCAGTGAAAACCAAACTGTTGAAGAGAAGTTAATTCATTTCTCTAAGCATCTCTTTTTTCAAACTATCCTAAAAAAACAAGCGCAAATAAGGCCTGAGGAAACTGTGAAGTCAAATTGGTGTTAAATTTACATTTCTAATAAGATAAGTGCATTGTTTTAAAAGCTTTCTGTGTGATGTGGTTGATGTAGAAATCATTGGAACAGAGTATTTTTAAATTTAAATTTTGTTTTTTGGTTTGGTTTATTTATTTTTATTGGGTTTGGGGAAGAGATGCAGAAATTGGGAGAAGTTTGTGGTTGACTTTTATTGGATTATATTTAAAAAAAATTTATACCTGTAAATAGAGCTCTATTTTTACAAAATTGATGTTATTAAAACTAAACACAAGAATAATTCAGTGTACAGCCATCTAATTTTGAGACAATGAGGACCTGAATGAAGAGGGCAGGGGTAGGAGTGAAAAGGTGAGAGGGATGCATGCAATGTAGACAGGGATTGGCTGGGTATTGTGGCTGAGAGGCAAACTGAAGAAAATCCCAGTGCCTTGTGTTCATGGGTAAATGAGAGAATCATATTAACATTAATAGCATAAGGATATTTGAGGGGCAACTTATCTTCCGAGGGTGGAAATGAGGTGAAGAATCTTGATATTTGTAGATACAACTTTTGCAACATCCCGTATTCCATAACGACATTAAAATGTTTCATCGTGTATTAATTTCTAAAGAACACAACTTCCTTGAGTTGTGAAGATTAAGTGAGGGAACATATATAAAATGCGTAGGGATTATGATTATGATTACCATCATTGTAACACAAATATTAAGCAAGTATTGAACAATTCCTATATGCCAATATTTTTGTAAGGTTTATATATCTATTAACTAATTTAATTCCAACAGCTCTATTAAGTAGGTACTGATATCACCTTATTTAGTTGCCTCAGAGGAAATTGAGAGTTGGTGAGAGGTAAGGAACTTGTTTGGGGCTACATTGAGTGGCAGAGTTCAGACTCAAATCAGGTAATCAGGCTCAAGAATTCAGCTCCTGGTTACTGTCTCCTATACACTCCTGGGCAGAATTTGAACTGATAATTCTAGGAGATTGAGTGAAGTCGTACATTTTCAGTTATTGAGTGTCCTAGCCAATAGCCCTGCGTCCATACCTCAGTAAATCTCATGAAGTTGAGGATGTTCAAAGAATCCTGAGAAAGTCAATGAGTCTATGAGCATAAAGGAAAAGACTTTAACATTTTATGTAAACTGTAAAAACACATGGTCAGTTTTTTAAAATATCTATTAACAAATGGATTCACAGTGATGTAATCATAATTTCAGTTTTCTTAATTTATTTGTTAACTGTTTTCTTGAGTACCTATCATAGTGCTAAGTACTTTGGGGCATTTGCTGCAGAAGAAGAAAATCCCTTTTCTTAATCTTCCAGCACAGTGAGAGGCAGATGAATGAAATGCAAGCACAGTAGAGTGAAGTAATATGGTTAAACATTGAACAACACAGGGATTAGAAGTGCTGGCCCCCAGCACCCAGTTGGAAGTCTCCATATAACCTTTGACTCTCCAAAACTTAAATACACTCGGCCCTTTACAACTGCAAATTCAATCAACTGAGGCTTGGAAAAACACTATTTTCAGTCTGTGGTTGGGAATCTGCAGATAGGAATGTGACAATACTGTTTGTCAACCATGGTTGGTCAAATCCACAAATGAGAAAGCTGTGGATAAGAAGGCCCAATTGAATTGAAAAAAAAAATCCACATAAAGGTGGATCCGTGTGTCCAAACCTGTGTTGTTCAAGGGTCAACTGTACTATAGGTGGAGGTAAGCACCTGGAATGTATTAGCGGTATTGTCTAACTCGGTCATACAAGGTTCGAATGTAATACTTTTTGGAAGAAATGATGCAAAACATGCAACTTGAAGGACGAAAAGGTCAGTGGAGGCAAAAATGAGAGGGGAAGGGAGAAGTTGGAGAGAACAAGCTGTTTGTGAAGCTGCAAATAGTTCAGTATGGCTGAAAGATACAATTTGCTGGGGTTAGCATCAGGTGGGAGAAGATAAAGCTGGAGAAGTGAGCAGTGGTCAGATGCAAAGGCTTTCTAGGATACCTGAGGCATTCGATGCTTATCTTGGGGGCAGTGGACCCTGCTGATGTGATTTAAGTAGAGAAGTGCAAGGATCCAGGAGCATGCTTGCAATATACCTGGAGTATACAGATATGCTGGTCCAGTACTAATCTTGAAGGGCTTTTGGGGTGTACATATTTATTTATAGCAAATTTATATTGAGCATCCACTGCATATATAAAGAAGTTGTAAATCATATGAGGGAAAGATAAACTTGCACCAAAAATTTAGCGTGCCACATGCCCTTGTTTTCTAATAAATATAGTTTTATTTTGGTGCAAACTTACGGACAAATGTGTATGGTGAGATTGTTTCACTACAAAATCACCAGATATTTGACCCGGGAGACAGTTTAACTTGATTTCTAGTCTTGACTGGGCTCTGTGAACCTGGGACAAACCAGTAAACCATCTTAGGCCTAGTTTTTTTTTTCCTTTTATTTTTATCTGTAACATGAGAAAGTTGAGAATATCATCATTAAAGTTTTTGCTGAGATCTAAAAGTCACTTATCGTGGTTTGAAACTTTTCAAATATTACAGCTATGTGAAAAGTGACTAAGTTTTATTGCACATTCTTTTTGTTACGATTTTTCCCTTGCCCCTCCTAGGTGATTTCAGTGGTAGTTTTTGTTTCAGAAGAGGGTGGAATCACAGTAGGATAGTTGAGCTGAAGAACAATTTGGAGACCACCTTATTCATTCCCGCATGTTACAGATGAAGACGCTGGGGCACCCTAATTATGCAACTTACCCAAATTCTAGCAGTGGGTCAGCAGCACAGTGAAGTCCAGAGTCCCATGGGCTTCTGAGCCCAACCCAGTTCTTTTTAAACTCTATTTTGGGGGCCTCTTTTCTCACCTCTGAGAGGGCTATATAGGGTGATGTCTTAGGTAATAAATTGGGAAGAAAGTTGGATACCATGAAAAATTTCATGTGTTAAGGTAGAATTGTCTGTATCATTGCTAATTAGGGCTGCTGTTTATTTTTCTGGCTTCAAGTCACCTAAAAAATAAAAAAGACACATTATGTATTTGTAAAACTATATAAATATAATGTATATCACTATATACATATATATAAAATGATACATGTAATAACATATATATTTTGTTCCCTTCTTCTTTATGAATGTTTCCTTCTTTTGTACTAATGCTTTCCTCTCTAAAAAAAAAAATTCTTTTTCTTCTTTTCCCTACCTCCAGTTCTCTTACATCAGCAACTAAACGATCTTCCTTTTAGTTCAGGAAGCTGGCAGCCTCCGATCTGCAGCCTTTAGATAGCCAGCTAATTAAGGGGAAAGCAGGTGTGGATGATTCTATTCAGTTCATAAATAAGTGCCAAAAATTAAAGTTATTGGTCTGTGAGTGCTGGCAGGTGGAAGCACTGTTTTATACCTTTAATAGAGGAGGTAAAAGCAGAGAGGGTGGTTAGAAGGGCTTCAGGGTAGGGAAGAAAAAAAAATGACTTTTTATAGCTAAAGCTCTTCAGAAGAGAATGTGTCTATTTCTAAATCACTGTCTTGTTTGGGATTAATTCTAAGACATATAATTGCCTGCCCTAAGGGTGTAATGTTCCCTGAGAAGGGCTTCATAAACTGTATGGCCTGGGCAGAAATAATTCATGGTCTCAAGCTGGTACTTAGTGGTGTAACTCATGACTGACTGCAGCCATAAGTGCCTGCGTTCTTTTGTGATTTCTCTTTTCCATTTTTTACATATGCTCAAATGCCCAGAGTTCCCCCTCTGCAAAACCCCTCACTTAAATGCTGAGAAGAAAAACACGATCTACTGCAGCGCAACTTAATGCATTACTTAATGAAGCGATTTGGAAATAAAATATATATGAGGAAATGAGTTACTGGGAGCACACTTCTTCCTTTGTCATTTCTTTTTTTCCTCCTGATTTTTCCTCTTTCTTTTTCCTTCCTTTGTGTTTAGTAATTTATTTTAGCATTTCTTAACTGGAAGACATTTTTCAGTAGGGTGTTATGGCAGAAGAAAACAAAAGCGTTATATATTACACATTCAAAATACATTAATACACGGTTGAAATGCTAACCCATACAATAGAATAATTATAGGGTATCTTCATTGAAATTGTACACATGGCTTTGTGATCATACTCATTAATTTAGATCTAAATGAAGCAAAATTATTCTGCATGGCTGCTGAGTTAATTTATGTGATATAAGTAAAGAAAAGTTAAATAAAATGTGATGGAAATGAGACTGCAGCTGGGCAATTAGGTCTGGAGGAAGAGGTTCGCTCATCTCCCCAGGCTACTTGGCCTTTCTTGTCTGCAAAGATTATTCGTGTTATTGCAAAGATTTGTTCATTTTAAGATTGTATCTTGGAATGCCTTGACAGAAGTTCTGAAGGGTCCTCACAGACACTTTATTGGGTGGGGAGAAGAATAATGCACTAATATGATGGATGGTTTTGCTTGGAACTATTCAAATATCTAGGTAAAAGAATACAACACTTCTACTGAGGTAAGCTGAATTCCGGGCAGAATGGGAAAAATGCCACGCTATAATGAGTGGTACTTTTAGGAGTCTGAATATCTTGCAAGTAAAGTACATATTGTATATCATTTCAAGTAGACAAAGAGATAAGGTTTATTTTTTTTGTGTCACCATGATTTTCTAGTACTGTAGCAATACATGCATATATATTTTAGAAAAAGCTACTAAATTGCCTTCTCCCTTACTTCAACCCATTTGAGGTGTTTGAACATGGTAACCAGTCTCAATTTTGTGATCAGTGGGATGATAGTTTCTCTTACAAGATGGAAGATTTTGAGTTTAAATGCATTTGAAAGCATCCACAAAAGCCTCTGTCCTTCATTTACTTAAACTTTTATTTCTGTGAGAGAAAAGCATATTCGATTCATTAGAAAAGTTTTCAGTGGTCTAAATTCCGGAGATGCAAAGATAAATAGATAAATAACAGGGCTTCTATCCTCCTGACTGCTTGAATCTAATGAGGGGGGGTGGGGCAAGGACCGGTGCAACAAATGTTGCTGCAAGCCTGGAGGTGGTTAACACACAATGGAAATTCAAAGAGAACTATTTCATATCTGGTGGCAGTGCGGTGAAGACAGCCTTCATGGAGAAAAGGGGTTGGTAAAGTGAGAGAAAAGCAAAATGTAATGACTTTGGGAGGAGATTTCTTCACTTAGGGAAAAGAGGAGAAATTGAAGAACAGAGCGGAGTAATCAGAGACACAGGGGACCATGAGGATGAAGTATTCAGTCAGGGGGAAGGAAGAGAGAGTTTGAGGAAGGACAAGCCCAACAGAGTCAAATGCAGTGGGGTGGCTGAGTAGGAAGAGGGCAGAGGCAAGGCTGTTGAGTTGGGTGTTCAGAAGGTCATTGGCTTCTTCAGTGCAGTGATGGAGACAGAAAACAGGCTGCAAGTGCTTGGAATTGGGTGAGCAGTGGGTTCAGGGCGCTACTCTTTCAAGGTGAACAGAGTGTTGAGATCAATCTAGAAAAAGGAATCTTTTGCAAAAATTGTATGTAGATCTGTGATCCTACCCTGATAGACTTTCCAGCCCATTCTCACTGCAGCTCTCAGTCCCTCACCCCACCGCTTTTTCCTGGTCATTTCTCAGTAGAAACCTCTCCTTTCCTATGCTGACCATGAACATTTGCCCTCTATGTAAGAACTTAGTTTTCACATCGACACATTGTCCCCCTGTTATGTTTTTGTGGAATAAAAAGTAGCTGCTGCAATTGGTAGTGTTGGAGGTGAGGATTCCGGAGCACAACAGTTCATACATCTCTTGGCTGTACAGAGGTCGGAATGCATTTAGCTGCCACGTAGAGGCAATGAGCCAGTTAGCTAAGGAGATTTCAATCCCCCTGGAGTCTTTTAACAAGTTCCCTTCCGTCCAATGGGGCTCTGCGCCTCCATCTGCATTGTGCCACTGAGTTTTATTCTCTCACAAGAACCAGTTGTGAGCACTGTAAAACTTGAGGATTGTTTTGACTCGAAGAGTGGGATGGAAAGAGGAAGAAAGATAAAGAAAGTAATTTACTGTGGTAGAACAATTGCCCATCCAAATTCATCTAGCAAACCTCTACTTTCCGTTTCCCCCTTTGCCTTTCATTTTACCCTGCCTTTGATAAAGTTTTTCTTTAATACTGGTTAGTATAGAAAAATACAGCATTGAGGATTCAAATAAATATATGGCTCAATCTTCTTCCCAAGATTCCAAAGATAAGTGGAAATACTTTTCTGGAACTATTTTTTTTAAATAAGTAAACTTTAATCCCTTAGAGTATTTCATTTATCCTCTCTGTGCCACTTGATTTATGAAATTATTTTCTTGCATAATGCATTTGAAAATAAAGTCTTCTTTTGTCTTATTTGTCAAGGACTATAGAAAGTTCCAAACATTCTCTGGGACATTATATGATCATTTGGGAGAAAAGTGTTGCCTTAGCAGAAATATTGTAGCTGTCACTTATTTGTGGAGACATCAAGAGGACATGAAGCAAAACCAAAGACATAAGAAAGCGGTCATTTCAAGTATAAGTAATTCCAATGACAAAGTTTTGCTCATTTATAGCTTCCACAATTTTAGAAAGTTAATGCTCGGGAGTCTGGAAAAGAGGCATCTCAAAAAAATGCCTCTTCAGAAAAATGGATAGGCGAAGCTAAACCTTTTACTAAAGAAGTTATGCCCTGGATAGTGTGGCTCAATGGATTGAGTGCCTGCCTGTGAAGTAAGGGGTGGCTGGTTCAATTCCCAGCCAGGGCACATGCCTGGGGTACAGGCCAGGTCCCCAGTGGGGGGGCGTTACATGCCTCGGTGTGACTACCCACCATGACCTGCCCAGTTAGGAATTTATGACTGGGTCACCCTGTGGGGTTACTTTTGGTCAGATTTACTTTTCTGCCCTTTTTCATCATATCTATATTCCATTCATTCATCAAGGACATTTAGATTGTTTTCATGACTTGGCTGTTGTGAATGATACTGCAGGAATATGAGAGTGCAGACACTGTGTTGGCCAAAAAGTTTGTTAGGTTTCTTCTGTAAGATGGCTCTAGTAGTGCTTAAGTTGTCTTTAACTTCATTCAAAACAATTTTGTTAGATTGTATTGTGCCAGCTGTCATATCACTATTTAAAAAAACATCACAATTGGTGAATTTTTTGTGTAGCCAATTTAATATTGAAGATGGAAGAAAATATGCAACATTTTTGGCATAGTATGCTTTAGTATTTCAAGAAAGGTAAAAACGCACCTGAAACACAAAAAAAGATTTGTGCAGTGTGTGGAAAAGGTGCTGTTACTGATTGAATATGTCAAAAGGGGTTTGAGAATTTCGTGTTGGAAATTTCTCGCTGGATGGTGCTCCATGGTCAGATAGGCCAGTTGAAGTTGATAGCGATCAAATCGAGATGTTAATTGAGAACAATCAACATTATACCACATGGGACAGAGCCAACATACTCAAAATATCCAAAGCAATAAACTTATTGGTGAAAATGAGAAATGTGTTTTTTATTTTATGTAAAAAAACTAAATGAACTTTTTGGCCAACCCAATATTTCTTTGAATCCTGACTTCATTTTCTTCAGATATATACCCAGAAGTGGGATTGCTGTATCATATGGGTAGTTTTATTTTTAATTTTTTGAGGAAACTCCAAACTATTTTCCACAGTGGTTGTATCAATTTACATTTCCACCAAGAGTGCACCACAGTTTCCTTTTCTTCACATTTTGACAGAATTTTTTATCACTTGTCTTTTTGATAATAATTATTCCAACAAGTATGAGGTGTTATCTCATTGCAGTTTTAATCTGCTGTAGTGAGTCTCTGGTAGATGGCATACACCTAGCTGTGTCTTTTTTTTTTTAAATCCATTCTGCTGCTCTATGCCTTTTGATTGGAGCATTTAATCCATTTACATTTAAAGTAATTGTTGATAGGTAAGGACTTGCTATTGCCATCTTGTTAATTGTTTTCAGGCTTTTTTATAGTTTCTTTTTTTCTTGCTGCCTTCCTTTGTGAATTCATGATTTTCTGTAATGGAATAAATTTTTAAAAAGATTTTCATTGCACTTTTTTTCATTATTGTTTACCCGCCTTATACCCTCCTCTCCCCCACAATCACCACACGGTTTTTAATGTCCATGAGTCCTCTTTCCTTTTTGCTCTACTTTCCACCCCATAACATCCCCCCACCCCCATGCAGCTGTCATAGTATGTAATGGTATAATTTGATTTCATTCTCTTTATCTTAGGTGGATTTGCTGTAGGCTTTTGTTTTATGGTTTCCTTGAGGCTTACTTTAAACATCTTCTCGATATAACAATCTATCTGAAACTGACAGCTTAACCTTACTGCAAACCAAAACTCTACCTTTTTGTTCCCCTCCCAACATTTTACATTTTTGATGCCACACTTTACATCTTTTTGTATTGTGTAACCTCTAACAAATTAATTAGCTCTAAAGACAGATGGTCTCTGAATTATAATGGTTTGGTTTTTGATTTTTCAATTCTGCGATGTTGCAAAAGTGATACATACATTCAATGGAAACCATGCTTTGACTTTAAAATTCTGATCTTTTCCAGGTCTAGCAATACGGGGTGCAGTGCACTCTCATGGCCCTGGGAAGCCCCCGGCCAGCCACGTGAGGGTGAGCCACCAATAGTCTACAAGGCCCTGTGTTGCTAGTTTGTTTTTGAAATTGTGTTTTGTGGTTTTTATCCAATCATGTGCACAAAATGCTCATATGTGTCTTCTGCTTCTGGTGAAAGGAAGAGGAAGGCAGTTACTCTTGAGATAAAACTCAAGATATTGCCCAGCTGTAAATTAATGTAAGTGTTTTGAACATGGTTAAGGTAAGCTAGGCTAAGCTCTGATATTTGGTAGGTTAGGAGTATTAAATGTGTTTTTGACTTATGATTTTTCAGCTTACAATGGGTTTATGAAGACATAACCCTATCATAAGGACCATCTGTATTTTAAATATTTTTGTCATTCAATCTTTATACTAGAGTTAACTGATTAACACATACTATGGTATTAGAGTATTCTGAACCTAGCTGTATACCTGCCTTTACCAGTGTGTTTATTTCTGTCACTAGTTAGCCTCCTTTTATTTCAGCACGAAGAACATCTTTCCGCCTTTTTTTGTAAGACAGCTCTAGTGGTGATGAACTCCCTGAGCTTTTGTTTCGAAAAGTCACTCTCTTGCCTTCATTTCTAAAGCACAACTTTCCTATATAAAGCATTCTTGGTTGGCATTTTATTTCTTTTAGCATTTTCAATATATCTCCTTCTCTCCTGGTGTGCAAAGTCTCTCCTGAGAAATTCACTGATAGCTTTATGGGGCTTCCCATTTATGAGGGCTTTTTTTTTCTTCTTGCTGCTTTTAAAATTCTCTATTTATCTTTGATTTTAGATAGTTTTATTGTAATGTTTCTTGGAGAAGATTGTTTTGAATTAAGATTTTGGAGTGACTTACTAGCTTCAGGAACTTAGATATCCAAATCTCTCCCTAGATTTGGGAAATTCTCAGACATTATTTGTTTAAATAAGCTTTCTGCCTCTTTCTCTTTTTCTCCTTCTTCTGGGACTCCTATGATGTGTAGATTGTTTCTTTTAGTGGAATACAATAAATCCCATAGGCTCTTTTCATTCTTTATTCTCCTCTGCCTGAATAGTTTCCCAAGATATGTTTCCCTGATTCTTTCATCTGCTTGGTGTAGCCTGCTATTAAAGCTTTCTGTTGAATTCTTCAGTTTAGTCATTGTATTCTTCAACTCCAACATTTGTTTGATTCTTTTTATGTTTCTTTGTAATCTTTGTTGAACTCCTAATTTTCTTCTTCATTGTTTTCCTGCTAGTGTTACATGCTTATGTGTTCTTATAGCTCTCTAAGCATCTTTAGAACAATTAATTTGAATTCCTTGTTGGGCAGCTCTGTATCACTATTTCTGTGGGGCCAGTTATTGGAGGTCTACTGTGTTCCGTTGGTGGAATCATTTTTCCCTGATCTTTCATGATCCCTGTCATCTTTCATAGGTGTCTATGCATTAAAAGAAGCAGTCACCTCTTCCAGACCTGAAAAACTAACTTTGGTAAGGGAAGGCTTTTTCTTATGAATGGAGCATTCTGGGGTGTGCTGTGACCCCAGGTCTAATGATGCAGGATGCCAAGTGTGGGTGTGTGTGGTGGCACTAGGTCTGGGCATGTGTTGGTGGCTTATTGGCTTGGGTCATTAGGGTCCACAGCATTAACAATTGCGTGGTCCTTGGAAAGCATTGCTTGGAGTCTACAGAGGCTGCAGTGGCTGTTGGGTTCTTAGCGTCATCTCCAGGGCCAGTAACCAGGGATCAGGGCAAGCAGTGGTATGGTCTAGAGCTGGTGGAGTAAACATGTTTGGCTGCAGGAGGTAGCTGCAGGACTTTGTGTAGTGTTACGGGCTGGTCGCAGACACACACATAGTAGAGGAGACCAGGGCAGGCAGCAGGAATCAGGCCGACTGCAGGTGCACAGGCAGCTGCATGGGCCCTGACTATCAGCATGCACATTTTGGCTGTTGGGTATTATCTCAGGTGCAGAGCAGTGGAGGTCAGTGATGGGGGTTGAACAAGGGGTGTGCATCAACACAGCTGGAGGGGCTAGCTGCAGGTGAGCACAGTGGTACAGAACAGTGATAAAAGTCAGAGCCTGATCTGGGCCCATGAGCACTGTGGGGCCCTGGATGTTTATGTGTCTCCTGTGGCTGCATAGTCTCCCTCTGGGTGTGTGAATGGCAGTGGAGGTCATTGACAGGCATCAGACCTGTGGAGTACAAAGACACAGCTTGTGGGGGCTGGACCTGAGTGCATGCACAGAAGTAGGGGTCAGCCATGGGGATGTAGGATGGCATCTTGCAGTTGCATAGCCACCGATGCCTGGGCTGGCTGCTGGTGTGGTTCCTGGGTGAGGAGGAGGTAGCAGGGGAAGACTCAGGAGGCTGGAACCAGTGGATGCAAATACCTATGGGGTCAAAGCTGAGGAAATCTGCTACTATGACCCTTTTCACTAGTTATTGTGAGTCAGAATTATGGAGCCTACATTTCAAGGGAAGGGAGCCAAGGGATTATCTAACTAGAGATCCATGGCAGGCAAGTGATTTGCCAGTAGTCACACAGAAGGGAGACAGCCTGGCAGGGTAGAAGGTGCACAAGCCTTTGTGTCTCAGAGACTTGGGTTGAAATTCATTTCTGTAGCTCATTACTTAGAAAACTTCTTCAACTCTTCTGGCCTTTAATTTTCTCACTGGTAAAGGGAGGAAAATCACCTAGTTCTCAGAAATGTTATTTGCAAAAGAGATTGTCTTAGCTTGGGCTGCTGTAACAAAGTGCCATAGATTGGGTGGCTTAAACAAATCATTTGTTTCTTATAGTTCTGGAGGCTGGGATGTCCACAACCAGGATGCTACCAGCATGGTCAGGTTTTGGTAAGGGTTTTTCTTGCTGCATCAGAGAGAGAGAGAAAGAGAGAGAGAGAGAGAGAGGGAGAGGGAGAAGGAGAGAAATTGCTTTGATCTCTTCTTATAAGGATCTTATAAGGGCACTAGTATCACCATGAGGATCCCACCTCATAACTTCATCTGAACCTAATGACTTCCCAAAGACCCCACTTCCTAATACCATCATATTGGGGGTTAGGGTTTTAACATATAAAATTTGAGGGCACATGAATATCCCATCCATAATAAGAATACTAATGTTCCTAAAGGAGCTGGCTAGTGGAATAGTAGACAATAGGTATTTCCTTCTTACCACCTCTTCCTGTATATGCAATTGACCAGTGAAATTTCCTAGCTATTTGTGTGGGGGAATTGCACTGGGTCATATTCTTTGTGGAGTGGTTACTGGTGTCTAGTAAGTGACTGCGTCAATGTGGTACCTGTAGT
Organism: Desmodus rotundus; assembly: GCF_022682495.2. Classification (NCBI taxonomy): domain Eukaryota; kingdom Metazoa; phylum Chordata; class Mammalia; order Chiroptera; family Phyllostomidae; genus Desmodus; species Desmodus rotundus. Next base: position 74,798,710 of record NC_071389.1, on the reverse strand, counting down.
ATCCATGGGTTGGTGGATACCTAAAGCCCCCTTTCACTAGGGCAGTGAAAAGCTTGACAATGGCAGTGATTATATTGTCTAACAGAGCTTCTATGAATGTTTGGAGAGGCAATTTTTTTGTACTTTGTTGTACATCTTCTTGGTTTGAATCACTGTTGAGGTTTTCATAGAAATGGGAAGTTGGATCGGTGTAATGGAGAAAGCACTACTTTATGTCAGTGTTTAGAATCAGAAAAATCTGGTTCTGTATTTAGGGTTCATCATATACAGTCTGTAGCTGTTAGAAAATTACTTCACTTTAATCGAGTTCAGTTTCCCTATTTCTCAACTGTGGCTGAATGTTTCTTTTAAAGATCAAATGGGACACACATTCACATGTTTAATAGCTACATTTTGGTCAACAATGTTTCAGTTAATGACAATCTGCATAAACAGTGGTCCCATATGATTATAACGGAGCTGAAGGATTCCTATTTCCTAGTGACACTGTAGTTGTCATGGCACAATTCATTACTCACATGGTTGTGGTGATGCTGGTGTAAACCAGCCAGCTGTGCTGCTAGTCACATAAAAGTACAGCACATACAATTATGCAGAGTACATAATTCTTGGTAATGGTAATAAAGGACTTTGTTACTGATTTAAGTATTTATTATACCATACTTTTTATTGTTATTTTAGAGTGTACTCTTTCTACTTACTAAAAAAAGTTTTCTGTAAAACAGTGTGCTGTGTTATGCTGGCAGCAACCTCATACCTCTTGTGTTTACCATGGCTGTTAATTGCATTATTTCCTCTGTGTTTTCTGCAGTAATATGCTGTACAAGCTTTAGCCTTGGAGCAATAGGCTAAACCATCTAGTCTGGGAGTGTTTTAGGCTATACCATTTAAATTTGCGTAACTGCAGTCTATGATGTTTGCGCAACGATGAAATTGCCTAGTGATACATTTCTCAGAACATATTCTCGTCCTTAAGTGGTGCATGGATATATAGATATATGAAATTGAGGAGGGAAACAGCTGACTCTGACAAAAGACAAAGTTCCTGCTAAGTAACTTGTGTACATCAAACCCTGTGATACTGTAGGCAAGTCACTCATTCTCCACGGGACCATAATACAGAATTTGGATTCATTTTTATTCAATGTGCATTCATTCACAGAACACCTGGACATTTTGAGGACATGTAACTTAAATAGGAGCTCTACCTTATGTCAAGGCTTAATTGTACCAGGAAGTCTTTTGAGTTAATTAGTCATTTTGAATCCTATGCAAATTATTTTACTGAAGTCTTGAAAAAAGAAAAGCCCTGAAAGTATCCCCCCTAGATCGGGGCTGTGTAGGACTAGTTGACTTAGACATATGCAGATATTTCTAATGTATGTACTTACCTTTGTAAGCAAAGGGCAAACAGAGCTCTAAATCTGTCCTCTACTTAGACCTCCTTGTTCCCAGTCTCAAGAGACCACGGCCCAAGAAACTCTACTTGGATTCACTATCTTAGATAGATGGAATGAGTCAGCTTAATTTCCACATCATACACCACAGGTTATGCTGTGGCAAAACGAAGGGAGCATACAGGCTCTAGGATGACCCCTAATTATCTTTGCCTACTGATGTTCACATCCTTACTTAAATTCCCCTTCAGTGAGTGAAAGCCGTGACTTGTTTCTAACCAATAGAATATAGCAAAAGGACGTATGGACATGGGCTATAGTTTGGTGATTGCTGGGGGGAAGGAGGGATGAGAGGACTAAATGGTAATGGGAAAAAAAGGAAAAAAATACAATAAAGATCAAATAAAAGTAAAATTATAAATTTTACAAACTAAAAAAAAAGAATATGACAAAGGTAATAGTTGTCACTCCTGGGGTTATGTTATATTTATAAAAGAATTTGTTTTGCTAGTAGTCTTGCTCTATAGGTTCTCCCTGGGTGGATTTGAAGAAGTAATCAGCCATATTGCGTGGTCCATGTAGCAAGAATCTGGGGACAGCTTCTGGGAGCTGAGACTGCCTTCCGGTTGACAACCAGTAAAAGGAAATGGATCCTGCCAACAGCTTGAGTGAATTTGGAAGTGGATTATTCCTTAGCTGAGGCTTCAGAGGAGACCACAGTTCCTGCTGACACCTTGATTACAACTTTGGGAGGCCCAGAGCAGAGCAGCCTGCTATGATGTGCCTGGACTCCTGATCTGAGGAAACTGAGAAAATAAATATATATTGGTTTCAGCTAAGTTTGCAGAAATTTGTTATCCAGCAATAGATAACTAAGATAAGGGAATAGATATTCTATTTTATGTAGTTTTCTATATAGCTGTTTATAATTGGAAAAATACATTTGGATTCTAAAACTTTTTCAGTGATTTTGAGATACTTTATTTTTAGTATAAGAAGGAAAGAGGGCAAAAAAAGGTGTCTTGGCAAATATTATAAACCACACCTGAAGTACTATGCTGTTAAACGTGCTCTAAGCCTTTAAGTGTTCAAAAACAGTTGTGAACTTTGAAAAATATGCTTTCTTCCCTATGTTTGTAATCTGATACACTAACATTTGGGGTTTGGAGGGAAAGGAGATGTTATTAAATGCTCATTGATGAGTATTACATTGTGTATGACAACTTCCTTTCAGCAAAACATAGTGCATTCAAGCATTTTGAGCTTTATTTAATATTTTCGCCTGCAGATATTATTAGTGATGCTTTTAGTTTGTTAACGGACAGAGGGGCCAAAAATAGATGATGGCAAAAATCTGGGCTCTGGAGTCCTCATGAATTAGGCGTTGCCCTTGTACATCCTCAAAGAGCTTCCACAGGCAGGAACTTGCCTTTCTAGTCAATGAGTTCCAGTGTTCTCCTGGGCGAAGCCCCAGAGAAAAGAAACTCATGCCCAAACTCTGAGGTTTAATGAGTTGGTCATGCAACAACAAGGAGAACCAGCTCCTCAGAGGCTGAGATGATTTCTACTTCATAGCACAAAGCCACTTACTAAGATCACATCAAAATTTGCTTTTGCTTTATTTAAGAGAATGCACAGAACTTATCAGGAAAGGGAATGTGGGCTCAGACTCACAGAGTGTTTCTAAATAGTATATCAATGAATATAACCGTTTGCCAGTAGCCATGATGTATCTGATCAATAACCAATACTGGTGCATTATTATTCAAATAGTGTCAACCTTAAAATGTGGTATATTGCTCTTGGCATCACCATAGGAAATCTTTGAGCACTAGGCCTAAACCAGTGTTTCTCAGCTGTGGCTGCACATTGGAATCTCCTGGGAGCTTTAAAAATTTCAACGCCTAGGCCATACTACAGAATTATATCAGAATCTCTGGGGCTGGGTAGAAGTCGTCAGTACTTTTTAAATTTCTCCAGGTGATTTCCAAGTTTACGCTAGTGCTGAGAACCACAGGGACTTTTATTTATATTTTATACAAACTCCCTGTGGTCACAGATTTGATGAGTTCAGTGAAACTGTAACTCAGGTAAAAACCAGGAAATAACAACAGCACACAAAGAAACCAACAATATTAAAGAACAAAACAACAATGACTACAAAACATTTTTCTCCAAAGCATTTTCTCTTTTATCAGGCAGTTACTGTGCACATTTCTTTTCTTTTCTTTTTTTTTTTTTTGGCATACACTCTACTAATAGCTTGTATTTAGAAGCAATGACCCAGGCCCTGGACATACAGAATTTTTTATCTGGTGTCTGATATAAATCAATTAATAATTACAATTTCAATAGTAGAAATATTATCCAATAATGCATAGAGGATTAGATAAGCATAGAGGAGAAGAATATAGTTTAGATAAGGGTAAGGTATATAAAAGCTTGTTGAATGAGTTGATACTTGATTGCAGTCTCAAATGAAAGGAGATTGACTCAGATGAAGAAGCAGGGGAAAAGCACTGGAACAGCATGTGTGAAGACAAGGTGGAACACAGTCCTGGGAGGCTGAATAATGTCTTCCCCCTACCCTGTAAACTGTCTGTACTGTAATCTCTGGAGCCTGTGAATATATTATGTTACATGGCAAGGGGAAATTAAAGTTACTGATGAAATTAAGTTTATTAATCACTTTAAGATAAGGAGATTATCACAGGTTATACAGGTCAGCCCAATGTAACCACAAGGGTCCTTCAGAGTGGAAGAGGGAGAAATAAAGGAGGATGGTCAGAGAGAAATATGAACTTCTATACTGTTGGCTTTGAAGATGGAGAAGTGCTCAGGAACCAAAGAATGAAGGTGATCTCTAGAAGCTCAAAAAGGCAAGGTAACTGACTTTCCTCTAGAGCCACCAGAAGAAATGCAGCCTTGCCAACACCTTGAGTTTAGAATCCTGACCTCTAGAACTGTGCAATAATAAATTTATGCTCTTTTAAGCTACCCAGTTCTTGGTAATTTGCTCTAGCAACAATAGGAAGCTAATACAGTCTCTTTCAAGGAACTGCAAGTGGAGATACATTTGGGATACAGTGTTAGCGAGCCATTGAATGACTTTGGCCAGGGAAGAAATGAAGCAGGACTATATTTTAGAAAACCCTTAACCGTAGTAGTGTTAATAATGGTTTGACAGAGGGTCAACTGCAGGAGGGAGTGGGTTATAAGTGGAGAGGTTAGAAAGGAGGCTAATGCAATAATTTGAGCAAGACTAATAAAGAGAAATATTAATAGCTGATTTTTATTGAGGACATGTTTATTTATAGCCCTGCACTTTAAACTTTAAATTCTAATCTTTAATTCTTAAACAAACTGTCAAAGGAAATGTTAATACCCACATTTTATATGTGAGGAGAGAAAGGCTCAAAGAATTTAATAAAGTTGCTCAAGAATATGCAGCTAATTAGTGATGAACTTGGTATGGAACCATGTCTGTTGACCTCAAAGTCCACGGACTTGCCATTGTATCACTTGCCTGAAAAGAAAGACAGGTAGCACCTAACCAATGAAAAGTGTTAGAAATCAGGATCTTTGGAAACTGCCCTCAGTACTAGGGAAGTTTTGAAGGTTTTAGAATAATAACTAAAGTTCAGGGAAATAAACTTCAGTCATGAAAGAAAAATAGGTTACATATTGACTGTGTTTCCTGTAAAACACTCAAACCTTTTACAACTGTGCCAATAACTTTTAACCAGGTTATATTTGCGGCCATTGCACATCCATACTGTTTAGTGCTGTCTGATAGGTAAGGATTGAGCTGACAGAAATTAGTGCAGAGTGGCTACAACTGGCAGTAATAGGTAGTTGGCAGAGCACAACACCAAGCCCAAATCAAGAAAGATGGCTTGCTTTCTGGGAATGTGTAAGAACTTCCCTACTGGATGATAAAAGAATCATGGGCAGGGAAGTTCATAGTTCTACGCAAACACCTGCATAATTATAAAGGATGCCCCAGTGTTTAGTGGATGAACTTCACTTATTTAGGGTGTCATCAAAAATTCTAACATTCAAATTGTTCAGAAATCTCAAAAAGGCTGAGGGTGACTGGACTATGCTTTGCTCATTTCTGTGTCCTCAGTGCCCAATAGGAACTGTGTTGAGGATTTGTTGACTTGACTGAATACATAATAAAATACACTTTTTTAATAATGTTAATAGTTTTGGTTCCATGCTGCTGCCAAGATCTTAGCCTTAATCAATTATAGCTGTAATCCATTTGTTAATGATATGTAAGGAATATCCAAATTCTTCGGTTGTACTATTAATTTGTAATGAAGATAGTCTGAAGTAGGTGTGGCTTTGATTGGGCTAGAATATTTTCTTTCATAGTTCCAGGAGATTGTAATTAAATTAGATTTGTTTTAGTGGGTTATGGTGTATGCTAGTTCTATGATATTTAGGTTGAGTGTGATTTGGCTCACAAAGCCACAATGGTGCAAATGTTTTCTATAGGCTCATGTAGAGAGTTAAAAAACCACATCTGAAAAGAGACAAAAGAGTGGATAGACTTCACTGTTATGTTCTCAAAATGGAACACGCACGATGTTAAAATGGTCTGAAAGATGCAAGGTACCTAGAAGATAGAGGGAGAGTGAAATCGATGAGCAGACTCAGAAAGTGCAGAGCAGAACGAAACAATGCGCGCCGAGGAGCAGAGAAGCTGTCAATAGGTCAGAGGTTTGGAGATGCGGAGTTAAAGGGATGTGGCAGACTACTGGAGAAATTCTGGAGATGGAGAGATTCTGCTCACTGATTACATGGATCAGTAAAGGCCAGCCTCTAAAATACCTCCTCCTGTGTAGTGTCATAACACACCTCTCCAAAATGGGGCTCCTTTCAATTCCAAAACTGTTCTACTTTCAGATAGTTTATAATCAAGCTTAGTTTCTGCAGAACCCTCAGTGTACAGGCTTTCAAGGGTTGGGTATACATCAGGAGTTTGTTAAATGCTGAGGTTAACTGAATGCTGTAGTTACTGACATTTGGGGAAATTGGATATACTTACACCAGTTTCTGGAGGTCTTTTCATTCAGGGGACCCCTAATGCTGGCTTAGATGATGAGTTGGAATCATATTGAAAAATATATAAAACATAGCTTTGCTCCCTCCCTTGGAGATTCTGATTCGAGGGTACTCAGGCATCTGTATTTTTACATGTGCCTTCAAGGGATATAGTGAAAGGGTTGCTAATTTTTTTTCTGAAAGGGCCAGATAAGTAAGTATTTCAGACTTTGTGGGCCATGTTGTCTCCATTACAACCACCAAACTCTTCTACTGTAGCATGAAAGTAAACTGAGGCAACACAAAGGAGCATGGCTGTGTTTCAATAAAACTTTGTAAAACAGGCAGTAGATTCCTGGAAAACTCCTATAGAATTACTGTATGATCTAGAATTTTCTTCCTAGGTATATACCCTAAAGAATCAAAAGTAGGGATGCGGACAGATACTTGTACCCCATCATTCATAGCGGCAATCTTCACAACAGCCAAAAAGTAGAAGCAACACAAATGTCCCTCAATAAATGAATAGAAAAGCAAAATGTGGTATATACATAAAATTGAATATTATTCAGCCTTGGAGAAAGAATGAAATTTTGACATATGCTATAGAATGGATGAACCTTGGGGGCATCATGCTAAGTGAGATAAGCCAGACACAGAGTAGTCAAATACTCTAGGATTTCACTTACATGCGGTCCCTGAAAGTAGAATTGTAGTTACCAGGAGTTGGAGGAGAGGGAAATATGGAGTTACTGTTTAATGTGGACGGAGTTTCAACTTAGGATGATGAAAAAGTGCTGGAGATAGCTACACACTGAGGAAGGTTACATGGTGAGTTTTTTGTTACGTATATTTTAATACAGTAAAAGTAAATTTAAAATATGTAATTAAGAAGCAGGAAAACAGAAGACAAAGCAAAGAACAGATGGCAGGAGGCAAGAGTTTGACTCATGGCTGTAATTCACCAACCTCTGGTCTTGAGTGTAGCCAGGCAGGGAACCACCAGCAATACTTCATTTCCTTTTGGAGTTAGACTAATAGCCAAACCAACCCTCACTTTTCTCCGATTTGAAATTATTTTCAGAAATGGAAATTTCTGGTGTGATACAATCTTTTAAAACTTCTGTGGAAAATAAGGTCATAGTTAGTGTCATATTTAGACCAAATTGCACTTGGCATTATTATGATCCACTCTAGGGCTCCAAAATCTCCTTGCCGCTAAATACTTGATAAGGTTTTCCGTGAGGAAATATTCCACATGCATCACTAACTCACACACGTTTTTTAATTTCCCTTTGTCTCTGTTTCTTTCTCCCTTGATACTTGTGTCAGTGAAACTGCTTCTCTTCCCATGAGGAGGAAATGAGACAGAAGTTTGGGCAGTGAAGCGGAAGTCCTCTCCCATCTATAAATGCACGAGGACTTTGGTGATAAGTGTTATCCCTACAAAAGCTATTGATTTACTTATCTTTTCCCAATTATCATTTACAAATCAATCTTTAGCAAAGTGCCCATTGAATTATGAATTTAGAATTAATGAATGAATACAAATTAATGAAGATTTATTATTTATAAAGGGATGACCTATTCTTTTTATATATATAACTGGAATAATATTGAACATGAGGCAATCATAGGGGTTTTATCTATATAAATTTTGTTAATTCAGCAAAGATTTGGTACTTGAAGAACTGAAATAAGAGTGAGGGGACATAAAATGGGTATTCGTTGACCCTCAGGTTTCTAAATAAACACCTTAGAGAAGTCACAAAATTGCATGTTTTAATTAGCTTGGTAGAATAATGCATTTATTATGTAAGGCATAGATTAATGCTTACAGAAGTGTGATGCCTCAATTAGTAAGTTATTTTTATTTTTTTTGCTGTTAGAATATAATCTCTTTTCCTGTATTTATCACTATAGCTTACCCACCTTTGATTTCCTTTGAAAAATGTAAAAGAACAATTCATGGTGGGGGTAAGGAATTGATGTAACAGGTTGTGCGTATGCAACAAACATGAAGTCGCAAAGCAGCTCAGTGTGAGAGCAAAGTTTACGTATCTTTCCAGGGTATCGCAGTCTCCCTGTATTGCACGAGGTAAAGTTACATGACTAGAGTCACCACGTTCCTAAGTTTCACTTCAGTTTCACGGAGGGATTCTGCAATGGGACAGTATCATCAACTCTCAGACAGTCTTCTAGAGTTGGCTATTGTTTTAGAATTTGTTTTGTTGAGGGTCATATTTATGGTGGTGCTTGAGGCCATCTGCCTGTGCCTCGATCTACACAAATTCGTGTGCTTAAGTGCAGGTACAGCTGTACATCACTCATCCACACTATGGCAAGGATCAGCACTTAGGGAAGCAACTTGCTAGAAGATGCCAGGGTCAAGGAGATGAAGGAGGCGTGAGGTAAGAGTGAAGGCTCTGGCCTGGATTAGTGGTGGTGGGGGAAATAAAAGGAGTGATTGGAATAAGGGTGGTATATGGGGACTAAATGGTAATGGGAAATAATACAATAAATATTAAATAAAATTAAAAAAAGGATGAGATAGCAGAAGTTAGGAAAAAAAAGCAACAGCAACATTTCACCAGTAAGAAGCTCCACCTGTATGGTAGGTCTGTGCTAATTGCTTAAGAGACTTGCACTCTTCAGTCCTTAACAGCACCGTGCAGGTTCTATTAGTATGTTGTTTTACAGGGAGGTGAATAACCTTCACAGCTACCAGCTGTTGGAGCTGGAATTCAAACCCGGAGTTTAACTTCAGGGTCTAAGCTCTTAACCATATTTAAAAAAATGCTCATTAGCAAAAGCTGACACTGTAATGATCATACTTTGGACAGGCAGGAGAATGCCGCTGCTAGTGTTTTAGGAGTTAATGCCTTTAAAAAGGGGCAACATAAGGGGTGTGGCACGCAGGAAGCTTGAACGGATAGACATATCCCTGGGAATATTGCTTCATCTCTCTGAGCCTCATTGTTTGTCTTAGTGTAAATGGGTGTTCATAATTTTATACAGTTTATAATATTATCATGAGAATTAGGTGAGATAAGACATGAAAAGTTCCTTGCTTAGTGCTCGGCAGGATATAGGGTGTCAATAGAAAGTGCTCTGCTTTGGTGACGATTAGATTGAAAGGTGGCTAGCTAATCCTGTATTTCAAAGTTACCCTGCTATATGATTCTGCATGAGTAAATGATTGGCAATTATTCATTATATTTGTTTATGGAATGCTTATTTGCTTGAATAAGGACCACAGAAGTTAGGAACTACAATCAAAACTAATAAACATGAAAGAAAATTAAACAAAAATCTTTTCAGTATTGTAAACCAACCCTGATTTCTTTTTTGTGACAGTGATAGAATATGAACAGCATAATTTAAATTGCATTTCAAATCATAACAGTAATTAGCAGTGTTTTAGAAAACAGATTCCCTTCCCAAAGACTTCAGAGTACTTTGCTGAAATATCTTAAAAACTCTGAGGACTGAATTTAAATTATAGCCCTCCCTTTTCCCATCTACTGGCTACGGGGCTCTGGCAAGTCTTTTGCTTCCGTATTCCCACTTGCTTCATCAAACAAACAATATTAGGCTTAAATAGAGGAAGAACATAAAGTGTGTAGTGTGGTGCCAGGCACTTAGTTCACATTCAATCACAACGAACCTCCCTTTCCCATTGACTCAAAAATAATACAAAACCAACTGACAAAAAGTTTTCTTTATTCTCTTCACAAAGAAAAAGAATGCCAAAGAAGCCTCATCGTGTGCATCTCTCGTTTGTCGTACTGGCCTTGAAAGTCAAACCCTCAATATATGGCCTGATCGCTTTCTTAAAATGGATGGTTCCAGCACCTTCGCTGGGAATTCTGGCTACAGGCTTTGTGGTTTAAAAAATGAACCTACTTCACAGATGGGAAATGTGTCTTCTGGCTGGTAACTCGGCTGTGCTAGGTAACATGAAAAAAAAGCATTGTCATCTTGCCCGAACCAAACTTCTAAGGCCATCTTGGTGATTCAGGAGGCGATAGCCAATGACAGGCTGCCAAGAAAGCTGAGGCTGGAGAGCTACAGTCTTCTTTCAACCCTGGAAACTGGTCAGCCCAGCCCAAGCATATTGTTGGTGTTTTATTAAAAGGGTTGATTTGGGGAATGTTGTGTTTGCCATGCAGTGTCATGCCTCAAGGCCTTGGTTTCCAGCCTTTATTTATATGCTTAATTGTTGCTATGGAAATTCAATATTTAAAGAGGTAATTATTGCTGATCTTGTTGCATGTGTCCATTTCTGATGTCCAGCTGTTAGCTCTTTAGCTCCAGTCTAGCAGATTAATTACTGCTATTGATTACTTTGAGCTTCTCTCTTCACACCTGCAGTCTGTGTAATTAGCTGGTGGCCTCCTCTGAAAATTAGGAGCAGTTTCATCCTGGCACTTTGCCATTTTCCAGCCACGTGCACTGCACTGATGAACAAAAGCAAATCTATTTTAAATAGAGATATCTGGGTAATGAACTCTTTGTGTTTTTGAACTATCCGTGGATAATTCAAATTACCCTCTGTTAGCAAATATTGTACCTCATTTGATGACTATCTGCAAAGAAAAAAATCCCAAACACTGGTTTTTATTCCCATTCCCACCTTGCAGAAATTTGCTCCTGTGTGTGGTAAAAAAAAAAAAAATCAAAACAACTTTCTAATTCTGCTGTGGAGGCTATCGGGGTTCTGGAGTAGGTTTCCTAATGGAGCCCAGAGGAAGCAGCTAAGTTTGTAGTCTGAGTACTCCATGCACTGGATAGTAATGTTCATCTTTTCATTATATTCACACTCCTAGTGTGAGAGACAAATCACCATTCTTAGGAGTCATTGATCTACTTTGGGCATAAAGTTTCCTATTATTAAAAGGATTTGGGCAGAGATAAGAGAGGTATTGCAGGGGTCTTCAAAATTTTCTTTCTAACTTTATTTCACTGAGTAAGATGTTTACTTCTCTGCTTATTGGATACCCAATCTGCCATTGCCAAATATTGAAATCTAGAGCTCTGCCTCCAGTGTCCCATTATGATGCATTCTCATCTGTCGTGTGTTACGCCTGATACTCAGGAAATACAAGTCGGTAGTAGAATTGGAAGTGGACTTCCCAAGTAATGACATGCAGTGATCACTAACATGGCCAGCTGTTCCTTTCTGTGCCGACGGGGTCCCACTAATGTTCACTTTAGCTATTTAACTTGTGTTATTATACTAAGGGTTATTGCTTATTGTAGGAAAAAATTAAGTGCTTTCCTCCTGCCCATGGCATGCATCTGTCAGTTGAAGCTCAAAGTGGAAAAATATGTCCCAAAGCCCACCCAGCACATGGAAAGAAGAAAGTTCAGAAAGTTATCACTTGTCAGAATGATGAAAGCATCATTCCACTTATGTCAAGCACAAATGTGTTTGGTTTGGACCACAGCAATGTGGGAATGCTTCATCAGCTCCAAAGTAGCCTCTATGGAAGCAGAGAAATGCAACCTCCTGCTGCCTGGGGAATCAGGTGGGAGATGGGCATGGAACGGGAAAGCATGAAAAGAGTAGGGCATTCACTCATAAACCTAACGAAGCTTTGGGGCATCTATTGGGAAGGCTGAACACGGCCCTCAGACCAGAAGGTCCCCAGCTGGAATCTCATCATTTCCACTGTTTCCAGATTAAAATTTAAATTGTGTGCTGCCATTTGAAGGCCTTCTGGGCAGGGTCTCACAGAGTCACCAGTTATTAGGAATGGCTCCTATTATCACAACCCTAAAAGCTATTTGAACAGCAGCCTAATGTGATTGTGATTTCCAAGGACCATTTGCTGTTATTGCAACTCTGCTCAGATGTGCATGGGAGCCACTAACCGAACTTGCCTTCTCGGAGCAGCAGAGAGGAGGATCAGACACCAGACAAATATTTGCTGGTTATAAATATAGATTCACCCCAAATAAACAATCTTTTCTTTCCCCTGTTTGGACAAGGTCATCTCCAATTTCGGAAAATAGTGACACTTTTCCCTTTATAAGAGAATAAATTTTAGAAATCCACACTAATTACAATTTCAACTCAGCTGGAAATACAAAACCAGTTTTTTAGAAGGGAGCTACACTAAAATACAAAGTGATAATTGTACATAACATTTCATACTTAGAGATTTTATAATGCCTTTGAAATGACAGGAATTTATACATACAGGCATGTACATATATATACATGTACGTATATATGTATAGAGACAGGATTTATTTTTGGCCTTGCAAATTCAACCTGCTTGTCCTTATGACTGAGGTTGTGCACGTGAAGTGAGACATGTCCCAGATCTTTCTGCTGTGAGGAGCTGCTTGAGCAACAGCGGAGGAGAAATGAAAAGTCTCTAGTTAAGTTTTGTGACCCTGATTTACAAAGCCAGTTAAGTTTTATGAACCACGCTGAGGGGTAGGTATCTGTGTGTGTGTGTGTGTTCAGAGTTGCTGGAAGTATTTAACATCTATTGCACCACTCTAGGGGGTACGAAAAAGAGAGGTGAGAGGTGAGAACTTATCTAGTAAATAATGAAGCTGGACTAGGTGACATGTATCAGGTGCTTGTTAAGTGCTTTGGACACATCACCTGTTTTAATCTTCACAGCAGACCTGTATCATGGATGCTGCTGTTCTCTGGGTTTCACAGATGAGGATGTGGAAACTGAGAGGTTGCCCAACTTGACTGTGGTCAGATCTAGGAAGTGACTTCATTTGTGTACCAAGCCAGACTTTTAATTACTTGTGGTATTTTATTCTGGCTATACAGCCTTGGTAATAGTTTGCTTCATTTGTGTGGATTCTTTAATATTTGGATTAACCAAATGAAATATACCTCTTGGGTCTTTGGGCCCAAGTAGTATTACTTAAGCTTTAGTCTAATATTTAGTTTTTCTTAATTGTTAACTTATTACAAGCAGTGGTGTGAGGACTTCCAAGATCTTATCTTCTCCATGAAGAAAGAGACCACGTTAAAAAAAATGTGGGGATGGAGCAGAACTGGGCATTTGTGCAACTGCTGTGTGACCTGGGCCAGGCAGAATGCTTAGTGACCATCCTAAGTTCTCCTGTGGGGAAGCCTTTTTGTTGGAGCAATCACAGATTATTATTGATTTCTGTTACTGGAAATGCAGGGATAATTTCCTTCCCCACAACTTTGCTGTCATTTCTTTCTTGTCATAAACAATTATTCCTATTTCACTTAGATCCCCTAAAAATTATTTCTCAATCAGAATAATGTTTGTTTCTGTATTTATGTATAGTACACATGTGTAGAATATGTTTTATTTTTTCCCTAGGTATATATTTTACATGTATGTGTGTATTGCTGTCACACACACACACACACACACACACTTTTTCTGTTTCATGTAGTGTTTTTAAGATATTTTCTGGGAAGGACTTTTGAGAGGATGAAGGGCAGAACCTTCTCGGTGCCAGTGTGTGTGTTGAAGGGAGTTGTTTTATAATCTTCAGCACACATCAGATAACCTTCAAGAAATTCTCTTATGAAAACAGAGAAAGTTGTATTTTCCCTTGCTGTCTAACAATTCCCCATCCCCAGCATCAACCCTCGCCCTAATGAGCTGAGACTATATTAGCTAAATTTTAGGCAGATAAATTGATTCAAACCTTGGTTTGATGATCCTACTTAAGACATTCAATTAATTCTGTTTTGCTACAAGCTAATTTATGACTTTGTATTTATTCAAAAAAATGTTGAGGATACAAAGCAGTGGGAGACAAAATAATGAATTATTCTACCTCATGTGCTCATCATGTGCTCGCAACAGCAAGGGAGGAAGAGCGAGAAGAAAGAAATGCTTTTGATGTTAGATATGTGGGTATTTCTTGTCATATCCGACAGTCTTTAACTGATACAAACACATATCTCTCTAGGAGACTGTAATTAGGGCAGTCAATGTTGGTTTATTAATTGTTACAATTTTCTCTATTTACCCAGTAAATAGTTTTTATCTTTTCCTTTTCCTTTCCCTTCCTCCTCCCCTCCTTTTCTACCAAGATAACACTTGGTTTACTGTGGTCAAGAAATTTGTTTTCTTTGGGGTAGATAATGACTGACAGCTTGATGAAGCTGTGATATACTAACATATTTTGATCTACTCTTTCCATGGCAAAGCTTAGTAACTGATCTGTATGATTTGAAAGAGAAGAGAAAAATCTGAGAGGCTTACAGCAATTTACAACTGTATGCCACACTTGGTGTGTTTTTAATGAGCTTCTCTAGATCTACAGGTAGTGAAAGTTTTCTCTGCTGATGTGCAGGGCAACTTGTCAAGACATCCCGCAGGGAACCGTGTTCAAAGAAGGTCAGACAGGGAATAGAACCGCATTAGGGGATGCTGTGGTACATAATTGACTTCCTCTGTCTCTGGAAAGTGGTAGAAGGTGAGGTGGAGAGGAAGCTGCCCTTTCTCAGTTCCCTGTCCCCCTTTCTCACTTTATTAAAACTGCTATTCTTACACCTCCTTCTGCCATTTCTCTTTTCCTTTTGCATTCTTGCAGTCTGAAACTCTAATTGCCACTCAGGTTGCTTTTGTTGCTGAATTAAAAATATGAGAAAATTCTTATGATAATGAGCCCCAAATTTTCTAACTGCTCTGTTTTATAAGTCATATGTTTTTTCAAGTACTTTTTAAAGGCAAGCAACAATCATATTTCCCTCCCCAGCAGGATTGCCGGTGTTATTGTGTGAGACAGGTTAATCTTGCTATGCTGCGAAAAAGGGAACATATTTCTTAGGAATCTTTGCGGTGATTTTTTGTTTTCTCCACTCTTGTACTTTGGAGGACTAAACATATCCATCGATCCAAACACCCCCTGCCCCCAGTAATCAATAACTAGGAAAAATGTGCATTTGTGAAAGTGACAGATTTTCCAATATTTATTCTTACATCAATTGAAAAAATAGGTACTTAAAATAGGCATATATCAGGCAATTTAAAATAAACTCTGTCTTTGTGGTACGGAGGACAATAATTGTACAGGCTGTACTTCTTTTGTTGCGCTTTTATGTAGTTCTAGGTACCTACTATATTAGACAGTAGTTTATAAAACATCTGCTTCATTGTATTCTGAGAAGTCCAGAAAGTGAACTTGTAAGGTAGAATCAGTCATAAAATCGGTTGCCCATGGGGTAAGGTAGGTACTTTGACAATGCTGGTAAAAAGTGGAGGCAAGTGAAGATAGTAAATACACAAAGATACTCAAGGAATTGGTTTTTTTTCTTTTGTTCCTGAGAAGGCTTTTAAGGCCGTTTTGTGGGGCCGTGTGTATAGACAGTCTGTGCAGTGTTCTTGCTGGGCGTGTCCTTATTAGGACTTCTGGAAGGAGAACATCCCTCAGTTGTTTAAAGAAGGACAGAACCCAAACATTATTTGGGAGCAGTTAGTTTTGTCTACACTGAAAGGGGATGTGGAAGAATAGGAACCCCAGGTCTCAGCATGAACTTGTCCTGTGTCACATTGGAGCATGCCATGGAAACATTTCATATTATATCCTGGTTATAGAGTCTGAAGAAGTGGGGAGTGAATGAGAGGTGTTTCTGATGAACTCTTGGAAATCAGCCATATATCTGAGGTTATAGCTTAACTCCCCTGATTATCTGGATGTGTAGAAGTTTTGATTTTGGGAATATCACGTTAAGAAGAAAATGGTGACAAAGGCAAAGAAGGCAGTATGTGTTACCCACAGGTCTGCTGAGCTGTGTGCACACACAGCTCTGTTACTCCAGGCTAATTTGTTCTCTGGTTGGTAGAGATGGGAGGAGATACAGTATATTCAGGTACAACATGCTTACAGACCTGGGACATCTTGATCTTTTCTCCTTACAGTGACTCTTCCAAATTTTACCACTCCATTATCACAGTGAATTAGGTACAAACATTTAAATGTCTTCATAGGGCTTGGCAGAATTAAAAAAATAAATTTGTCACCAAGGAACTAAGAAATTAAATATCTGTTACCAGATGTGGCAGATTTTCATGGACTTCTGTGTCAGATAAGTCTTTATAGCTCTGACTAGCATTATTTAGCACAGTTACTAAATGTGGGCCACACTGTCATAACCTTGTCCTGCTCTCCCAGGGTATTAAAACTGTTTCTGCCATGCAGCTTCCCCAGCTCCCTCCTCTCCTATCCTTACCTTCTAGAAAATGTTGCCTGTTGAGTTGATGATCAAGACTGACTTTTTAAATATACCTCATGCATTGTTTAATCTTCTTTATTACTTGCAATGTGAAACCATTGATTTTGCCAATTAAAGCACTGACATAGAAATATATCATATTTAGCTCTAGCTGGTGTGGCTCAGTGGATTGAGTGCTGGCCCACGAACCAAAAGGTTGCTGGTTGATTCCCAGTCAGGGCACACGCCTGGGTTGTGGAACAGGTGCCCAGCAGTGGGTGTGTGAGAGGCAACCACACATTGATTTTTCTCTCCCTCTCTTTCTCCCTCCCTTACCCTCTCTCTAAAAATAAATAAATTAATTTAAAAAATATCTTATTTAAATCCTGCTGTTAAAGTCATTGGCATAGGTAGAATCTTTTGGCCGTGGCAACTCCTACAAGTTTTTTATGCATAATTTTTTAAAGGAAAATCTTTTAGTTAATGGTTATTCCAGTGATTTCTAGTAAGAACACAAAGAATGTGGCTATATAAATTATGAAAATGTTAAAATGTTGAAAAATGTTCATTTTAAAGTCAACACTCTGTAACTTGAGTTCTAAGGTGACATATTTGAAGGCTGAGTCTCCAAAATAAGCTGTTTTCAAATTTAGTAATATATTAAACAACTATTCTAAGACATGGCCAGAGACTGGATATTTAGGTTATATAAACTTGGCTTGGAAAGGGCCATGTAGCACAGAAAGTATAACTTTGTGTAGGAATAAATAATATGTATTTAATTCTCAATTATTATTGAAGAAAAATCTTTCCTTGATTTAGAAAGATTTTCAAGATTTTGCAACACATTATGATTATTATTAGGAACAATTCTTATTATATTGACTTTCATGGAATGTATACTGAATGTATTTGAAGTATAATAGAATCTAAAAATTGAGATACACACACTCACACACACATACCACATCTTCTTTATCCACTCACCCATTGATGCACGCTTCAGTTGTTTACAAATCTCTATTGGTGAACAATGCTGCAATGAACATGAAGGTGCAGATATCTTTTGGAGATCCTTATTTCATTTCCTTGGATATATACTCAGAAGTGGAATTGCTGGACCAAATGATAGTGTTAAATTACCTTTTCTCCACATTCTTCCCAACATTTGTTATCCTTTGGCTTTTTTTGATCAAATTCACCCTAACAGGTGTGAGGTGATATCTCACTGTGGTTCTGATTTGCATTTCCCTGATAATTAGTGATGTTGGAACATCTTTTCATATAGTTATACAACATTAGTTGGTATTTTGTATGACTTCTTTTGAAAAATGTCTATTCAGTTCTTTTACTCATTTTCAATCAGGTTATTTGAGGGTTTGTTATTTCTTGCCTTTGGGAGTTCCTTATATATTTTGGATATAACCCATTATCAGATACATGGTTTGGAGATATTTTCTCTTATTTCATAAGTTGCCTTTTCATTTTGTTGATTGTTTCCTTTGCTCTGCAGAAGCTTTTTAATTTGATGTAGTCCCAGTTCATTATTTTTTGTCACCTGTGCTTTTGGTGTCATACCAAAGAACTCACTGCCAAGGCAAATCCTGACAGCATCTTAAAGTTGGATTTTAGCCTCCAGAAATGTGAGAAGAAATTTTTTTGTTGTTTAAATCACACAGTCTATGGTATTTTGTTTTTATAGCAGCCTGAGTAGACTAATGTATCCTTGTTTAATTAGACTTGAATTCTGTAAAATTACTGAAACAAGTGCCACCACTCTTTTTTAAATTTACAAAAGGAAATGGGAAAATAGCTGTTAGAGTGAAAAGTCCACATAGGCATGGACCTTATTAATACAACACAATTTAGTAGTGCTTTGAATATGTTAAACACTGTTCCCAGCATTAAGGACACAATAATGGGGAGATCCAAGATGACACAGGAGAAAGTAGAAGCTACACTAACTTCCTTCCAGGACCAATCTGCAATTACCACTAAATGGTAGAAAAAGCATCCTGAAAACCAACTGAACACTAGCTGGAGAGAAGCCTTATAACCATGGACAGACAGAAGAAACCACTTAACCACAATGAGACTGATAGGCAATATAGAGGAGGTATGGGAGGGCTGGCTGGGTTCCCATGATTATAAGCATACTCAACAGCATGAAAAAAATGACATAGAAACCATAAAAAAACAGTCATAAATACAGAATGTATTATCTGAAGTAAATAATACACTGGAAGAAATAAATAGTAGGTTAGATGAGCAGAGTATTGAATCAGTGATTTGGAAGACAAGGTAGAAAAAAACACCCAGACAGAGCAGCAAAAATAAAAAAGAATTAAATAAAATGAGGAGGGCTTAGGAAACAGTTTGGACAATATGAAACATAACATGTTCATCATGGGAGTACCAGAAGGAGAAGAGAGCGAGCAAGGAATCAAGAACCTATTTGCAGAAATAGTAACTGAAAACTTCTGATGAAGGAAAAAGACTCAAAGACAAGGAAGCTCAGAGAGTCCCAAACAAATTGGGCCCTAAGAGGTCTACACAGAGACTTATCATAATTAAAATGACAAGCCTTAAAGACAAGGGGAGAATCCTAGAAGCCATAAGAGAAGAATAGGAAGTTACATACAAAGGAGCACCAATTATGTTGCTTTATCCAGCAAGGCTATCATTTAAAATTGAAGGAGAAATAAGGAGTTTCCCAGGTAAGAAAATGCTAAAAGAGTTTGTTAACACCAAGCCAGTACTATAACAAATGTTAATGAGATTGTTTTAAGACAAAGATAAAAAGAAAGAAAAAAAAGAGGAAAATAGTCTAGCAACAAAATGACACTAAATACATATTTTTCAATAATCATGTTAAATTTAAATGGCTTAAGAAGGAAAGAAGGAGCTCCTACCCTTTGCGGCAGCATGGATGGAAGTGGGAAGCATTATACTAAGCGAAATAAGCCAGGCAGTGAAAGACAAATACCACATGATTTCACCTTTAACAGGAACCTAATCAACAAAACAAACAAACAAGCACAATATCACCAAAGACACTGAAATTGAGAACAGTGACTAGTGGGGGGGAGGTGAGGGAATTTCAGGGGAAAAGGGTGAAGGGTTTGTAGGAACAATTATAAAGGACACATGGACAATAATGGGGGTGGGGGTGGAAACAGGAGGCAGGTGGAGAAGGCTGGGGGTTGGGCTGGGTGGGGGGAAAAGGCAGAAACTGTACTTGAACAACAATAAAATTCAAATTAAAAAATAATTAAAAATTTTTAATGGCTTAAATGCTCCAACCAAACCACATAGGGTAGCTGAATGGATTAGAAAACAAGACCCATATATATGCTGTCTCCAAGAGACACATCTCAGATAGGAAGATATACACAGACTAAAAGTAAAGAGGTGGGAAAAGATATTTCATGCAAATGGAAAAGAAAAAAAAGCAGGTGTAGCAGTACTTATATCTGACAAGATAGACTTTAACACCAAAGCTATCATAAGAGACAAAGAAGGATACTACATAATGATGAAGGGAACAATCCAACAAGAGGATATAATCCTAGTAAACATTTACTCACCCAAAATACGAGCACCTATGTCAAGCAAATCTTAATGGACATAAAAGGAGAGAAAACTGAAATATAGTCATAGTTAGGGATTTTAACACCCCATTGACTTCAATGGATAGATATTCCAGACAGAAATCAACAAGGAGACAGCAGCCTTAAATGACACACTAGATCAAATTAATTTAACTGATATCTTCAGAACATTTCACCCCAAAGCATCAGAATATACATGCTTTTCAAGGGTGCATGGAATGTTTTCTAGGATAGACCACATATTAGGACAAGTCTCAATAAATTTAAGAAGATTGAAATAATTTCAAGCATCTTCTCTGACCACAACACTATGAAAGTAGAAATTAATCACAAGAAGAACACTGGAAAACACCCAAAGACATGGAAGCTAAATAACATGTTATTAAATAATGAATGAGTCAACAATGAGATCAAGGAAGAAATCAAAAGATACCTTGAAACAAATGAAAATGAGGACACAGCAGTCCCAAATCTGTGGGACTCTGGGAAAGCAGTCCTAAAAGGGAAATTCATAGCATGACAGGCTTATCTCAAAAACAAGAAAAAGCTCAAATGAACAATCTAACTTTACACTTAAAGGAACTTAAAAAAGAATAACAAACAGTGCCCAAAGTAGGTAGAAGGAAGGAAATAATAAAGATGAGAGCAGAAATAAACAGAATAGACTATAAAAAAACAATACAAAAAAATCAATGAATCCCAAAGCTGGTTCTTTGAAAAGATTGGAAAACCTTTAACCAGACTCATCAGGGAAAAAAGAGAGAGAGATGACCCAAATAAATAAAATCAGAAATGAAAGAGGAGAAATAACAACTGACACCAAAGATACACAAAGGATTATAAGGAAATGTATATGTCAACATACTGGACAACCTAGATGAAATGGCTAAATTCCAAGAAATATGCAATCTTCCTAAACTAAATCAGGAACAACCAGAGAATCTGATAGACAGATTATACTTAGTGAAATTGAAGTAGTAATTAAAAAAACTCCCCCAAAACAAAAGTCCTGGACTGGATGGCTTCACAGGTGAATTTTACCAACATTCTGAGAAGAACTAACACCCTCCTCAAACTATTTCATAAAATTCAAGAGGAGGGAAGGCTCCCAAACTCATTTTACGAGGCCAGCATTATCCTAATTCCAAAGCCAGATAAAGACACTACAAAGAAAGAAAATTATAGACCAATACCCCTAATGAACATAGACACTAAAATCCGCAACACAATATTAGCAAACTGAATACAGCAATGAATCAAAAAGATCATACACCATACTCAAGTGGGATTTTCTGGGAATACAAGGTTGGTACAACACTCGCAAATTAAAAAGTATGATTCATCACATAAACAAAATGGTGGATAAAAACCACATGATCATATCAATAGATGCAGAAAATACACTTGATAAAAACCAGCACCTATTTTTTATTTTTAAAAATATATTGTATTGCCCTCTCCCCTCCCCTCTGGTTACTGTCAGTTTGTTCTTAATAATGAGGGTAAGAAGGGAAAAGCTTGTCAAAGAATATGTATAAAGGACCCATGGACAAAGCCAAAGAAGGGTAGGATTGAGGGTGGGAGGTGGGGGTGGGTGGGATGGAGGAAAGTGGTGGTGGGAAAATGAAGACAACTGTATTTGAACATTAATAAAAAATGATTAAAAATAAGTAAATGGATAAATAAGTAAATTTTATTGATTATGCTATTACAGTTGTCCCAATTCCCCCCCCCCTTTCCCTCCCTTACCCCAGCACCCCCATTCCCTCTAGCAATCCTTCCTTTAGTTCATGTCTGTGTGTCATGCATATAAGCTCTTTGGCTACTCCATTACCTATACTGTTCTTAACAGCCCCCAATCTATTTTGTACCTACTAATTTTTGCTTCTTAATCCCTGCACCTTTCTCCCCCTTCTCCCCCTTCCCCATCCCACATGATAATGCTCCAAATGATCTCCATATTTACCATTCTGTTCCTGTTCTGCTTGTTTGCTTGGTTTGTTATTTGGATTCAAGTATCGATACTTGTGAATCTATCTTCATTTTAATGTTCATTGTTTTGATCTTCTTCTTTTTCTTATATAATTCCCTTTAACATATCATGTAATAAAGGCTTGGTGATGATGAACTCCTTTAGTTTTACTTTGTCTGTGAAGCACTTTTTCTGCTCTTCAATTCTAAATGATAGCTTTGCTGGATAGAGCAATCTTGGTTGTAGCTCCTTGTATTTAATCACTTTGAATACTTCCTGCCAGTCCCTTCAAGCCTGCAGAGTTTCTTTGGAGAAATCAGCTGACAGTCTTATGGGAACTCCTTTGTAGGTCACTCTCTGTTTTTTCTTGCTGCTTTTAAGATTCTCTCTGTATCTTTAAACTTAGACATTTTAATTATGATGTGTCTTCGTGTGGTCCTCTTTGGGTCCATTTTGTTTGGGACTCTTTGTGCTTCCTGGACTTGTATGTCTATTTCCTTCACCAAATTAGGGAAGTTCTCTTTCATTATTGTTTCAAATAGATTTCCAATTTCTTGTTCTTCCTCTTCTCCTTCTGGCACCCCTATAATTTGGATGTTGGCACATTTTAAAATATCCCAGAAATTTCTAAGCCTATTCTCATTTTTTCTGAATTCTTTTTTCTTCCTGCTGTTCTGATTGAATGCTTTTTCAATCCTTCTGTTCCAAATGATTGATTTGGTTCTTGGCTTCATGCACTTCACAGTTGGTTCCCTGTATATTTTTCTTTATTTCACGTAATGCAACCTTCATTTCTGCCTGGGTCGTTTTTTATGCTGTTGGAGTAACCAATGAATTCCTATGCATCTGATAGGTTGTTTTTCTGCATTTCATTTAGTTCTTTTTCTGGAGTTTTATTCTTTTCTTTCATTTGGGCCACATTTCTTTGTCTCCTCATTTTGGCAGCCTTGCTGTGTTTGTGTTTCTGTGTACTAGGTAGAGCTGCTTTGACTCCCTGTCATACTAGTGTGGCCTCTTGTAGAAAAGCACACCTGTTAAGTTTTATGGGGCAGATCCCCAGGGAATCGCCAGGGCAGGGCAACCCATTTCAGAGCTTTGCTGCTCTGTGTGTGGGGAGGGCTCAGTTAGGGGACAATGCTGCTGCCTGGACTCTGGGGATTTGCCCAGGAGGAAGCTGTCTCCCAAATTCGCCCTGTTGCCAGTCTCTTCATCTCTTCACTTTCTCCCCGAATGCCACTGGTGCCCTTCAAGTTGTTACCTTGGTGACAACTTGGTGCTGAATTCAGCACCCCTTGGTGCTGAATCTCGGGGGTGTAGGTCTGAGTGAGTTTAAGTCTGTTGTGGGCCCTTTAATAGGAGTCTCTTGAGAATTCTGCAGTTTCTTCTGTTGTCCCAATCCCCAGTGGTTTTTACAGCCAGGAGTTATTGGGACTTACCTTTCTGGCACTGGAACCCTGGGCTGGGTGGTCTGGTCTGGGGCTAGGACTTCTTACTCCTGAAGTATCCCTCTTGATTTTTATCTGCCACACGTGGATGTGGGAGACCTGTTTCCATCTCAGTACCTTTCTATACTAACCCAATTAAAACAAACAACCCAAATAAAAAATGGGCATAGGGCCTGAATAGACACTTCTCCAAGGAGGCCAATAGACATATGAAAAGATGCTCAACATCACTAATCATCAGAGAGATGCAAATTAAAACTACAATGAGATACCACCTCACACCTATCAGAATGGCCATCATCAATAAATCAAGAAACAACAAGTGCTGGCTAGGATGAAGAGAAAGGGGAACCTTTTGCACTGTTGGTAGGAATGCAGATTGGTGTGGCCACTGTGGAAAGCAGTGTAGAGTTACCTCAAAAAATTAAAAATGGATCTGCCTTTTGACCCAGTGATCCTACTTCTTGGAATATATCTAAGGGAACCCAAAACACTAACTTGAAAGAACATAAGCACCCCTATGTTCACTGTAGTGTTATTTATAATCACCAAGATATAGAAACACCCCAAGTGTCCATCAGTAAATGAGTGGATAATATAACTATGGGGCATTTACACAATGGAATACTCTTGGCCATAAAAAAAAGGAAACTCTACCCTTTGTGACAGTATGGATGGACCTGGAGAACATTATTCTAAGTGAAATAAGCCAGTCAGAGAAAGAAAAGTACTGTATGATTTCATGTGTGGAATCTAATGAGCAAACTGAACTAACAAGGAAATTGGGGACAGACTCATAGATGGAGAGCAGGATGACAGCTAGTTGAAGGGGGCAGTTTAGGAGGTAGAGGGATTGAGCAAAAAGGAAAAAGGACTCATGAACATCGACAACAGTGCAGTGAATGCTGGGGGAAGGGTAGTTAAAGGGACTAAATGATAATAAAAAAATAAAATAAAATCAATAAAAAATAGGATATAGGAATGAACAGAATGGAGAAAGTATCTACTGTCATAGAGTTTGCATTTAAGTGGAAGAGACAAATAATAAATGTATAAAGAAATAAATTAATAAAATAATTTTTATTAATAATGTAATGAGAAAAATAAAACATGTGGCTATGATGTCATGGTAGAGAGAGAAACTGAGGGGAGAGAGGCCAGGTGATGGAAGTCCTCTTTGGTATGGTGACATCTGAGCTAAGACTGGAATGAAGTGATGAAGCCAGACAAAAAGGTGGGAGGAAAGACCATTCTAGGTTGAAGGAAAGTCAAGGGCAAAAATCTGAGACAGGTACAACTTGATTTGTGTGAGGATCAGAAACAGCATGAGTCCCTGGGGAGTGGTGTGCAAGAAGGTGGGCAGGGGCCAAATTATGTAAGTCCACAGGAAGAAACTAGGCATTCATAGTAAAATACAAAGCATTGGAAGGTTAAAAAATGGGGGAAGTTACATGATCTGATTTATATTTTTAAAGATGACTTTTACTAATGGAAGATGAATTTATTAAGGAAAACAATAGGTGATTCTTGGAGACTTGTTAGGTGGCAATTGTAATAGATTAGGTGAAAGGTGACAGACTAGAGCAGGTAGGTATGGCAGTTGATTTGGTGTAACAGATCTAAGTTAAATACTTTGGAGCTCGCCATGACTGGTGTGGATCGGTGGTTGGGCATCGTCCCACAAACCTAAGGGTTGCTGGTGTGATTCCTTGTCAGGGCACATGCCTGGGTTGCCATGAGGAAGAAGGAATCCTGCTGATTTTGACATTGAGCCTTGAGGGCATTATGCCAAGTGAAATATGCCAGACACAGGAGGACAAACACTATGTGATACAACTTATATGATAAATCTAAAATAATCAAATTTGCAGAAGTGGATAGGAGAATTGTGGTTGCCAGGGTCTATGGGGGAAGGAAGGGGTTGGGGGGTTATTTGTCGAAGGATACAAAGTTTCATGTAAGATAAATAAGCCCTAGAGATGTACTGTATAGCATAATACCTATAGTGAACACTAGTGTATTGCCTATTCAAAAAGTTGCTAAGAAGTTAAATCTTTATGTTAAATGTTCTTATCAGACAAAAAATAAATAAAAGGGTGGGAAGAAACGTTTGGAGGTGATGGATAAGTTTGTAGGATAGACTGGGGTGACGGTTTCATGTGTGTATACTTATCTGCAAACTCATCAAATTGCGTACATCGATTATGTACAGCTTTGACATATTTGTATGTCAAAAATTAAAAATAAAAGGTGCCATCAGGGTGAATTTCTGGGGAAGCCTCCCCTCCTGATTTGCATACAGCCCCCTACTCCCTGTGTCCTCACACAGCCTGTGCACACATGGACGGAGAGCTCTGACCTCTCTTCCTCTTCTTATAAGGACACTAGTCCCATTGGATCAGGGTCTCACCCTACAGCCTCATTTAACTTTAATTACCTCCCTAAAGGCCCTATCTTCAAATGCAGTCACGTTGGGAAATAAGACTGCAACATAGTGAATTTTGTTGAGATGCAATTCACTCCGTAACAAAGAGTGAGGGGAAAACACTTTCATTTTAGTTACTTAAACTATAGTGGATCTGTGCAATTCCCCACAAGAAAAATCTGAGATATTTCTATACACTATGTCAAAATTCCTGTGTGGCCAGTGTATAGCTTGACTGGTAGTACATTTCAGTGCATGAGCTTGTTGATTTGCACGATGGGGCACAAACATGCTGATAATTTAAATTGGGATTAGACTCTAATTTTTAACATAATGACTTGGCTAGGCAACATGCAATGCTAACCACATGTAGCTATTCTCAGGAGTCTGCTTTTCAGAATTTCCAGAAGCTTTGTATTGTCAATGAGCATCATACTATAATGCTCACAGATTTACCATGAAACAAGCTTAATTCCACGATGCCCAAGTACAAGCCTTCACAGAAATATGAAAAATAATTGTGAACAATTCATTTTCTTTTCCTCTCTCTTCCTCCTCACCATGTCTCATGTCTGTCTTTCTCTCTCTACCATCTCGTCACCCTTTCTTTTTTTAGGAGAAGCTGTTGAGTGGGAGATGATCCCCTTAATTCATTTTATTGCCTAATTTCTGTAGTATGAATATTTAGGAGGTACTTAATGATGGTTTCCAGGCAGTGACAGAAATGGAAATTTTTTACTCCAGGAACCCTGCATGTATTCTTGTTACTTCATTTGCATACTGTTAAATAAATAACATATTGCTGGGACCAGAAGACTTGGAAACTCTCCACCACCTGTACTCCGTTTTTATACTCCATTTCTAGGGTGAAGACTGTATTTGTTTACGTAGGTTACAAGGTTCCCTTTATGTTATACAAACATAAATTAACTGGGTAGAATAATATATGAATTAACTTATTGTCCTGCTTTGTGTCTTTTCAAGAATATTGGGAAGAATAAATGGGCCTTTATGGGTAATAGCTTTTAGTGGCTGAATAATTTAATTGAAGAATTAAAAACATTAAATAAATATGGTGGCTATTGATTATATTCTACATAGGATAAAACCCAATAAATACTTAGAATAAGCTAAATTGATATATAGTTAGAGTTTGATTGATATAAAGTTGCTTAAACATTGGGAAGCTACTAGAATAATTGATTTTGGACTGGAATTTTTAAAACATTCACATAGATTCTGATAAACTGGCTGTTCTACTATAAACATGACAATGTGGGACAAATACAAAAACATGATGACATGTTGATTGTCAGACTTCACTTAAGAACCCATATAAATATTATGGAGTATGAGGAAATTGTCATACACACATTCAAATTGAATGTATCGAAATCTGGTTTTGAAAGTGGGTCATCTGGAATGGGGTGGGAGTGTTGTTTACTAGGCTTGAATTCTTTTAGAAACTTGAAGAAAGTAAAACTGCATGTTCTATGAGATCTAATCCTTTCATCAATCCTAAAAAATGAGCATTTTTTCCCTTTTTATTGAAGGTGTTGGAGTGACACTAGTTAACAAAATTATACACATTTCAGGTACACAATTAATGAGTTTTTTAAAGCTGGGCAATCCTGTGTGTCCCAGCTGCAGACTAAATGACTGCTTCATTTCCAGCCTCCTGACTGCCATGGAGCCATCTGGTGCGAGCGCCTGAGTAGGAGTAGGTGAGACTCCAGCTAACACTAGAGTCTTCAGCTGGTCTAAATTGTTTCTTATTTACCACTTCTGCACCTGGGTCCAGAGACAATTAAAACTAAAGTCTGAATCTATTCTGCCCATCTTTAAGTTTTTTTGTTTTTTTTTGTTTTTGAATTACATGTAGGTGTCCATTTTTAGGGAATTGTTAGAATGGAAAAAAATAGCAGTGATATCTGAGAAAATCTAAATTCTAAAAGTGGGAACGATTTTATTTCTATCATACTCAGAGGTTTTCCCCCAATTTTTGCTTTGGGTCAAGGGGAAAAGGTTTGTATATGTTTTCCCCTCGTGTTCTACTCGGAGCGATGTTCACATGTTACGTGAGACAATTACACTAACTATCTGTGAGAACTTGAGTCTTGGCATGGATATACAGTGAGTCTATAGGACCCAAAAGAGAATGACAGCAGGAGGAGAGGAAAAGGCGAGGGATTTTTTAAAATGAAGAGCTTGTATGAGATGGGCAAGTAGGGGATTAAATAAAAAAATTGGATGGTTTGAACAAATTGTGTATATATTTCCTTCTCTGAGATCTCTAAGATCTCTTATTATACACTGCATGGGGGAAATAATCTTTGCTTTCTTATTAACTTCTTAACTGTGCACTTTCATCATTGCTGTACATTCTTTTAAGTTTGGTTCAGAAAATAAAGGGTAACATAATACAGGAAATCAACATAGTGACTGAAAACTGGCTTTGGATCTGGCCCTGGCAGGAAAAAACACATTATTAATCACTATTAATACATGCCATTAGTGCTAAACTGCACGTATTACCCCAGTTAAAAAGTTAATATAGTGCCTAGGACATCATTTTTCCTCTTTTTACAAATCATGCTACAAACCAAAACAGCACCTTTTAGAACTGCAGCCTGGCCTGACACGTGCCCGCGGTGCAGATGCAGACGAGCGCGGTGCCGAGGCTTCCTCTGTCTGGTCGGTCATCGCTGGCGGGCTGGCTGTGCTCGCTTCGATTCGTAATCACTGATGTAGTCATTGCTATTTTATGACTTTGAGAGCCTTGATTGTGAATTATATTTACAGATTCTAATTTCTTTCTAAATAGGGCTCTTTGTATTCAAAGACTTGAAGAATCTCGCAGTCTGTGATGAAATTGAGTTTTCTCCATTTAATAATGCATCAGATATTATTGTATTTGTTAAGATTTTGGTCAATAGGGCCAGGCAGAATCCATGTGCAGGAGTAATGAATTTGGCCAGATTTTGTTTGTGAGAGTACTTTTCTTAGGCACCTTCCCCCTGTCTTGCCCCAACTGGGTACCAGTGGCTAACACATATAATTCCAAAGTGGATACATACTGAGTTTTAAAGTCTGGAGCTATTCATCCATAAATGTTGGGCTTTTTTTTTCTCCTGATGGCACTGTTATATTTGATGGGGCCTTAACCAAAAGGGTAAGGCCTGGTCTCAGTCCCAAAGGAATCTATAGTCTTTGGGAAGTCAAATTCTATATGGTTTTATAAAGTAATTTTATAAGGTATTTTGTGATAAAGTGCCAAGTGTATGCCATTTAAAATATAGCTTTGCTATAAAGACATATGTCCTGACTGCAGATCTCACAATGAACTTAATCTAAAGTGAAACGAAGTCTTATTACCAGGAAGTTTGAGAGCCGTTCTGTCTGTGAACTGGCACATGGGTCATTCTGTCTATGAACCAAGCAGCCCTGAAAGATCACTGGAAGCAAATGGATGGGGACTGTACTGAAGTTCCAGCGATGAAAGGTAGTCTGGGAAAGGTGGACATTTCAGGCTTCCCCCTTGAGGACCAGTACACGTTTAGATATTTCCACACTCATGACGTCATTGGTATTATGGTCTCACTGTGTGATTCATACACAAATCAGAAGTTGGAGAAAAGCTGAGAATTTAACTGTTTGTTACATTCATTGATTTTGATCCACCCTGTAAGAGGATTCTGCCCAACAGAAAATCAGTTCAGAGAGGTGTTGCCTATTGCTCTGCCCCTAGGAAATAAAGTATATAATTCCCATGCAAAAAAAAATGCATCAAAGAGAGAAACACCAGCTTGCTGACAACCTCATAAGCGAGTATGGCCAAGGCAATTGTTGATCTCTTACAGCTTTTTGAAGAGTTAGCTTAGCAGTTAAGCTCTGAATATGTCCACCCTTCTGTTATTTAGCCAGCAGTCTGCTCCCTTCCAATGAATGGAATAAAGGCTCAGAGGGAAAATTTCATCTGTGTTCAAATTAGAAACCTGTCTCCTATGAGCAGGGTTACTTCCTTCTTTAAAATCTTCTTCTACCAAAGAGAGGAAAGAAGAATCTTGGACGTATAGTACAACAATCATTCTATCAGCTATAAACCTCATTTGGTAAATATTTTTTCTTTAATTGTGAATTGAGCCTAAATGTACCACTACCTATAATTAACACTGCCCAGTGGAATTTTAAAAGTACTTACAAAAATGGCAACAGAGTGACAATTACCATTATACCCAACTAAACTCCTCCTCCTCCATGTTTTCATCAAGAGAGCGATGTTATTACTTCAACAGGCACAGTGTTGTGGTGACTTTTGTGATACAAATAAAGCAAGACTAAAATTCTAATTGTGAAATGTAAAAGGAAAGTAATTGCTTAGTGTTGGTTAATTCCATCTTTGTGTGATGACAGCAGCTGCGATTCCCTGCCTTGTGTATTTTAACAGATGGCATTATTTCTTATGGAGTGTTACAGCAGCGACCGTGGTGACACTGAAGGAAGATTCTGCGATCGTATGTTAAGTGAGATATTACTGACAGCCCTGCTTTGTGGTGCTGCAGAAATGCATGTCGCGGATCTCTCTTCACCTCCACAGCCCACACCAAATGGTTTCCATTTGCAGTATGTGGAACTGGAACAGAAAGATGAATGAAAAATTATGTTCTTTTAAAAATTCCCTTGTTTGCACATCATTTGTAGGCCTGAGATGAAGGCTCAAATCTGGGAAAAAGGTGCATTTGTCAATCCAGTATCATACTGTTGTGCCTTCTGATCAAAGGCCAGACTCATAAGCCTGAGCTCTGGACCAGGATTTGCCTAAGTCACTTTCCTCTGGGTTCGCTTCCTTTGTGTAAAAGGCTGGAGTTGGACTAAGATAAAACAATCTCTAAGGCCCTTTTACTCTGTCATTCTGAAAGTTCTGAGCTTTGTGCTTTAATGGCACAGAAGACTGAGTAAAATGCATGAAGGAATGAATGGCTGACAGATTGCTGTGTATGCTGCTGATGTTGATGCAGCATAGAGAAAAGACCAATGGGTCACTAGTCGGGAGATCTGGTCACGGTTCAGCCGTGAAACAAGTCATTGAGCCAGTCCGTGTCAGCCTCCCACCTTTTTGCAGGGCTTTAGTCAAGGTCTAATGCAATCATGATCCTGAAAGATGATTAATCAACAAACATTGCACAACTGCTGTGTGCTAGACTGTGCCAAGTGCTGAGGATTCAGTGGTGGGTAAACATGGTCTTTGTTTTGGAGGAAAATTCTAGTTGGGGAGACAGGGATATAAATGGCTAATTATAATAGAGTATGGCAGGGGTTTTGATGGGCACCAGTAGTACAGGGTGATGGGGGAGAATATAAATGGGGAAAGGTAGCTCACCCAGCTGGGGGCACAGAAGGCTTCCAGGAAGAAGTGGATTCTAAGGTAAGGCAAATAATAGGGGTTGGGTCCGTTGGGGGAACAAATGACATGGCATGTGTGTTAAACCAAGATTCAGAAATCATCATGGTTTGGTTTTACTTTACCAATGTTCTTAAAAGTAGGAGCCCAACAGCATCTTGGGTTTTGATGAAAAAAAAAAGTGTTCTTATCTAAATAAAGAATAGTGCTATGATTTATATTCTAGATTTTTAAAACAAATGACAGTGACCAGAGGGGAGGGGGGGAAATGGGAAAAGGGTGAAGGGTTTACAGAAACGATTATAAAGGACACATGGACAATAACAAGGGGGGGTGGTGGAAACAGGGGAGGGTGGGGGGGAGGGCTGGGGTCGGGGGGAGGGGTGGGGGGAAAAGGCAGAAAACTGTACTTGAACAACAATAAAAAATAAATAAAAATTAAAAAATGGGTTTAAAAGCCTGAAAAATGATTTTTTAAGAGAATGGCATCTTTGCCACACTCAGTATGAGCTTGTCCTTTCCAGACCTTCCTCTTTATAAACATCTATGTGAGGCCCCAAGGGTTTTAGGGGTATTTGAAGTTCTCAGTAAAAGCTGTTTGTTTTAAAATGCAAATTCCTCCATCTCCATTGTGAAATCTTACACAGGATGCAAGTAGATGTGTGTGCATGTGTGTGTAAACCAGTAGAGGGGGTGAGTTTCATACCCTGGTAGACATGCACAGAAGAGACAACAGAAGAAAAGGGATACACAGGATGTTGAAGAATGGAAGATTCCTAGGAATTATAGTAGTCTTTTGAGGACTTGTAGAGACTGTGGATTTGTACAGATTACGGATTGAAAGTTCAAGTCCATTGTACTCACATCTCCAAGATAATTGGGCCCCCATATACCATCTTAGCTATCAGCTATGTCTACTGCACAAGGAAGAACACATAGGATTTGACCTTGACACCCACTGCCTCTGCTACCCTCCCTCATCCTCCATATTTAGTCTTTTTAGCCATTGAGCCTGCCTTCTCTTTCTTAGTTACCTTTCATCTCTGGAGTTTGGAACTCAGAAACTGATATTCTTCAGGTTAAGTAGATTATATTCATAATGTCTGTAAACAAGAATGAGTAGGTTCTTAAAAGTTTTTTTAGGGGGGTCAAAATCCACTGTGGGATAATTCTACCCCAAATCACAACACACGCCTATAATAATGAGGTTGAATCAAAAGGAACACAAAGATTGTATTGCAGTGTCTCTAGCAGACATGAGTATGTTGGATTAAGTATGACTGAAAGTTCTTTTCCATATATCTCATTGAGAAATGATGTCTATTTCTTGAGTCTGATCTGGCCCTTTAATTGGTTTTAATCAATAGAACATGGAGGATGGGATGTTGTGAAACATCTGAGCCTGTGCTGTAAGAGATTGGCAGCTCCCTCTTAGAATATTTCCTCTTAGGGGCCATGTAAGAAAGTCTGATTTCCTCAAGACCATAATGCTGTCAGTAAACTCAAGCCAGCTATTTGGGGGTGGGGGGGGGAGATAGAGAGAGAGAGAGACAGAGAGACAGAGAGACAGAGAGACAGAGAGAATCATATAGAGATGAAATGGAGCACCAGACATAAGAGTGAAGAATTCTTGCACTTTTAGCCTAATCTGCTCACCAGTTGAATGCAGCCAAATGAATGATCTCATCTGACACTGCATGTACCAGAACCAACCAGATGACCCTGTTTAAAATATTGGCCCATAGAATGAGAGCAAATAAAATGGTGGTTGTTTAAGCCACTAAATATATGGAGGCAATAGTGCTAAGCCACATGGTTCAGAAGAAATGATTTTAATATGCTGCTAGGGTTTAATCATCAATGCCATACCTACCCAAAGATATATGACAAAGTAGAA
Organism: Desmodus rotundus; assembly: GCF_022682495.2. Taxonomy (NCBI): domain Eukaryota; kingdom Metazoa; phylum Chordata; class Mammalia; order Chiroptera; family Phyllostomidae; genus Desmodus; species Desmodus rotundus. The sequence goes on along the minus strand of NC_071389.1, from coordinate 74,765,330 downwards.
ATAAGAATGAATATTAATGTAGTTTTTATGGTTTATCCAGCACATTGTCATTTAATTTTATGACAGTCCTCTGAGGTAGACCTTATCTCAATTTCATAGATGGGGAAACTGAGTCTCTATGGCCACATAGAGGTAAATTGTATTCAAATCCAAATAAGTCTGGAGTCAGTCAAAGCAAGACCGAAAATAGCTTCCCATTAGTAATTTAACAATTGTTGAATATGAAATGGCAGAGGAGCTAGGAAAATGTCTTTCATCAAAGCATATCTCTAGTTTGCTCTCTTCTTGTAATCTGACCAGTTGCTTGAATGAGAAGAAATGGCAAGGGTAACATTGAATTCTTGAACTAAAATAAGTAGATGCAAAACTACTGCCAGAATCTAGGCTGTCTGAAAATTTGTGTTCCAAATTATTGGTTCAATATTTGCAGCAGAAGTTTATGATGGAATTAGTTCTTTAAGAAGAAGCCAGTCATAATCAACAAGATCATCCTCTGAACTTACAAAGTAATTATGCAATCCTAATTAAGGCTTCTTAGTTACTTTCTGTGGGAGAGAAAAATATATATTTTGGATCATGCCCAATAATGTGGCTTGTGAAATTCTACTTTTTAAAAGTATTATGTTCAATTTCAGATCAAAATGTATTCTGTATCAAAAACCTTGGCATGAACAATTTCTAACTACATTGCTTGTAGTGTGACCTAGATAATGTGATGACAGCCCTTTGGAACAATGTCAAAGCTGTTCCATACATGTGCCTTTTATGAGCAGGCATCTCAATGCAGCAGCTTGAATTGCACACAGTTTTTCCTGTATTAATATATACCCAAACATTTCCTAACCCACTTACTTTTTTTTTTTTACCATGATATAGACTGTATTTTCCCCAAACTAGTTAAACGTACTAACATTTCTTCAGAAATTTCAGTGGAACCTTCCAAAACTATGTGATAGCCCCGCCTGGGCCCTGGAACCACCTGGCTCCTTTTCTCTGCTACCCTGTCCATCTGCTTATGCCTTCTTCTCCCTGTCCCCCGTCCCAAGGGCAGTCCCTGCAGCTTCCCTCTCTCATAGCTGCTCCTCCCTGGGGTCCACCTCGCCATCCTGTCAGGACCTCACAGAACAACGCAGGTCAAGGAACGCAGTAAGGAACCACGTGGGAGCCTATTCCTGTTCTGCTGTATGAAGGTATGAAAGACACAGCTCACGATATGTCAAAAGGAACTATCTGAAGCAATATTTTTAAAAATCCTCAAAAATTTAACAAAAGAGCACAAGGTTTCTATTCTGACAACTACAAAACATTGTTGAAAGAAATTAGTGATGCTCTGAATAAATGGAAAGGTGGCCTATATTCATGGACCAGAAGACATAATATGATTAAGATGGAAATATTCCCCAAACTGATCTGCAGTTTCAACACAACCCCTGTCAAAATCACTGCTAGCTTCTTTGTAGATATTCAAAAGCTGATCTTAAAATTCATGTAGACAGAAAAAGAAAACTAAAGCTAAATCTGGTGGAAGAAAGGAAAGAATAAAGCTTGGAGTGCAGACAAATGAAATAGAGAAAAGAAACACAATAGAGAATTGATGAAATAGAAAAGCTGGTGGTTGGAAAATCTCAATAAAATTGACAAACCTCAGCTGACTGAAAAGAAAAAGAGAGAGCACTCACATTACTAAAATCACAAATAAAAGTGGCGGGTTACCACTGACTTTATATAAATAAAAAGGATTATAATACTACCTACAATTATATACCAAAAAGTAGATAACCTAGATAAAATGGACAAATTCATGGAAACACACAAATTACTTCCAGTAGAAATAGAAAATCTGAATAGACCTGTAACATGCAAGGAGATTGAAACAGTAATCAAAACCTCTTAACAAAAAAATCCAGGGCAAGGTGGCTTTGCTGGTGAATTGTACCAAACATTTAAAGAATTAACACCAATCTTTCTCAAACTCTTCCAAAAAAATAGAAAAGAGAAAGGTGTACTTCTTAGCTCATTCTTTGGGACCACCTTGACCCTGATGTTGAAGCCAGATAAGGATGTCAAAAGAAAATTATAGATCTGTATCTCTTACAAATATAGATTCAAACATCCTCTACAAAAACACTAGCAAAACTTATCCAACAGCAAATTAAAAGAATTATACACCATGACCAAGTGGGATTTATCCCAGGAATGCAAGGTGGTTAAACATAAAAAAATATCAATCAGTATATCACAATGTATTAATGCAATGGAGAGAAGAAACATGATCATCTCAACTTACGCAGAAAAGGCATTTGAAAAAATCCAGCACCCTTTCATGACAAAAACACCCAGAAAACTAGAATGGAAGGGAACTCCCTCAGCATTATAAAGGCTGAAAGCTTCCCCTTAAGAGCAACACAAGGATGCCTGCTATTGAGTCTGCTAATCCACAGGAATTGGAGGTCCAGCCAGAGCAATTAGGCAAGAAAAAGAATAAAAGGCATCCAGTTACAGAGGCAGACGTATCTATCTCTATTTGGAATGACATGTTCCTACACATTCAGAGAAAAGTCCTCTGAATCCATGAGAAAGTTATTCAGGCTAATATCAGGTTCAGCAAAGTTTCAGGTTACAGAGCAAAATACCGAAATCAGTTGGATTTTTACACATCAACAATGAACCATCCAAAAGTGAAACTAGGAAGCAACTGCATTTATAGTAACATCTGAAAGAATAAAATACTCAGGGCTACATCAGCCAAGGAGGTGAGAGAGCTATACCCTGAAAGTTAGAAGGCTGGGGTAAAGGAAATTAAAAACAAATAAATGGAAAGACATCTTGTGTTCATGGGTTGGAAGACTTTAATCCTCTTAAGATTTCAATACTCCCCAAAATAGCCTACAGATTTAACAAATCCCTACCTAACTCACTTTAAAAATGGATAAATTTAAGATCCCTTATTTTTAATTATACAACTTGACCGACCTGGAAAGGTGAACCGGGGAAGTATTCTTAGATCAAAACTCAAAATGAAGGAGGTACACATCAGTAGGACTTGTGAGCCATCCTGTGTGGTAAATGCGAGGCTAGCACTCAAGTGAGAGTTAAAAATGCCAGTGACAAAATTGAACCTTCTGTGTGCAACATGGAGTGGATGTCAGCTTGTGATTATCAAACATTTAAAAAAAGATAGCCATAATGGGAATTGTGAAAATTCTTTACCCTGGTGATGACAACTATTACTACACATATTATTTCTGAAAATTGATGCTTTAAGGATAACTTTAATGGACTTTAATGATTGCATAGGATGTCTATACCTAAATTTCTTTATCTGGGCTCCAATTGTTGGGACGTATAGATGCTTTCATATCTTTTGTTTTTCCCTGTTAAAAACAATCTTATCTGGAATTTGTAAATAAGTCTTTTGTATACCAACACAAAGATTTCCTTAGTGGAAATTTCTAGCGTTAAAATGGTTGGGTAAAAGTTTTAGGCATTTAAAATGAATGGTCATGTAGAATATCTATTTCTGAAGTGTCTGGTGTCTGTGGTACTCATTATCTGCCACACTAGTTAAATTTACCTTAAGTGAAAATAATCCAGGTTAACGTCAATATTTAAGGAGTATGGCGTGGGAGAACCAAGATGGCTGTGTAGGTAGACACACTGCGCCTCCTCGCACAACCAGAACTGACAGAGAATCAAACAGCAAGGGAGTCTGAAACATACATCCAGACTGGTAGGAGGGGCGGAGACGGGCACCGGGGCGGAGAGGACTCGAGTGGCTGTGGAAGACCAAGACTGACGGAGTGTGGGACGAGCGGGGCAGGCAGTCTGATCGCTAGCAGACCCTGCGGTCCCACATTTGTGCACAGATAAACCCAGAGGGCCGGACTCAGAGTAGCGGAGAATTGGGCAGGCAGAGATGTGGGTAGCAGATGCCGCAGCCCAACACTCGCACACAGATAAACTGGGACGAACAGGGGAGAGCAAAGCAGACTGCATAACCCAGGGCTCCATTGCGGGGAAATAAAGCCTCAAACCTCTGATTGAAAATGCCCATGGGGGTTGGGGCAGCAGCAGGAGAGACTCCCAGCCTCATGGGAGAGGTTGTTGGAGAGACCCACAGGGGCCTACAGTGTGCACAAGCCCACCCACTTGGGAACCAGCACCAGAGGGGCCCAGTTTGATCGTGGGTAGCAGAGAGAAAGATTGAAATCTGGTGGAGCGGGCAACATTGCTCCCTCTCGGCCCCTTCCCCACATACAGCGTCACAGTACAGCCACCAGCGTTACCCCGCCCCGGGAACACCTAAGGCTCCGCCCCTTAAAGCAACAAACACGCCAAGACACACACAAAAAAATGGCCCAAATGACAGAACACTTCAAACCTCCAGAAAAAATACAACTAAGCGAGGAAGAGATAGCCAACCTATTGGATGCACAGTTCAAAACACTGGTTATTAAGACGCTCACAGAATTGGTTGAATTTGTTCGAAAAGTAGATGAAAAAATGAAGCCTATGCTAAGAGAAACAAAGGAAAATATACAGGGAACCAATAGTGATGCGAAGGAAACTGAGACTCAAATCAATGGTGTGGACCAGAAGGAAGAAAGAAACATCCAACCAGGACAGAATGAAGAAACAAGAATTCGGAAAAATGAGGAGAGGCTTAGGAACCTCCAGGACATCTTGAAACATTCCAACATCTGAATTATAGGGGTGCCAGAAGGAGAAGAGGAAGAACAAAAAATTGAAAACTTATTTGAACAAATAATGGAGAACTTCCCCAATCTGGCAAAGGAAATAGACTTCCAGGAAGTCCAGGAAGCTCAGAGAGTCCCAAAGAAGCTGGACCCAAGGAGGAACACACCAAGGCACATCATCATTACATTACCCAAGATTACACAGAAGGAGAGAATCTTAGAAGCTGCAAGAGAAAAGGAGACAGTTACCTACAAAGGAGTTCCCATAAGACTGTCAGCTGATTTCTCAAAAGAGACCTTACAGGCAAGAAGGGACTGGCAAGAAGTATTCCAAATCATGAAAGGCAAGGACCTACATCCAAGATTACTGTATCCAGCAAAGCTATCATTTAGAATGGAAGGGAAGATAAAGTGCTTCTCAGATAAGGTCAAGTACAAGGAGTTCATCATCACCAAGCCATTATTATATGAAATGTTAAAGGGACTCATCTAAGAAAAAGAAGATAAAAAATATGAACAGTTAAAATGACAGCAAACTCACAGTTATAAACAACCACACCTAAAACCAAAACAAAAGAAAACTAAGCAAACAACTAGAACAGAAACAGAACCACAGAAATGGAGATCACATGGAGGGTTATCAATAGGGGATTGGGAGGGGGAGAGAGAGGGGAAAGGTACAGAGAATAAATAGCATAAATGATAGGTGGAAAATAGACAGGGGGAGGGCAAGAATAGTGTAGGAAATGTAGAAGCCAAAGAACTTATAAGTATGACCCATGGACATGAACTATAGGGGGGGAATGTGGGAGGGAGGGGGTGGGCAGGATGGAGTTGAGTGAAGGGGCAGAATTGGGACAACTGTAATAGCATAATCAATAAATACATCCCCCCAAAAAAGGAGTATGGCGTGGTCAGAACCTAATATAAAAGTCAGTGAGCATTCTGGAACTGAAACCAAGATCTCTACAATGACGTTTCTTGATTTGGGGGAGATCAGGATTAAGCACCATACAGCACTTTGTGATGGAAACAAACCTGGGTCACAGTTGGAACAAAGCTCTGATGAGAGTAAGGCACCAATAAATATTTAATTTTAATGTTCATCTCAGTGCCAATTATTGCACCTGGAGATAATATCTGATTGGATCTGGACCAAAAGGGCAAATGCATGAACACTGGCTATGAACACTAATTTATAAATGTTTTGCTTTATTTAAACTGTTGTTTTGGACTACTCTTCTAAGGTTATATTGTAGTTCCCAAGTTTGAATTTTTTATCGTTTTCTGTTTTTACCTCTGCCCTTAGAATATCTCTTGGTTTTCTATCCCACCTATTCATAATAAATGTTTTCTTTCTTATGCCTCTTTCCTTTCTTTTGCATGTCGTCAGTTGTGCTTTGCTTTGCTTGGATGCTAGAGGACACTTGAAGCTTGTTGATGACATATTCATGTTACCTTTGATTTTGTCTCTTTCTGGATATCAAAAAGGATCTTGATCTAAAATGAAATTCAATCACTAAAACCACTAAAAAGAAAATGAAATACTTGTTTCATATTTAAAGTATTATCACTTGCTGCCTGCTTGTTTCTCCTCTGTCTCCTGTGAAGTGAAGAGGGAGAGAATTGAAGAAACTGACCTTAAGAAAGATTGATCAAGGAAAACATGTTTTAAAGTGACTTTGTATATAATCTTAAATTGACTCATTATCACATTACTATTAAACAATCCCTCTCATCTTAATGAGTGAGTCACAGCTAAAAAAGAGCTTTATTGCTTTAAAACTGAAACACAATCATTATTTTAAAAATGCTATTATAAAGAAAGACAAATACCACATGATCTCACCTATAAGTGGAACCTGATCAACAAAACAAACAAGTGAGCAAAGTAGAACTAGAGACAGTGAACTAAAGAACAGACTGACGGTAACCAGGGGGAGGAGGATAACAGGGGTAAAGAGGGGAAGGGTTGTCAGGGAACACATATAAAGGACCCATGGACAAAGCCAAAGGGGGAAAGGGTGGAGGGTGAGAGGTGGGGGTTGGTGGGGTGGGGGAGAGCAGTGGGGGGGGAAATGGAGACAACTGTTACTTGAACAACAATAAAAAATGTAATGATTAGTATAAAAATAATCACATGGAATTCCTCCACCAAAGGATAACCACTCAATATACTGGTGGAAACTCTTAGATATCTCTCTGTGAATGCACACACACACACACACACATGTGCCTACACACCCACTTTTTGTAACTGGGGTTACACCATAGATACTGTTCTCCACATATAAACTTACCTATAATATACAAATAAGTATGTAAATGTATGCATATTTATACTTATTTTGAACATTTATTAATGACCAGAAAGATTCTATATTATTTTTAATGGCTGCAGGGTATTGCCTTATTTATTCCATAATTTACTTAAATAACATTTAAGTGAAAAGGAGCATTTATTCTTTCTCTTTCCTTTTTCCTTTTCTTTCCTCCCTCCATCCCTTTCTTACTCAGTTCTTTACTCTTCTTGCCTAGGTGCCTGCTGAAATGATCTCTAGAAAGAGTATATGAATTGAAATTTTCATCAACAAAACCTAAACACTGGATGTTTTATTTCCCTTTTACTATAGATCTTGATACTGTTTACCTTTGCCAATCTACTAGTATAATATAGAGTTGCTTTAATTTCCATCTCTTTGATTATAAGAAAGAACATCTTTTAATGATTGCTGATCATTTTTTGAGTAATTGCCTATTCTCATCTTAGTACAATTTTTATCTTAAAGATAACTTTGAGCTCTTTGCATGATGGTAATAATAGTTTGTCATATGCTTTACAAATGTTACTTCCCAGTCTGTATTTTTATTTTAAAAATGTTAATGTGCTTTGCTTTTCCTTATAATGAAGTGTTTAGTTTTATGTGGTTAATTTATCAGTGTTTTTGTTTTATGCTTTTGAGTTTTTATCAATTTTATGGCTTAATTTTTCTCTTCAAATAAAGGAGGCGCTGTCCCAGCATTATTGTTATTGTCTCCAATTGAAGAGTTCATTGTCCTAAACAATTGGCAATATTTTCCTACCAAATAAACAGCTTGTTGCCCCAGCAACTTTATTGAACAATAATTGGAAGTATTTTTGAACTCTATTTTGCCAAGTTTTCAAAGTTACTTAGTTGGAATTTTGAATGGGCACTTGAACACATTTTTATAAGGTTTTAACTGAATTCAACAGATGGCAATTTAGAGAAAATTATGTTTTTATAATGCAGTTCTATTTATTCATTTATTCATAAATAAGAGAGCATTTATTCATTTACTAATTCCATTTTTCTTCTGTTATGTCTTTTAGTAGAGTATTACAGTCTTGAAAATCATTTTGCCAATTTATTAATATGGTACTTCCAATTTTATTTCTTTGATAACTAAGAAAGAGCATCTTTTCATATTATTACTGATCATTTTTTTACCCCTTGCAGACTTGCCAGTTCATGTCCTTTTGAGTTTTAGAAAATAATTTTTAAGAATTATTTGCATATTAAGGCTGGAACCCCACTGTCATATATTTTGTAAATATTTCCTAGGTTGATTTTGTTTTTCAAATATATTTATAGTGCTTTTATTTTTTCATTATTAGGAATTGTTTCATTTTAGGTTGTCTGTTTATCAGTCTTTTGGTGTAATGTTTCTTTTTATGACAAATCATGTTAATTTATTCTGGTAGGGTCAGATCTTTAAATATTCGTCGTTCTAGTGGGTATGTGGTGGTATCTGATGTGACTTTAATTTGATGTCTCTAATAAATAAGCATCTTTTTACCTATTTATTTTCCACTTCTATATCTTTGTTGGTGAAGAGTTTGTTCAAATATTTTGCCCAGTTTTTATTGGGTTGATTGTTTCGTTACGATTGAGTTGTACAACATCAGAATATATTCTAGGTACAAGTTATTTGTTGGACATACATTTTGGAAATATTTTCTCCCAGTTTGTGCTTTGTCTTTTCATTTTCATTACATTATTTTTTGAAGAGCCAAAGATTTTAATTGGAAGTCCAATTTATCATATTTTTTCTTTATGGATCATGATTTTTTGAGTCCTACTTAAAAAATCTTCATTAAACACAAAGGCTCTAACATTATCTACATTTTATTCTCTAAGTTTTATAGTTTCCACTCTTATAGAACTATGTTCTTATCTAAATTTTGGTCTGTTGTAACTTAAAAATCAAGTTTTTAAAAAAATTTTTATACATAGCTATCTAGTTAATTGTTTTAGCACCACTAGTTGACAAGATACTCTTTTCTGATTAAATAGCCTTGGAACTTTGTTAAAAATCAGTAGAACATGTGTATGTGGGCCTGTTTCTGAACTCTAGTGTCTCCCATTGATGTACGTGTTTATCTGTACGAAACCCACACAGGCTTGATTGCAGTGGCTTTATAACAAGTTTAGAAATCTGCTGGCATAAGCCTCTTTGTTCTTCTTTAGCAAAAATCATTCCAAGACCTTTGCATCGGAATAGTAAATTTTAGAAGGAGCATATCAGTTTCTACAAAAAGCCTGTTAGAATTTTTCCAAATCACATAATATATAAGAATCTTATAACCATCTATTTCTATTCAATTCTCCTGACTTTTATGCTGATTTTGTCATATATTTTACTTCTACATATGTAATGAACTCACAATACATTTTACTATTTTTTTCTTTAAACAATTATCTTTCAATCTGATTTAGAAAAACCAGAAAAGTACCTCTTATATCCACATATATAGTTACTATCTAGTATTCTCCATTCCTTTGCTTAGATTCAGATTCCCTTTTGGTATCACTTTCCTTTTGCCTGAAAGACTTTTGTCATTTCGTACAGTGTTAATCTGCTAGCCAGCACACTGGTTGAAAACTGCTGCCCTAAAACAACTCTCAGAGCTCAGGAAAGTAGCACACTTACTTTTATAAAGGCTGCAGCTCAGAAACAGCTAAATGGAAGAAACACACAGAGCAAGACGAAGAGGGTGTGGGAGGGTTACTGTGCCATCTCCTCATGAGTTTGGGGTGTGCACCCTCCCAGCACATCAATGTGTTAAGCAGGAAGCTCCTTGGAGCCTCAGGGTCTGAGAATTTTAATGGAAGTTTTATTACTTGAGCACAATTGATTAGATCATTGGCCATGTGACTGAACTTGGTCTCCAGCTCCCCTCCCCTCCCCAGAGGTCAGACAACTAAAGGTTTCAATCCTCTAATCACAGTGTTGGTTTTCCTGATGACCAGCCCCCATCTTAAAGCTATCTAGGCTACTCCCATTCAGTTGCCTCTTTAGTGTAACAGTCTCACTCAGGAAATTCCAAGGGTTTTGAAGCTCTGTGCCAGGAATTTGATATAAAGCCTGTATACATATAAAGTTACATGATATATAACACTACGTAATGTTATGTATTATAGGACCAAAGCAAACATTAGCCTAGGGCTAATTTGTCCCTCTACTGAGGCCGTATACTAAAAGTCTGAGTACTAAGCTTGATGTTGCAAAGCTTTTCTATACTGGCTGGCCTTGTGTGAGTACTGGGGATCGGTTCCCCTGATTTTTTTCTTGCAGTTCCTTCCCTGGCCTCAGGTAGTTTTCTCACACACACCTTGATCAGCGCTCAGGTGAAGACCGCCAAGGAGTGCTTTGTAGCTCTCCGGGGCTGGCCCCTTGTGCATCTCTTCCTTGGTAGTCTGCCTTACGTTCTCGTCTCCTTGATGTCTTTTGATTGTCAATGTCATCTCTTCAGCTAGGGAGACTGCTAAGATCTTTTGAGGTTCTGCTCTCCTGTGCAGTGTCCTGGAAACTCTTCCTGGGAGTATGTTGGGGCAATTATAACACAACTGTGTTTGTTTTCCTTCTCAGGAGCCATTGTCCTTCACTGCCTGTTTTCCAGGGTCTGAAGACTGTTTTATACACATTGTCTGTTTTTTAGTTGTTTAAGATGAGAGTGTAGATGTTGTCCCTATTGCGGCATCGTGTCTGGGAGCAGAAGTCTATGGGCCTTTTCAGTGTGAATTCTTTCTGGGAAGTTTGTCTTGTTACCGCTGGTATAGCCTCCTCTCCATTTTTATCTCCCTCTTTTTCTGGCACTCTGGTGAGCTCAGTAATACCATTTCTTTCACTATCCTTCATAAGTCTTACTTTTTTAAAAGTATTTTTTGTCTTTGCTTCTTTTTCGGAGCTTATATAAATTCACAAATTTATTCCTCAGTTGTTCCATTTTGCTATTTATCTTAATGATTGTTTTTTATTTTAACCATTATATTTTTATGACTAAGATTTAATCTGTAGTTACTTTTTAATATTTTCTAGACTTTGTATTGCTAATGTTTTCTCTTAGTATAGTCAACTAGTTAATTTATAATTCTTTGTTGCAAAGATTTTGCTTCTGATGGAATTTATTACTCAGTGTATTTTGTTTTTGCAAGATAATTAAGATCCTCAAATGCCTTGTTACTTTGGCTTATGAGCTCATTTTTTTCCGATGGTATTTGCTACTCAGTCAAACGGATCATATAGAAGAAGGCCAGAGCAGTCTGTGTCATCCACAATGAACTCAAGCGTGGAGTCCAGATGAGCCCAAGAGTGGAGAACCCTAGACACCTGGAAACCATGGGCAATAACTCTTAATTCATAAAATAACTCCTCCGCTTAGTGTTTTACTTTTACTCCCCCTGGGAGAAGCAGTCCTAGGAGAACAGTGGTTCTCAAATTTTAGGATTCATCAGAATCACAGGGTGGACTGTTTAATAACGATTTTATTTATTTATTTTTAATTTTAAAGTATGTTTTATTGATTATATTATTACAATTCCCCCTATTTTATTCTTCAATTTATCCCCCCTCTGCCCTGCATTCCCTGCCCTCCAGCATTAGTCTCCCAACTTTAGCTCATGTCCATGGGTTGTACATATAAGTTCTTTGGCTTCTCTGCTTCCTATACTATTCCTAACCTCTCCCCATTTATTTTGTACCTACCAATTATGCTTCTTATTCCCTGTACCCTTTCCCCCATTCTTCCCCCTCCCTTCCCACTGAAGACCCACCATAGGATCTCCATTTCTCTGGAACTGTTCCTATTCTAGTTGTTTGCTTAGCTTTTGTTTTTGTTTTTTGGAATCTGTTGTTGATAGTTATAAGTTTGTGTCATTTTACTGTTCATAGTTTTTGATCTTATTTTTAAAGCATAGATTACTGGGTCTCACTCCCAGAGTTTCTGATTTAGTAGACCAAGGGTGAGGTAAAAGTATTTATTTTCTAAGCAGTTCTCAAATGACCCTGATGCTGTTGGTCCTGGCACAGGACTTTGAGAACCACTGGTGTAGGAGAATAAAGAACATAATTTCAGGGTCTCTTTTTTATTTTATCTCCCATATCCAGGCCTAGCAGCTTCCTGCCTCAAGTCAAATCTACCTGTTCCTTTACCACCCCACACCAGCCAAGGTAAGACCATTTCAAAATTACACTCCTTCCTACTTAGAATTTTATTCCTCCCCTCCCCTTTCCTCCCTCTGTCTTTAGTATTTTCCTCTACTTTCTCAGGGTTCATTTTGGGGCAGGAAAGCTTGCGGCCAATGTAGTTAAGTGTCTTGGGAGAATTAGGACTACATATTAAATTTCTAACTGATCGTCTTACTGAATTCCTAATTTCCAATTTTTTTCCAATGGAATCTTTTGCTTCTTTCAGGTTAATATATTAGTTTAAAAGCACTGTAATTTTGTCTTTTTCCTTTTCCGTATGTCTTCATGACTGTTTATGTCTTTGAACAGTGTTCACTTGTATATGTATATAAGAATGCTAAATAATGGAGCTAATAACAGGCATTACTTTTTTTTTGTTTTTGATTTTCATGTGAATAATACCAGAGATTAGCTATTAACACAGAAGGTGGCATTTACTTTGAGTTTAAATTTTTATCATGGAATAAAATTACCTTTCTATCAAATGCCTTCTAAGCATCTTCTTAGATAATATTATTGTATTTCTTCATTAACCTTTTCAAAAGGTGAATTTTCTCGATACATTTTCTAATAATGACTCATTGTTATATTCCTGACATTACCATCACTTAGAAATGATTCATTCATTAGCTATTCTTTTAGTGTACTGCTAGATTCAACCTGCTAATATAGATTTTTTTTTGCTTTATGAATGAGATTGGTCTTTGTCCAATGATTGATATATATAATTTAAGTACACAATAGTTCGTTATTAGATAATATACGCATGCTTTTTTCTAATTTTTCCCCCAACTTACTTTTTGTCAAGCACTGTGTTGAGCAAGAGGAACTCAAAGACAAATATGTTCTGGTATCTGTCTTGGAGGGACATACTGCATAACAGGGGAGAGAAACAAGGAAATAAACATTTACAAAATGGTGTGGAAGTGAAATATTGGAGTCATATTCCAGGTAATCTGGAAGTACAGGAGAGGATGTTTTTGACATTTATATTGCCCACACATAGAGTTGATCAATAATTATTAGTTGAGTTGAACTCACCTTGTTTAGAAGAGGATCTTTAGGAGAGACTTTACAGGGTAGCTGACTTTTGATATTATTGATAAATAAAAGAATAGAAGCCAAGTTCTTTCCCCTGAGAAGAGTGAACAATTTAGAGAACTAGAAGGTGGAGAGACCTGATTTTACTGTAACTTTCTTTTTCATAATCAACATCTGCAATTTCAAATGGAACCTCTTTTTACCTTCATGTATTTGTTATAATTCATAGTTAGTTTCTGACTGGTTTCCAGACCCTTGACAAAATCAACTAAATGTGGCTTTTCCATGAGTTCAGCAAAAATTACAGAAAATCATTTAACCCATCAATAGTTTGACTCTCAGGGAAATTTAGTATTGAGATTCTTACCCTTTAATTATTGGAAATCATTTAGATTTAAAGGAAATGATTCACATGTTCTTGATAACCTATGTTTATTTTTTCTTATATGTCAGCCTTTCTTTCTACTTTAGTTATTTCCTCTATTCTTTTCCTCTGGTCGTATTACATAGGATAGAAAGGGGAGAGAAGGAAGAACATATATTGGCCACCTGTACTCTGCTATACACTGCTGGGCAGTTCACATCAACCCAGAGGGGTATCTTCTTATTATTTTCCTTTCCTCAGCTCTGCAGAGGTGTTAAGTTAGTTACTCATGGGCACATGCCTTAGTGACAGTGAAACTAGAATTCTAATGCAGATGTGTTGAAGTCCAAAGGCTACAACCTTTCTTCCATACACAGAAAGGATTTGGTTTCAGAATGAAATATATTTGACATTCTATGTATTTATAACATATCCATGCCCTTATCTCTGCAGGTCTAACAACTATTAGCAAGCTGAACACATAAGATTCCCTTGGACAGTTTGATTAAAATGCATATTGCTGGGCTTTATCCCCAGAGACTCTTGATTCACTTGTGGTGACTCAGAATCTGCATTTGTAAGAATTTCCTCAGGTGGTTCTGATGCCCAGCCTGCTTTGGAGATGAGAAATGTATGCCACTATCTCCCAGTGGTAAAAATTAGTTGCACCTCCAAATGCCTTAGAACCTCACAGTATTATTTCTCTCCTGGGAAATTTATATATATATATATATATATATATATATATATATATATATATATATATACCTCATTACTACAGTGAAGTTAACATTTTCTCCTCACATAGTTACCACCTTAATTTTTTTTTGTGTTGAGAGCATCTGAAATCTACTCTCTTAGCATATATCTAGTATCTAATACAGTATTATTAACTGTAGTCTCATGCTGCACATTGATCTCTAGAATTATTCATCCTATATAACTGCAACTTTGTTCTCTTTGACCAACATCTTCCACTTCTTCCCACCTCCCTGCCCCTGGTGACCACCGTTCTACTCTCAGCCTCTGTCTTCTGTATATTTGACTTCCTTTTCTCCCTGTCTTCCCTTCCTTCCTTCTTTCCTTCCTTCCTTCTTCTTTCCTTCCTTCCTTCCTCCTGCTTGCTTGCTTGCTTGCTTTCTTTCTTTCTTTCTTTCTTTTCTTTCTTTCTTTCTTTCTTTCTTTCTTTCTTTCTTTCTTTCTTTCTTTCTTCTTTCTTTCTTTCTTTCTTTCTTTCTTTCTTTCTTTCTCTCTTTCTCTCTTTCTTCTTTCTTTCTCTCTTTCTTCTTTCTTTCTTTCTTTCTTTCTTTCTTTCTTTCTTTCTTTCTTTCTTTCTTTCTTTCTTTCTTTCTTTCTTTCTTTCTTTCTTCTTTCTTCTTTTTCTCCTTGATTTCACACATAAATGAGAATATGCAGTTTTTCTTTCTATTGTCTGACTTATTTTACTTAGCATATCCTTCAGGTTCATCCATGTTGTTTTAATGGAAGGATCTCCTTATTTTTAAAGGCTGAGTAATATTCCATTGGGTTTCTGTGCCATATTTTATTATCCATTCATCCATCAGTGGACACTTAGGTTGTTTTCATACCTTGGCAATTGTGAATAATGCTGCAGTGAACATGGAAGTGAGATATCTGAATATTTTCTTTATTTGTTTGCATTATTGACACTTAAAATATTAAAATGAATCATGGATAATAAAACAGTAAGGTAATATGCCTGACCTGAGCTTGTATTCTTCCCAGCAACTTAACTTACATTAAACTAGCATGAAAGTATACTCCATACTTTTATACATGCTCAGATGTGTTTGAAGTTTTTAGGGAGTCTGGAGGTAATCGTGAGTGGATCTATAAGGAACATGAAATTTGTAACTGCTAATTTAGGTTTAAGTTGATGAACTCAGTTTTTTTCCACTTGTGTATTCTATAAATAATTCATGCCACCCTGAGTCAGACACTCTACTGGGTACGTAGGGTACAACTGAAAACAACACAGTTTTTGCCTTTGTTACTTTCTAATGGCACAGAGAGAGACAAATGAGATAAACATCACCATAAGGTAACCACAGGGTGCTGTGAGAACTCTTAGGAGAGGAACCTAACAAAAAGACATTGCAGAAATCTCAAAAATACTATTGTCTTGCATCCCTGTATGAAGGCAAGATAAAGAAGATATAGGATAATGTGAGTGTTTGTGACAAAGGATTAACACATACACAAACACAAACACAACTCATTGTGTGTATGTGTAAGTTTTTGAATGATGTCTTGTGAATTAATCTCTCTCTGGTATGGTAGGAATCTTTATATAGCCTTTTATGTACTACTTTTTTATTTACTTGTAATCTGGTTTTATTATTATCATTGTTTGTATAGAGATAAGGCAAACAGGTAAAATTTTCACTACCCATCCCCATTCCTCGCTCTCCCATAATCATTCTTAAGGGTGGCAGGTTGGGACTGGAACTGTTATTCCCTGAGTTTCAGATTTGGTGCAATGGTCATCGTGGTGCACTGACTGTTAGAATGAAGTATCTGGGGCCACTTTGTTGTGTAAATAAATGTTATTGTTTATTTTATGATATGTTTTCTATTATTTCACACCTAATGACTATGTACACATTGAAGAAAAGTCAGAAGGCTTATATTTTCAATGGTATTTGAAGATAGCTATGCTAAATGTGATATTTTCCAAGCATTCCAAATACTCTTCCTTTCATTTCCTAGTATTGCAATGTCCCTTTATAACACAAAACTTAATAACCATTGAAATGTCATTTTTTTCCTGATTTTTTTGTTGTTGAAAGTTTGAGTTCTGCTATTGACTTATTTTTTTTTTTTAACGCCCTAAGGATTTCCCTTCATAAGACCGCTTAACAAGAATGGGATTGTTCCTATGAGTAGATGGAACAAAAGAATAAAGTCAATGTTAGGATGATCATTCTTGCCAATACCCTTTCAGGTATATTTTGTAGACTAAATTAGGGTGAAGGCTGAGGAAAGCCTGGAAGGCTTCAACACAAAAATTCTGTGGCTTGGGATACTTCAAACCCAATTAGAACAAGATTTGCACCAAAAAAGATTTTCTCATAATAATCTCTTTAGGTAGAGATAACCCACTAAATGATACCAAAAGCTTTTGTATGAGGTGACAGTGGGGTTGTAACTGAGAAAGATGAAAGCAAGTCTTTTTTTCTGAAATGATGTTGGTATTTTTACTACTTGAGTGTCCAGATAAATCTGTATTAGTCTTCTTTCTCTTTTAATTGATAGCAATATCATTAAATAACTAAACAGAAATTCTGTGAAGGATGTTTTTGTTGCATTATGAAAGGTAAAAACCCTCCTTCTGACAGTTTCTAGGTAGATGCTTCTAAAATAAAGCATTTGAATATATACAAAATGTTTAATTAGTTTTTTGTTAGTGTTGACTTTCAGGATGGAAGGGTATATTACTCAGTTCTTGTTCAAAGAGAAAACAACTCTGAAATTTTTGCCCCTCCATCCATTGAAAGTTAATTTTAAAAATTATTCAGCCTCCATTCATGCTGGTTTGTGAAAATTGATAAATCAACTTGTCTGCTGGTTTAAATTTTGACATAGTTTTTTTTTCTCTCCACAGTATGACTTTAAAAAATACTGAGGAATTTTTCTGTGATGCAGCAACTATGAAATGTTTTACAGAAAAGATTTATGGATTGTGGTGAGTTGTGTAGGGAACACTAGTTATGACTCTTTTTCCCATCTTCCGGAGACTTCTGTTATCCATCCTCCCTAGTGACTTGGTAACTTCTCAGCATGGACACTGCAGAGAGAACTGGCTACCTTTTCAACCTCTCCTGCTGATTCCCTCCTGAAAGGAGAAAAGATATGTTATGCAACCAAGCTGAACCTCAGAATTTGCTCTGAGAGAGCAGAAATTTACATTTGTCAGAGCAAAATGAAGAGGCGAGGTGGAAGGCGAACGCTGGGTACTTGGAGTTAAGCGCCACCGCCCCCAGTCTAATGGGTAATAGAGTCATTAATTCTGCTGATTAACTTGGCCTTGGGGTTCATGAAAATGACATCCAACTCTTTTTTTTTTTTTAAAGCTCGAACTGTGGAATGAGGGAACATTAAAAAAAAAAACAAGCTAATTAGAGAGAAATCAGGAGAAAAGAAGCATAGAGAAAAGAAAGACTGAGCATTAATGAGACTTGTTTGGGGAGAGAATGTGACAGGCTCTTCAAAAGCATTATTGTCAAATGTGTCACCATTTCATAGATGGCAAGAGCAACGTCGGAGCTTCATGCTGATATTTAATGATTTGAAACCATAAAAAGATTGAAAAGGTAAAAAGGAAAATGTCAGACTCAACTGGATTTTAATGAGCTTTTTTTTTCCTTAAGGAAAGCAGCCTGGAAAGTAGAGAAAGTTCACATTTTTTCTATCCTTCATCCTCTGGATTTCCATTTCTTAGTGAGGGATATCAAACGTCTAAACTCACAGAAAGATCCGGACCTTCCACCTCTCTGAGGAGGTGGGTGGTAGGTAGGTGCTGAGGGCAGCACAGCGGTCTGAACGGCAGCAATGAGGAGAGATTGATGGAGGAGACCGCAATCGCGCTTGTTTGTTTTGGGGGGACATGCTGAGCAGGAGCCATCTTCACACTGCGAGACGTAACAAAGAAATCCAAAGTGATTACGCCGGCTCGTTTGTCAGCATCGCTGCTCCAGCTATTGCCGTGTGCAACAACGAGAGGACAAGGCACTTATTGCTGATGGCTGGTTATTAGTCGCATTATTGGAAACATTAGAGCAGAGGAGGATATATAGACTGGGAGACAATAGCTTTCTGGGCTCCAAACTCAGCAGGGCGGCCTTGTCATTAAATTTGGTAGTGCCAATTTAATTTTTTTTTAAAGTAGAAAGAAACTTAGAAAATGAATTCTGCACCTCATTTTTACATTATTAGAGTGACTGTCAGGATTTCACTCTCTGGGCTCTCAGTTATGTTAGTAGCTGAATGTGTAGAGAAGGCTCACATATTTTCAAAAGAATGGAATGCTTAAAAAGTACACATGTTTTTTTAACCAGAAAATGACAATAAAATAATTTTTAAAATTAAAAAAATGGAATGTTAGTGGGTAAGTTTGGAACCAAATTTCAGTTATTTTCTAGATGATTTTCTTGTGGTACATGTACTATTAAATTCTGATTATGGTACAGTACCCAAGAACACATTATTATCAGATTCCGGGGTCAAAGCAGATGCCCTCCTAGTGAATTTCTGATGCAACCCTTGCTGAAATAAGGTGCCTGGATTGCCGATTTGAAGGTGGTAGCCCAGTTCATTGCAATGCAAAGAGGCTGCATATGGAAGAGGCATGTGAAGTCTTCTGTGTCCTTCATAGTTCATAACCCAACATCCACTGGTGGAAATATCTCTGAACTCACTGCGCACATGTATTTGGTCTTGCTGAGTCCAAATGTGTATTTTTTTTGGTCCACTTAACTGGCTTGTAAAATGATTACTAACAGAACAGAGATGAAAATAACCCTCTGAAGGAAATCTTAAGGGCATGGGGAAATTATTAAAGAAAGGGATTCTTCTACTTAAAAATATACTTTCTATTTTAGACTTTCAGAACACTTTAAAGCACTAATTAATTCTCAGACCAACCCGATGTGGTAGAGTTACTAAGATAATTCTGCCCTTGGGTAAATGAAGGCATGGACGTTTAAACTTGGTCAATGTTGTGGTAATTGCCTAATTCAAGCCCAGAAGCTTGTAAATATGTTTCAGAACTTGTCTGATTTCTGCTTAAGGTATTAGGTATACATGTTTATTAGTTTTAAATGGCCTTCCTTCATGCTATTGTGGACAAATTTTCTGTATTTGCAAGCAAGGTGGAGGTCCTTTAGTTCTATTCTTTGGTGTTGGGCATGGAGGAAGTTTTACATGGAGCATGGAAGATATTTTTACAAACTTTGGTAGCAAAAATAAGAGTTGGTTACAGCTGAAAAGGGTATTGTTTCTTGGGGATTGCCACTCCCCTGAGGGCTCAGTTTAGGAATTTCCTCTCTGAGGAAGGTTTTCCTAATCGGTAAGAGCTGTGGTAAGTATCTCTTTTATTAAAATTATTTACTTACATGACTGCTGTTTTCTATTTGAAGACAATACTAAGAAAAGGAGTAAGTACACATATTTATAATGGTTGACCTTATCAGTAGAAGTTTAAACAATGACTTAGAGAAATCCAAATAAATCTCAGTCTGTCATATTTTTCCTCTTCTTTCTCTTTTTTAAGCCCCTTCCCTTCCCCCCCAGTTTCCTTCAGGTCTTACTCACAGAAAGTGTTAGACACCCTGTCCATGCTCCCTGCACACTCTCTCCTGTCAGTCATCGACTTTGAAGTGACATTTAAGTTACCAAACAAAATGCATGTTTGTAAGGACAAAATTTAGTCCTTTACTAGTATCTTGTCTTTCACAGCCGTGCTAAAGAATAGTAGTTTTTCAACCCTTTTCATCTCAAGGCACACATAAGCTAATGCTACATTTCTATGGCACCCCAAAAATATATTTTTTGCCTCTTTAACAAAAAAATAGGTATAATTTTGATTCATTTATACCAGATAGCTATCGTTGTGTTGGCTGTTGTTATTTTTTTTAATTTGACAATCTAAGGGAAAAAAGATCAGTGTCTCTGACTAACTAGTCAGGTATTGCAGGTTTTAAAAATTCTTGCAGCACACTGGTTGAAAATCGCTGCTATAGAATACTTTGAGAATGCTTGTAAGGGAGAGAAAATACTTGATTTTGGAAGTGACCAAGATAGGTTTCCATCGGGAAGGGAAAATGGAAGCCCACACATTGCCTATTATCTGAGTTGCTTTCCTGGGATTTCAAGTAAGTCCCAGTTTTAGTTGGATGACTTGAGTGGCATGCATGAGATGCGGGGTAGTTTACAACTCCCTTCGTGTGTATTTCCATTAGATTTCCCACAGCAATCCTGTGAACCAGGTGGGACAGTGTCTTCAATTTCTTTTGTGCAGTTGAGCAAACTGAGGTGCAGCGTCTTGCCCAAGGGTGCAGCTGGGTGGGGCTGAGACTCAACACCTAGTCTTCCTTCTCCAGTACTCCTTCTGCTACTCCAATTTGGACCCCAAGATGAGCTCTTCCATTTGCCACAAATTTTCTAAGTGTTACGGTGTTTTTATTATTGCTACATTTTACACCAGTAGCTCCTCAGTATAAAGGGTACTCCATAAAGGAATCTCAAACCTTTTACTTTTCAGTGACTATTCCTAAATGTAGACAAGTTCTTTTTCTTGAGGTGCACAGATGTTAAACTGAACAAATAAAGGGACATGAGTAATACAGACAACACCTGATTTAAGAGGAGCTAAAGGGGGCTGGATATAAACCTGTGTACAATTTCAATTCAGAGAGTAAAAGAAAAAATACTTTATGAAAGTAGTCATGCAAGAAGAATACCATCTTGACCATCCTAAACAGAACAACTGTCTTAACGACACAAAGGCTAAATGAATTGCCCGTGTGTCCACGAGAGTATGAGTTTGTGTGTGTGTTTGTGATATATAAGATTTGCCAAATTGTTACCAATGGTGCTAAATAGGAGAGTTGTTGAGCAATCACAGTGAGGGTTGCAGGGTTCCACAGATGGAATCTATGCAGGTGCGGCTTTCTGGTTGCTGGCCAGCATTATTTTGCAATACTGCTGGCAGTAACCACTTTTAAATAGAAACATGATTGCACTTTATTTTAATATTTCTCCCTTCTATTTTTCCCCCTACTGTAAATCAACCCTGCTCTGAGCATGAAGTCCTTGCCAAGATTTTGTGTAACAGATTAAGCCCACTGGGCTGAGCCTGTTTTCAGTGCTTGGAAACACACGCGCCAGTTTACTGCAGCTGGTGTAGCACACAGGACTGAGGGGAAAGTATTCGCCACACAAAGCAACATTTTCTTACGCTTTTGTGACATTTCCAGATGAACTGTTTCACTGCTCGCATTTCCATGGAGGGTAACAGGCATGTGTCAATTCTATGGCCAAATTAAGAACAGCCCCTTCTTCTGGTTTGCTCCCCTATCCTGTGGTTTCTGGGAGGATTCTGCAATAAAAGAAGTCACTGGGAATCAAACTGATGTCTCTTCAGAACAGTAATGAAAGTAGTTTACGTTTAGATAACGCTCTGTGTCAGGAACTATTCTAAAGACGTTACACGTTGATTCATTTAATCCTCATACCAACTCTGTGAAGAAGGTACTATTCTTATGGGCTTTTACAAATAGTGAAACTGAGACACAAAGAATTTAAGTAACTTGTCCAAGGTCACATAGGTAATAAGTGGAGGAGCCAGAATTTAAAACACAGAATCGAACATTAGATTAAGTCTG
Source organism: Desmodus rotundus (assembly GCF_022682495.2). Lineage (NCBI taxonomy): Eukaryota > Metazoa > Chordata > Mammalia > Chiroptera > Phyllostomidae > Desmodus > Desmodus rotundus. Next base: position 74,743,332 of record NC_071389.1, on the reverse strand, counting down.
TTTGTAACCACTTGGCTATACAGCACTCCATTTGGAAAATTTGAGCCTATCTCATTTCATGCCAAGCCAACTCTCTTCATGTACTATTTGTGTATATATCTGTTTCCCCATTTGGACATTGAGCTCCTCAAGGGTAAGGGATGGGCTTTTAATCTTCGTATCTGTTTGCTATCTAAAACTTGACTTTTCTATAATAAGCATTTCGCAAGATACACAAAGCAGACATTTTAAGGAGTTAAAAAGATTATGCACCAAAATGTTTGATAATGGTGCAGAAGATCAAAATAATTCAGAGATTTGTTTTAAAGACTTAAAATGCAATAAGTTCAGCGTGAAGAGAATTCTCCACCATGCCAAGTGGTAACATAGTTACCACAGGACCTGGGGTCATGTAAAGTTTCTTGCCCGGTTTTAGACAGACCTAATTGAGTTCTCTATTCTTTGTAAAACAAACACAAGCAAATTGTTTCTGTGCCAGAGGAAGCATTCTTAGCAGTTTTCCTTGGTGTTGGACAACACAATCCCTGTTTTTGAGATAACCCCTGTCTTCAGCTAGTTCCCTTAGAGCTTGGCTTTGCCCAGTAAATACATCTTCACTTAGTTCTTTGTGACATTCATTAGAAGCCAAATGGCCCATAACTGATAATACAGTTTACACAACAGCTACAATAGTTCTTGCTGCTGATACGATTTTCCTACCAATTGTAGCTGGTTGACCCTATAAAGAGATCATTATTCTGGCCCTTTGCTTGCAAGGTGTTTGAGATGCCAAATCCCTGTTAGAACTTGTTGCTCTCATTTTTGTGTAAAGTTTTATAATTGTAAAATACTCATCCAAAAGTAAAGGTTAAACATGAAAAGTTTTATTTAATATTGTAGAAGTCAGAGCAATGAAGCTGGAAGTAAGAGTTAGTGACTAGCTTGGTGACCTGGAGGGAATCAAAATCAGCCAAATTTCCTTATTAATAAAAACTGAGAGTGAAATTAGACAATTCTCTTCTTTTGATCTAGACTTTAGATTATGAGAAGCCCCTCTTCCCTGCACCCTCACCTGCACCACTTTCCACCAAACATCTTGAAAGGAAATACAACTATATAGCAGGAAATACAAACTTTGATTTTTTTTAATATATTTATTGATTATGCTATTACAGTTGTCCCATTTCCCCCCCCACTCCACTCCATCCTGTCCACCCCCCTCCCTCCCACATTCCCCCCCTATAGTTCATGTCCATAGGTCATACTTAAAAGTTCTTTGGCTTCTAAATTTCCTACACTATTTTTACCCTCCCCCTGTCTATTTTTCTACCTATCATCTATGCTACTTATTCTCTGTACCTTCCCCCCCTCCCTCTCCCACCCCCTTAATGACAACCCTCATGTTCTAGTTGTTTGCCTAGTTTGCTCTCATTTTTGTTTTATGTATGGCCGTTAATAACTGTGAGTTTGCTGTCATTTTTACTGTTCCTATTTTTGATCTTCTTTTTCTTAGGTAACTCCCTTTAACATTTCATATAATAAGGGCTTGGTGATGATGAACTTCTTTAACTTGACCTTATCTGAGAAGCACTTTATCTTCCCTTCCATTCTAAGTGATAGCTTTGCTGGATACAGTAATCTTGGATGTAGGTCCTTGCGTTTAATCTTGGGTAATGTAATTATGATGTGCCTTGGCGTGTTCCTCCTTGGGTCCAGCTTCTTTGGGACTCTCTGAGCTTCCTGGACTTCCCGGAAGTCTATTTCCTTTGCCAGATTAGGGAAGTTCTCCTTCATTATTTGTTCAAATAAGTTTTCAATTTTTTGTTCTTCCTCTTCTCCTTCTGGCACCCCTATAATTCGGATGTTGGAACGTTTCAATGCGTCCGGGAGGTTCTTAAGCCTCTCCTCATTTTTCCAAGTTCTTGTTTCTTCATTCTTTTCTGGTTGGATGTTTGTTTCTTCCTTCTGGTCCACACCATTGATTTGAGTCCCAGTTTCCTTCTCATCACTATTGGTTCCCTGTACATTTTCCTTTGTTTCTCTTAGCATAGGCTTCATTTTTTCATCTGTTTTTCGAACAGATTCAACCAAGTCTGTGAGCATATTGATAACCAGTGCTTTGAACTGTGCATCTGATAGGTTGGCTATCTCTTCGTCGCTTAGTTGTATTTTTTCAGGAGCTTTGAAGTGTTCTGTCATTTGGGCCATTTTTTTTTTTTTGTCTTGGCGCGTCTGTTACTTTAAGGGGCGGAGCCTTAGGTGTTCACCGGGGCGGGGTAATGCTGGTCGCTGCGCTGTGACGCTGTATGTGGGGGAGGGGCCGAGTGGGAGCAATGGCGCCCGCCTCACTCTCCTCCGGATTTCAATCTTCCACTCCGATACCCACAATCAAACTGGGCCACTCTGGTGCTGGTTCCTGAGTAAGTGGGCCTGTGCACACTCTAGGCCCCTGTGGGTCTCTCCAACAACCTCTCCTGTGAGGCTGGGAGTCTCTCCTGCTGCCGCCCCAACCCCCACGGGCGTTTTCAATCAGAGGTTTGAGGCTTTATTTCCCTGAGCTGGAGCCCTGGGTTACGCGGTCTGCTTCTCTCCCCGCCGTTCGTCCCCTTTATCTGTGGGCGAATGTGGTGCCGCGGGGTGCTACCCGCTGCTCTGCCTGCCCCGTTCTCCGCCACTCTGAGTCCGGCCCTCTGGGTTTATCTGTGCAAATGTCGGGCCGCAGGGTCTGCTAGTGCTCAGACTGCCTGCGCCATTTGTCCCACACTCCGCCAGTCTCAGTCCCGCCACAGCCACGCGAGTCCTCTCCACCCCAGTGCCCGTCTCCGCCCCTCCTACCAGTCTGGATGAATGTTTATTTTCTATTTTCTTGGTGTTGGTCCCCCTTGCTGTTCGATTCTCTGTCAGTTCTGGTTGTGCGAGGAGGCGCAGTGTGTCTACCTACGCCGCCATCTTGGTTCTCAATAATCAAACTTTGATTTTTTTTTAAAAAAAGTTTATTTATTTTTAGAGGAAGAGGAAGCGAGGTGAAAAGAGAGGAGAGAAACATTGATGTGAGAGAGAAGTATTGGTCAGTTTCCTCTCACATGTGCCCCGACCAGAGGCTGAACCTTCAACTCAGGCGTGTGCCCTGACTGGGAATGAAACTGGTGACCTTTTGCTTTGCAGGATGATGTCCAACCAACTGAGCCACTTCTCAGGGTTGATTTTTTTTTTTTTTTTTTTTTTGTAAGTAGAGAATGAAAGCCTTGAGGTTGAACAGTTTGTTGAAACATTCAGGAAGAAGGCGATTGGTTTCACATGTGCCAATGTACATTTTGGGTTTTACATTTTAGTGCACCATAGGTTGACCTGAGCATTAGAAGTTATTAGAAGGTTCCTTCCTCTACTGGAGACGTTTTGAATGATCTCAAGAATGCTTGCATGCTTACGGTCACTAAGGATCCTTCTAACTCTGTGTTTCTTTGTCGTGGTATTAATGTTGCTCTTAGTCCCTGGGCAAGCTGACACTATTTACAACCACATGCTTGTCCTACAAATCCTTGCTCATCAGAGTGTTACTGTAGACTGGCAGAATCATCATCACCTGGGACCATATTAGAAATGCAGACCCACTGAATCAAAAACTAAAGCTTTACAACATCCCCAGGTGATTTGTGTGCACACGAATGGTTGAGATGTACCACTGTAAGTGACTGAGATTACTGAAGTCCCTCTCTCTTAAAATTTGAGTATGCTGTTTATTATGGTGCTACCTGGGTCAAAATTTACTGGTATACTAGAAACTCAGATCCTTGCACTTAATTTTACCACTAAAACAGAGTATGTGTTGGGAGGGGCGAAGGGGTGTAGCATTATTTTTGACACATATGAGGATGGTAGTTTCTCAAGCTGGCTCAGGCCCACAGCAAAACTCAGGCTTTGGCATGTTAGGAGTTAATCGCCTTGAGATGCACATAGAGAGGCAAATTCAAGAGGGTGGAATTGAGGAGGCAAGCTGTGGGTGTGAGGGGCAATAACATGATCCAGTGCTTCGCGCCTAAGATTAGAGCATTCAGAATTTATGTGGCAATTAAAAGCCTTTATTACCCCTCCCCCATGTCGTCAAACATTTGATTGTTTATCAACGAATCAATGGGAAATGAGCTCTTTAGCTAACGGGGTCCTTTCTTTGGTGTTCTTCTGCCTCCAGTTCCAGATTTACCTTTCTTTTACTTTTTTTATCATCTGTTTGTAAGATACTCAGTGTCTCTTGGTGCTCCTGATCTCTGAACCTGTCTGATTGTTTTATATTTCCTACTCCTCATCTTCCTCCACTCCAATAACCCATTCTCTGTTTTCTCTCAAATTACATCATGTTAAGTGATTCGTAAGTGCTCAGAGTCTTTTTTCTCTGGAATATCTGAATTTTAGCAACAACAACAAAATCCTGTCATTCTCCAAGTGATTGTCTCTGCTGGGGTTGCTCAGACATCAACCCAGCTGAGTGGGGGAGATAATATGAGAAGAGGAGGGCAGCGGCAGCCTGCTCAAACACCTCTGAAGCCCTTTGCCCGATGTTACTCTTTGTTCTTGGTTTGTGAGTCAGATCTAGCCACACAGAGGATGGGAAGCTTGATTCAAGAAAGTCACACTGGTCTTAGAAGTATAATAAATGCTGTGTTTAGATTGAAGACGGTCCCTGTAGGACCGTGGACTTTTGTCCTTGGACCACACTTAGTGTCAGAACACTGAGGCAGAGCCAGGAGGTGAACCTTGGTGGGGAAGTTGGCCCCCCAGGAAGCCCCTGACTCGGGCTGAGGAGCACTTCAGAGGCCCATGGGAATGGACTGTGCTCTTCCTGTGTCCGCTGCTGAGCTTGGATTGGAGGTTGGGAGTTAGATGAGTGTGCATTATTTTTATTGATGACCTAGAGATGGTTGGTGTGTACTTGTTCATGTTTTCTTCCTTTGTCCACAGCAGGAAAGGGGCTCCTGGATCTGGTGAAACTCTGTCTTGTGTGGGTGGTGCCCTGACATGCGAGGCTCCCTGACAGGGACTCTGGGGTCCACTAAGACAAGCTGCATCTGCCTCTGCTCCTTGTGGCCATGCTGTACTAAGTTTGTATTATTATAGGCAACATGGGGTAGACTGATCGGGGTCTCAACCTAATCTTACCGTGGAGCTGTGTTTGTGGCTTCTGCTTGCCATCCCACGGCCCATCGGAAGTGCCGAAGTCTTCATTCTTGGAAGAGAACTCTTAAGCTGTATATGCGATACATTTCCAGTATGCCCACATAGTTAAAAGATAGCTGATGTTTATGGAACATTTATATTATGATGAGTAAATGATTCGATATGCCATATGAAGCAAGTGCTTCCCTATTTTACAACTAAAGAAACTGATGGAGATTCAAAACCTTACCTGCAATCATCCTGTTATAATCCTGTTAATATACATCATCTCATATAGGTACAATGAAAAGAAAAGAAAGAAATTTCTCCTTGTGATGAGAATGTAGGGTCTACTCTCTTAACAACTTTCCTATATACCATATAGCAACATTAACTATAATCAACATGGTGTACTATTTCCTAGTACTTGTTTATCTTATAACTAGAAGTATGTTTTGACCACCTTCCTCCAATTTCCTTCCCCTCACTCCTTGCCTGTGGTCACCACAAATCTGATCTCTTCCTATGAGTTTGGTATTTTGTTTTGTTTTTTAATACATCTGTCTCTATGGGAAGTGTTGGTGCTTGGAAACTGTTATTTAAGATAGAGTAGATGAATTTTAAAGGTATCGTTTAATGAATCCTATAGGTAAAAGTCATTTAATAAGTCAGTCTGAGGAATAGGACAAATCAATAATAATTGGACACACTTCAATCAGTACCTTAGACAAAAACCTCTTTATAGAAATCTTTTTGTTAGAGTTGTGACAAGTCTGAAAATGGAAGACAGTATTTCCATTGTTGTCTGAGCTTCAAAAGGAAGGAAGACACTCAATGCCAACTGCCAGGCCCCAGAGGAGCAGTCACTGTTGACTAACCAACTGCAGAGCCGGATCTTCTCTGGGTCATGAGAGGTGATTTCACACGCCCCTGAGTGTGACTATGACGGAGTTTCTCCATAAGAAATACAGAAAAGAAAATGTATTTTCTTACGGGCTGGGAAGTTGATTTTCTAATGAGCATAGGCCCTTCCCTCTCAGAATCTTCAATCCCATTGCCATATGTATTTTTCATTTGAGTGGAGCTCACATAACATAATATTAACCATTTTAAAGTAAACAATTCGGTGCCATTTGGTGCATTTACAGTGTTGTGCAACCATTGTCTCTACCTAGTTCTAAACATTTGCATCACCCCAAAAGGAAACTCAGTACTCCTAAAGTAATTGCGCCTGGGCCCTCCCTTCCACCCCCAACCCCCGATTTCTAGAAACTGTGGATTTACCTATTCTAATATGGTTTTTAAATAATAACTTTTTTTTACAAGGGAAAGTTTATATAATAGAATGCAAGTAACATAACTGAAGGGATAAATTCAGCTTATGTACAGTTTGATATTTGTTGCACAAACTTGAAGAATTCTTGGATAAAGGACTAACTGTATATGTGAATCCAGCATTCTTCACACTCTAGCAAGATGTGAGCTTGTAAGAATTTCTTAACAACCCCTGGTGAGACAGGCAGACTTCACTTGGAGCAACTCTGGCCCAACTCTAGCCTCCCAAGATGAAGCAGTGCCCTATGGCACCCTCCTTGGCCACACTTTGGCTCCATACAAGTCGCCTATCTCACACAGTATCAGCATGCAATCCCACTGCTTCCCAGACAGTTGGCTTTCGTTTAGTACAGAACTGAGCCAGTTGGTAGTGGGTTCTGTGTGAGGACCGCTTTCTACTTCTGACAGATTCTTCCCATGGACTTTTTTTTTCTTAGCCGGCAGGTACCATAGCTGAGTTTTTGGTCAACCATCTGTGTGTTTCTCTTTTCTCAGTTTTAAATTCTAGTCAAACAATCAGCAATTTGACTATGGGAAGCCACAGGTCTTTGAATATATGTGGATGCTTGAATGTGACAGTTATAGCTCTATTTTCCAAGCTGTAGTAGTGGGGAATAGCTGGAGGAGGTTCTTTCATTCGCTCTATTCCACACCCTTACTATTAGGGACAGTTCGTAGTTAGGGCCAATTTTCATAGAACAAAAGGAAGAAGTTGTTAGGAGGTGGCAACTAGCCACTCTGGAAAACTCTATCTTGAAAATTAAGGAGGGAAGCAAGTGTTCTTCACAGGTCTGTAGGATGGCTATTTAAGGGGTGGACTCTACATATATATGTACATGAAAAATCATCCATCTCTCAGTGGGGGAAAGGGGTTCCTGCCTTATAGGGCTGTGCTTGTTGTACACTCTGCATCTTAAGAGTATGCTTTTCACAGAGAAAAATGATGTCAGGGGACTCCTCCCCGAATTACCAAGGTCTCTCTTCCTTTCCCATACATGAAACTGTAAGATACTGGATTTGAAAGAAACTACAGGTATTTATAGTCACTTACTTAACCAACTGAATCTCACTATTTATAATTTCTCTCTGACTGTGTGGTCCTGCACTCTACATGGAGTACAGCAAATCGGTCCTTCCTCATCGCCAGTCTTCCAGACATAGAAAGATGGAACTCATGTCTTCTAAGGTCTTCTGCCAGGGGAGCCTACCAGTGAGGATGATAAAGGTCCACTTCCCTTGCTGCTGTTCTATTAAGGCCACTCAGGTTGGCATAACTTTCGTATTGGCCACCACAGATGTTGTCTCACTCCTGTTGGAAAGTTAACTGTAACTTTAAAAATCTTCTTTCATGTATGTGTATTGATAATTATATACCTGGCTTTTCCCTGGTGTTTTATAGTTTATAAAGTATTTTCACACATTTTATTAGATATAAACAGTACTTCTGAGGCAAGAAATGCAGGTGTTATTGTACCTGTCTTAACGACAAGGAAACTAAGAATCAGAGAACCTCCATGGCCGGGTCCGTACCATCAGCACTTCCAGTACTAAAATAACACAGGATTTCTGAGTCTCTAACTTATTTGAAATCATTGCTCCATCTTAGAAAAGTATTGTCTAGTTTAGGTCCCCCTAACTTGTGCTTGTGCATTTGACTTCCCGGGACCAAATCTTATTAGGTTTTAATGACAATGCTTTTGTAGGGGCATAACATCAAGGAAACAGGTCTGTATTTCCCAGAGTCCACCTTAACGTTTACTTGAGGGAGAAATATTTGTTTTATTTCTTATACTGTTTTTCAAGATTGTAAGATTGCAACAAAGGTAGTGTGCTGTATCTATGAGTCCTCCTAGCCCCCTTTTTAAAATCTGGACACCTGAACTTACTCAAAAAACTGTTGTTCTTGTTTTAATTTCCCTACTTTTGTGTTTTCATTTCTTCCCATCCAGGTTTTACATTTCGTACCTATATGTGTCTTCTTCTCACACAGCGTATAATATAACACTCGACCACATGCAAATGTGACAATGTACACGGTATGTTATGATAAAAACCACATGTACATAGGAAAAAGACACAGCTTTAAGGATTCCAGGGTAATTATAACAAGATTGCACATTTCTGTTGTTAAATGAAACACTAGAGAAGATGGGGTGTTTTAAGTCTCATTTTTAAAGATAATTCACTTGATGTAATTTGGAAAAAAATTGAATGTAAAACATTATCTGAGAAGATAGATAACATATTTAAAAGGTTTTTGTAGGACAAATATCCATTTGCTGTATTTGGAGATTAAAGATAGATCTTGGAGAACAAAAGGTTATAGTTTCAGGCATTTGGATTTAAACTCAAGATTTTAAATTTGGACAAAGCTGAAGCCTTTGAAGTTTGTGTGTTTTGGCTCCACGAACGTTCGGTTTTGCGATTCTATGGTTTTACTGTTACCTACCTCTAACTGCCACATCCATTACAAAAAGATGAGAGGAGAAATTTGTTATATTCCTACCCTGGCTGTCAAATAATTTAGGGAAAAATGTAACTTCCTTGGAAAACAAGGCTTTTGAGTTAAGGGAGGATATTTTGTAAATGTCCCTACCAAGAACTGGAGGACACTGACCTTTACATGAATAAATGTCTGTGCACCAACAGTCAGGACCTGTGGTTACACAAAACACTTTACTGAGTTCTTAGGTATAATATTGCATTCTTTGTAGAGTAGCCTGGGTAGATTCTGGATTAACATTTTGTTTAATATGGCTGATAAAATCCAACTATATAGCATTTAAAAATCATATTTTATTATAAATGCTTTATTACATATGTGCTTTGCAAGGTAAGTGTGGTTTGATTCACTAACTTAAATGTTTCACTTGCTCCATAGAGTAATCAGTGCAAATGTGGAGACGTTTCATAGCCAAGGTGACTGCAACTAACACTGTAATGGATTTCATCCTCTGAAGTATTTGTGTGGCGAATCTGTACTTACACTTGATATTTCTATTAGAAAGGAAGTCAAAATATAGTACGTTGAAAATAAATGATAATGATAACAGTGAAGAAAAAGAGGCCACACTTTGAGTTCTCATAAAAAGATTGTTTTTGCAAATTTGGAGTCTGCCCATCATACAATCCTCGCAGGTGTGGTGGCTGGCCGACTTTGCTCCCCTGGCCCCAGGTGAAGAGCCCCCAGCCTCTTATGAGACGAGGGGAAATGGAGGGCGGCTATTGTTATACCACCTTTGTAACAGGATGTGCAGTATGCACTCTGAATTTTGCTCAGAGAACGTGTATAATGTATATTTTTTCTTTCAGATTTTTTTTTCCAAGAGAAAAGTCAAAACGTCACAGTGATGTGAAGACAGAAGGAAACAGAGTCTAAATAAAATCATTGTCCATTCCTCTTGGCTTTAGACATCTGAGCAGCTCACAAGTCTCTGCTTCATAATTCTTTTAATGACTCAAGTTTCCTCTGGCCCTCCTCTCTCCCTTACCTCCTGCTTCTGATTGCTATAGATTCCTTTCTCCACAATGCATTGCTGAAGCATCCAACAGAACATTCTGATTTGCTGTGGAATCTGAGCAGGCATGCTTCAACTACTTCCCCATATAATCCCCTTATTCTGTCCCACCTTCGCCCGGGATTTGAATTTACAGGGGTTCACAGGCCGTTCTACAAGCTGTCTCTGCTTCCTTATCCCTTTATTGCAGCAACTGCTACCACACTGTTTCTTTCAAACTACACTTGGAAGCCAGTTCGCTGGAGTGTGCAGTAAGTTGAATTACCACTGCTTCCTGCTGTTCGCGTGATAGATAGGACCATAAAATGGATGTGATGTGGTTATTAGGCTGTGATTCGGTTCATATGGAGCCGTATTGATTGGCGTTGGTTCAGTGCTTGCTCCGCATTTCATCAATTGACCTTCCAGATTATATCCTGCCTTTGCTTCTTTTACCTTTAATTCTACTTTATCTCCAGTTTTCTGGCTTCTAATTTTCCTTTGGTTGATTTCTCCTAATACTTTAGGAGAATAGTTTTCTATTACCCAGAAAGGCTTTTCTAATGAAACCATATTTTTCTGTCACCATACTTATTTACTTATTTAGTGGGTTGGCCTGCATGGTTTTGGAATATCATTTCTGTCCTTTGAGTTTTCAAGTTCTAAAATTTTTCTGACTGCACACAGAAATTTTCCGGAAGTTACCAGTCCCTCAAACAGGCTGTCAGAGCTCAGCAGAGGGTAAGTGGGCTGCAACAACCAGTGGCTGATAATAACAGGGCACGGAGTAAAAGAAAGGAGAGCGGATGGGCTTCAGGGTTTCCTACTCACAATCTTGCTCCCTAACCGGTGGTCAGCATTCTTTAAGTAATGCCATCTTTCCACTTTTCAAGTTCTTTCTTTCCTTTTATTTTTATTGCCTAGTGAATATTCTGGAAAATGCCTTTTCTTCAAGTGCTTTTATAAAAACACTAGACAACGGAACATGATAGATGTGGAAAGTAGTAACTTTGGCTGCAGAGGAGGGGAAAGGAGGACGCGAAGAGAAAGGTGGGAGAGGACAGAAAACGGAAACGGAGGAAATGGAAAATGTCCAGAGAAAGGGAAAGGACAAAGGTGTTGAGAAGGTGGAGAACAGGGACAGATGTGCTTCCTGCATAGGAGGCTTGATGTGTTTGCTTTGTGAATGTGTATTTGTAGAAAGAAAGTAATGGGGTGACTGTGAAGGTGAGAGGGGAGGGGCCGGCAAAGTAAATGTTGGAAAAGTTAGATTAACGTGTTTTTATAGATTGTCAACCTATCAGGGAAGGTACATGTTTAATATACTGCTGAGTACCTTGTCAAGTACCCTATAATTAATATTAATTACAGACATTATTTTTAAAAATCACAGGAAAATCTGTGTACTTGAGCAACAGTGTTGTGACACTGAATTACTTTGATCAGCAATTTCCCAAAAGTTTGAGTTTTATGTTTATTGCTTTTCTTCCCCATAGAAGCAGGAGTTAAAGAAAATTTGTGAACATTTGTTTTCTCAGACATGAAGCAGACAAGGTTTGACCATTTTGTTTGAAAGGACCTAATATGTCTTACAGCTGTTTTTGTTTCCTGGGAACCAGATTTGTCGTGCAAAGTAATTGCCATCTGAGTACCTTTCACTGGCCCACATTGAAAGCACACATCCTTGGAAGTCCCACATCTGCTTGTATGAAATTAAATTTTGAGTCAAAATTGCTGAGTACCCCATGACAACATGTGGGTTAGGGGTGCATGTCAAGCATCTGAAGCGCTGTCTCTTGCTACAGCAGCATTTCTTTTTAGGACTGAGAGTTGTCCGGGAACGGGGAAATGTGTCCTGTGTCCCTGTCACACCAGCGTACGGGCACAGCCTTTTTTATTTGAATGTTCCGCCCCACTCCAGGGGTGATAACATATATAACTTTATATTCCTTCATAATGTTCCCGTGAAGTAGTTAAGAGAGAGTGTCTATTTTGTTAATTGAGAGACCTTTAACCTCCTGTGTCACTGAGTGGTCCATATGAAGAGCGGGGACACTATTGGGTGGCAACAGGATTTTTTTCGTTTTCTGGGGGGATGAGGGCTTTGGAGGAATTTTGGGGCTCTGTCAGCCCCACACACCTTCTCAGTGCCCTCCTGCTTGGGGCAGTGATGGTTAAAGGGCCACCACCAGGAACTTTCTGGACCTGGGCCCTTGGCCAGCCACCCGTTCAGCATTCTCCTTTCATTCCATGGGTGTGGAGGTGGGGTCAGTCTCTCTATCTCCTTCTTCCAGTGACCACCTCGTGGAAAGACGGGGTGGTGCTGTCTGTTTTCTCCCGAGTTTGCTTATGACTGCTCTCAGTTAGTGGACACTTTTGTCAGCCTGAAGAACTGAACTTTTTCATGCCTTTTGTATCATTCTCCTTCACTATGGGCCATGATCACAGTAATGGCTTCTTTTGCTCTTGAAACGACAGGCAAACAATCTTTCTTAATGTGTGGGAACATGAATGTCAAAATGGATTTTTCTCCAGGTTATTGACATATAATCGACATAACATTATTTAGTCAGTTATACAACATAATAATAGGATATATGTATATATTGCAACTGTCATATTGTTGAACTTGACAATTTTTCATCATACCTGGTTTGTGGAGAGTTGAGGCTTAGCAAAAAAAAGAAAAAGAAAAAAGAAAACAGAAAAATAGTTTAGGGCAGGAGTGCCAAACTCATTTTTACTGGGGGCCACATCAGCCTCGCGGTTGCCTTCAAAGGGCCGAATGTAATTTTAGGACTGTATAAATGTAACTACTCCTTAACTGGGGGCAAGGAGCTCAGCACTGCCACCAGGTAGAAACAAGGTGCCAGGCCAGATAAAACAAGGTGGAGGGCCGGATTCAGCCCACGGGCCTTGTGTTTGCCACCTGTGGTCTAGGGCATTTAGGCTGTGCCTCCTCGAGCAACAGCCTCCTGGAAAGGACCTGATCGTAGAATAGCTGCACCTTGGGAGGTACCCACAGACTTACCAAATGCTCACCAAGGAACTTCAGACTTGCAAGAGTGACTTGTTTTCACTAATCCAGGGGTGGGTGTAGTGAGATTAGGCTACCTGGTAGGAGTTGGAAGATACTCAGTAAAGTTCACCAGGTTTTTCCTTCCTTACACAGCCACTCCGTGTTTAACCATTAGTCATCCCTGATATATAATGCATGGGATGGCAGCTCAACACTTACCTCTGCTGTCTTCATTCAAACTTATCTGAGGACATACAGACAAACCAAAAGGCCTTCTGGTGATCTTGCTTCACTCCTTTTAATCAGAAGCTAATCTTTCTGGCAATTCTGGAACTAGACTGCCACATGGGTTCTTTCTTGCCTTACAACCAAAGTCCTCCGGTTCCTGGGTGAGCAAGGGACTAAGAAATGTACAGATCAGGGTGCGCTGTGTTCTCAAATTGTTACTTTTATTTCTCTTACATCTTCTCATGGGGCACTGCCATGATTAAAATGGAATTGGTTCAGAGTTATTTTGTGATAATGAGGGAATACTAGCGAAGCGCTGATTGTTGCTTGCTTTCTAGTTAGTTCCCCAAACGAATAGAATTCCTCGGATAAACATAGTCAAATACAAATAAAATAGATTTATATTTTTCTTTATAGTATTGATGTAACATTGCTATTACTCTTTTCCTTCTAAAACTGTTTATTTTTAAATAAAAATAATTACTAGTAAATGCGTTTTTACTGCTGAGATAACTAATTTCTTATAAAGTGATGGGAGTACTGCTGTGAGTTATTCTTACTCCAAATGTGCTATCACGGCACTGAACTTGTGGGTCGGAAGTCAGTACAATTCTTTGAAGAAAGGACACAGACAATGAACCTCTGAGTCCTTTGCAGATCTCCCTTCTGAGATTCAGGCCAGAGCTTTAGGAAATAGAAAGTGGGTTCAGTAGTAGAATTCAGTATCTTCCCTTACAGCCACCGTGTTTTCATTTTCTGTCAGATGTCCTGTTGCTAACTAAAAATGCTGTTTAGGAGCTAATTTCACTCCATGCAGTGACTCAGACACATTGATGCAGAACAACTCAGTGTTGTCAACAAACACTGTTGATAAACTACAGTGTTTCCCAGGAGTTGTATTGGAGTTTTTTGGGCTTTTCTGTGAGAAATACATAACAATACTTTTCACACTGGTTTTGACTTTTAAACTTTAAAATAATTATTATTGTAACAAAGCCCTGTGATGGTTAATTTCATGTATAACGTGGCCAGGGCATGTCGACCAGGTATTTGGTCAAACACTATTCTGTGAAGGTGTTTTTGGATGAGATTAACATTTAAATGGGTGGGCCTCATGTAATAAATTGAAGGTGTTAATAGAGCTAAGACTGACCTCCCTCGAGCAAGAAGGCATCCGGCCAGCAGACCGTCTTGGATTCCGACTGCAACTCTTCCCTGGGTCTCCAGACTGCCAGCTATCCCGCAGATTTTGGACTCGCACCTCCATGATTGCGTAAGCCAATTTCATCAAATCAGTCTCTCCCCCCACCCCCACACACATGCACACTTTGATGGCTCTCTTTCTCTAGAGAATCCTGACAAATACAAGTATTATTAGAGCTGAAAAGAAACTTGAAGTCGTCTAGTCTGTTTCTTTTTAATGAAGAGGAAAAGTGACATTCAGAGATACAAACTGGCTTACCTGAATTATCAGCTAAGTATTGCACTTCCCACACATTATACTTTGTGCATAAATAAATAATGCCAAAGAAGTAGGTTGTAACAGAGAGAACATATGCCTATAGGCATCAGTCCAGACTTTTTAATATAAAGACAGCAGTTTTCAGTGGGTACATTTGAGGATCAGTTAAAAAGAGTTTACCATCCAGTACTATTTGCTTGTGCACCATTAAATTTAACTTAGTAATCAGTGGCTGTTTTTGAAGAAGAGTAAAATATTAGAAAAAGTTAACCCACACAAACTTCTGACCTAGTTCAGAAACGTCTTCAATAAAGTTTAAAAAACAATTACTCCAAGGACGTGTCTGAGGGAACTGGCTCCATTTCAATTTATTCAGGGTTCTTAAACCCCCTTAAAAAAGTATGCTTTAAAAATCCCATTTCAATTATCTTTAGTAAGATCAACTTCTCTGATATAGATGCAATATGAGAGGCAGTGCAAAAAATACTTCTTTTTTGAAATAATTCTTTCCAAAACAATTATAGTACGTTTTCTTTAAGCCATTTCAGAGTGGTGAGTCTTATTTGTCATTTTAATTTCCTTCTGTCTTATGGAGAATGCAGACATAGTATCTCTTGATTCCTAGGTGACTTCTGTAATGAGTACCTAATGGGGATACCTTGCGAATAACACTATGACCAAAAGGCAGTATTTTTGTCCCAATCTCAAAGGTATGTTCCTGAGAGTACCTTAGGAATCTTTTTGCACATGATTAATTTTTCTTACCTTTTATTTTGAAATAAACTTAGACGCACAAAAATGTTGTGAAGATAATCCAAAGAATTCCCTTAAACTGTTCATCAGATTTTCCCCAAGTCTTACCGTATCTGTTTTATTTCTCTCTTTCTCTCCACGTCTCTCTCTATTTCTATCATCTGTTGGGAGATCTATATCTATCTATCTATCTATCTATCTATCTATCATCTATCTATCTATCATCTATCATCTATCTCTCTATCATCTATCATCATCTATCTATCCCCACCCATCATCTATTTATTTTTTATAAATTGACTGACAGTAAGTTTCAGCTCTTTTTCCCCTAAATATTTCCTAAAGCCTTGTCCCTGACCTCAATCTGAATTTCCTCAAATAAATCAGAATCAACATGGGTCTACTTTTCAGTATTGTCTGTATTCTTTCACTTATAGAAATATAAAGTATATTTCTTTCTTTCTGATTTTGTGAAAATCAGGAAATGGACCACGTGCTACATTAAGATGCATCACGGCTTTCCCATTTAATTGTAGATTAGGACCATCCTTTGAGAGAAGCAGATTTGTGTAACTGTTTTGTTTTTAAAGCTCTTTTTAATTAAAGTAATATGTGTATATTGTGAAACACACATAAAAGGCTTATAATAAAGAACACTAGTGTCTTCCTCCACCTGTATTACTTCTCCTAGAAGTAATTTTATCTATCTCATGGATTACTTCATTTTATATTATAAAATAATGTTCCTTCACTATCATTTCTTGGTTTATCATTTCTGGAGGTATTTTTAATCAAATTCCTTTTATGGTATAGAAGGATTTTTCTCTCTTACACCTCTGTAGGTCACTGTATTCCTTCCCATTCCTTCTAATATAATTATATTCCAAATTTTGATTAAAACATTTTTAGAGCATACATTTTATGATTATGAAATAGCATAACAGTTTATGAAATACTGTTCATTGCTGAGTCATATAGTATTCTATTATTGAGGATTTTTTAGAATATTTTTTCCTGTAGGTAAATATTCTCTCAATTTTTTTGTTTGCTTAGTTTATGTAAACTAATTCTAATTCTTCTCATATGTCCAACAGCTTTTTTCCTTCTATCTCCAATAGCTGCTCAATACAATTATCCGGTCATCTGTTGGACTCTGGTGTGTTTTTTTTGGAGCCTTAATTTACTTGCTCTGATTCTGGGCAGTATCCTTTCTAGGCTCACTCTACGGCTGTCATCCTGCCACTTCTTTTTGTCTTTATTCTAGAGATTATCTTATCCTTTTTTCCCCATACTGAATCTTCCCTTACTTGGCTCTTCTTCTCTATTGATTTATTCCCTCATTTTACTTGTGAACAACTTTTTTTTAAGAAAAGCTTTTTCTATCCTTGCCTGAGGACATCTTTTCATTGTTTCTAGAGAGAGAGGAAGGGAGAAAGGAAGGGAGAAAGACACACACATTGATGTGAGAGAGAAGCTCTGATTGGTTGCCTCCCACAAGCACCTGGACCAAGGATCGTAGCCCGAACTATGTTGGACCCGAACCCACAACTTTTGTATGCGCTCTGACTGGGAATCAAACCCACAACCTCTCAGCTATGCGAAGATACTCCAACCAACTGGGCCACACCAGTCAGGGCAATAGGTGCACAACTTTTTATAGCTTCCTAGGTACAGGTACTTTGTGCACATCTTTTTAAGACCTTTCACGACAGTGTATTCTGCTCTCACAATCAGTTGATTGGCTAGGTATAGAATTCTGGCTGAAAATTAGTTTCCCATAGAATTTTGAAGTCATTATTCCCTGGTCTTTTGGTTTCTGATGTTGCTTTTGAAAATTCCAGTGCTATTCTTATTATACATGGTTTGCAAATGATCAATGTCTACCATCCCAGGAAAGTGTTAGGTTCTTTTTGTCTCGGATGTTCTGAAGTTTCTTGACTTATATATCTTACTGTGGTTTATTTTTTATTTTTTTGAACTCTCAGCGGGCCCCTTTCTGTCTGGAAAAGTATGTTTTCTAGCCTGGGAATGTTTAATTTACTATTTTTTACTAATTCCTCTCTCCTTCTTTTTTGTCTTTTTCTGGAAATCTTATTAGTCAGATACCAAACTTCCTGCATTGATTGTCTATTTTTTTTACCTTCTATTTCATACTTTTGTTTCTAGTTAGAGATTTTTCACAATGATATTTTCAATCTTATTCAATTTTGTCTTTCAGCAGTTGTTTTATTTTCTTTCAGCACACAAACCATTTGTGTTCGTGTTCCTCCCTCTCCTCTTCCCTCTCTTCCTCCTTCTCCTTTTTCTTCCTCTCCCCCTTCCTATATTCCTCCTCCTCCATCTTTTAAAATTCTCTTCTTGTTTCCTAGATGCAAACACCTCTTTTTATCTTTCTGAGGATAGTAATTTTAGTTTGCTTGTAGTTTAACTTTTCACCTGTTTTCTGAACTGTTCTGTTTTTTTAAATATTCTTTCCTTCATATATTTGTGTTAGCCTGCCTTCCACACTGAGTATTTCAATCCACTTCTAGTGGTCCTTGGCTGCCTGTTCACAATAAGGAGCTGTTTGGTAGATACGTATTAGTGTGCATGGTTTGTGGACTTTATTGCCAGTTTTGTTGTTGTTGTTGTTTTTGAGAACCCATCAAGTATCTTTGTCTGTAGGTCTTTTCTCTTGGTCACTCAATTCTTTGATAGAAGGATATACCAAAATGCCTGTATTAGTTATCTGTTGGTGCATAAAAAAATACCCCAAAATGTAGTGGCTTGAGACAACAACCTTTGTTATTCCACAGTTTCTTTACGTCAGGAATGTGGGTATAGCTTAGCTGTCTCCTCTGTCCCAGGGTCTCTCACAGGCTGCAGTCAGGGTGTTGGCTAGGGCTCTAGTTATCTCAAGACTCGACTGGGGAAGGCTCTGCTTCCAAGCTTAATTACAATGTGGTTGGCAAGATTCAGTTCCTTGTGGGTTGTTGGACCAAGCACCTTAGTTCCTTGTTAATGTTGGCTGCCCCCAGTTACTTGCCACTTGAGTCTCTCCAACATGATTAATTGCTTCATTAAGCAAGCAGGCTAAGAAAACAGGAGAAATAGTGCCAGCAAGATGAGACTCACAGTCTTTCATAAACTACTCTTCCCATAACTTTGGCATTTTTTTCATAGGCGTGAGTCCCTGACCAAGCCAACATACAAGGTAGGACTATTGCATAAGGGTGTAAATGCCAGGAGAGAGGTAGTATTTGGAACTATTTTGGAAGGCTACCAACCACAATGCCCGAGAAGTATTATTCAGTCTGAAGGCATTCTGGCAGCTGGATGGAGGGAAAGGTTGTGAGGCTCATGTCACCTCCTCAGTAGAGATTTAATCTCATTTTTCCATCCAACCTCTTATTTTTTAAAAATATATTTTGTTGATTATGCTATTACAGTTGTCCCAATTTTCCTCACTTTGCCTCCCTCCACCCAGTTCATTCCCTCCAGCAATTCCCCCCACTCCCCTCCTTAGTTCATGTCCATGGGTCGCACATATAAGTTCTTTGGCTTCTTCATTTCCTATACTATTCTTAACCTCCCGCTGTCTATTTTGTACCAATCAATTATACTTCTTTTTAAAATATTTTATTTTATTTATTCTCAGAGAGAGGGGAAAGGAGGGAGAAGGAGGGGGAGAGAAATATAAAAGTGCTGTTGCCTCTAGCGCAGCCCCAACTGGGGACCTGGCCCACAACCCAGGCATGTGCTCTGATGGAATCAAACTGGCGACACTGTGGTTCTCAGGCTGGCAATCAATCCACTGAGCCACACCAGCCAGGTCCGATTATACTTCTTAATCCATGCTTATACTTCTTAAGCACCTTTCCCCCCCTTCTCCCCCTTCTCCCTCCTAGCTGATAACACTCCAAATGATCTCCATATCTATGATTTTGTTTCTGTTCTGCTTGTTTGCTTAGTTTGTTTTTTTAGATTCAGTTGTTGATAGTTGTGAATTTGTTGCCCTTTTAATGTTCATAGTTTTAATGTTCTTTTTCTTAAATATGTCCCTTTAACATTTCACATAACAATGGCTTGGTGATGATGAACTCCTTTAGCTTTATCTTGTCTGGGACACACTTTATCTGCACTTCTATTCTAAATGATTGCATTGCTGGATAGAGTCATCTAGGTTGTAGGTTCTTGCTTTTTATCACTTTGAAAACTTCTTGCCAGCCCCTTCTTGCCTTCTTGCCAGCCCAGCATTGCCTGAGAAATTGGCTGACAGTCTAATAGGAACTCCTCTGTAGGTAACTCTCTGCTTTTCTCTTGCCGCTTTTAAGATTTTCTCTTTATCTTTAATCTTTGGCATTTTAATTCTGATGTGTCTTGGTGTGGCCCTCTTTGGATCCAACTTGTTTTGGATTCTCTGTGCTTCCTGGACTTGTATGTCTATTTCCTTCACCAAATTAGGGAAGTTTTCTTTCATTATTTTTTCAAATAAGTTTTGAATTTCTTGTCTCTCCACTTCTCCTTCTGGCACCCCTGTGATTTGGATGTTGGCACGTTTGGAGATGCTCCAGAGGCTCCTTATATTATCCTCATTTTTTAAAAAATCTTTTTTCTTCTTGCTGACCTGATTGAATGCTTCTTTTCCTTCCTTATGTTCCAAATCATGGATTTGAATCTCAGCTTCATCCCCCCCACTGTTGGTTCCTGAAGATTTTTCTTTATTTCAGTTAATGTATACTTCATTTCTGCCTGGGCCTTTTTTATGCTGTTGCCGTACAGCATAAAGAGTTATTTGAGTATCCTGATCACCAATGTTTTGAACTCTGTACCTGATGGGTTGGTTATCTCCATTTTGTTTAGTTCTTTTTCTGGGGTTTTGTTCTCTTCTATCATTGAGGCCATATTTCTTTGTCTCCTCAATTTGGCAGCCTCCCTGTGTTTGTTTCTGTGTACTAGGTAGAGCTGCTTTGACTGCCTGTCTTAGTAGCATGGCCTATTGTAGAAAAGGCACCTGTAAATTGTTTGGGTGAAGCCGTAGTCAATCACCAGCTTGGGGCAACCTGCTTCACTGCTCTGTGGCTCTGTGTTGAGGGAGGACTCAGAGAGGGGACAACACAGCTGCCTGGATTCTGGAGGCTTGCCTGGCACTCACCCTGTTTCCAGTCACTTCACTTACTCCCTGTATGCAACTGGTGCCCTTCCAGCTGTTGCCCTGGTGCTGAATCCCAGACGGGTGGTCTGTGTACATTCTAAGTCTGTGCCGGCCCTCTAAGTGGAGTCTCCTGAAAATCTGGCAGTCTTCTGCCACCACAGCTCCCAGTGGTTTTTACAGCCAGAAGTCATGGGGATTTATCTTCCCGGTGCTAGACCCCTGGACTGTGTGGTCTGGCCTGGGGCTGTGATTGCTTGCTCTCCATGTATCCCTCCTGATTTTTATATACTACATGTAAATTTGGGACCTCCCATTCCACTGTCACTACCTGTCCATGCCACACCATGACTCAGTACCTCTCTGCCTGTCTCTGCATACCCCCCAACCCCAATCTGGATGAATGTGCTTTTTTTAACTCCTTCAGTGTCAGACTTCCATATAGCTCTATTTTCTGATGGTTCTGGGTGTTATTTATTTTGAGGTCTAGTTGTAATTATTTCTGCAGTTGCATAAGGAGGCAAAGCATGTTTATACACACCTCCATCTTGACTGGAATGCTTATACTTTATTCTTATTTTCACTGGGCCTGATGTCTTCAAGGTGGAGCATTTCTGGTTCAATTTCATTAAGAGAAGGACACTTATTCTCCTATAAGAATAGGAAATGTATAGTTACCTGGAAGTTTGAGACAGAAGACTGACCCTTAGTGTTTAACTGCTTATTATGCATATTTTAAAAGTCAGTTTTCCTTTTCTCACCTCCAAAATAACTGTCATGTTGTGTGACACCTTATTTTCTAATTCTTGAACCTTTTAAAGTTTCTTTAGGGATGAACCAATTTACCTCTTATTGCGATTGTCCTCTTGGGGCCCATAGGTTTGTGCTGCTTTTGCTCTGATTTAAGCTATTACTCCTGTGTCCTCATTGCATCCTCCAAAAATTAGTTGATATTTCTAGTTTGCTGTCATCCCCTCCCATTCATTTTGTCCATGAGGATTTTTAAACACTTTTTATCCTATTTTTGTCATTTCAGTGATATTAAATGCATGTGTCCATTCACCCAACTAACCACAATTCTCTCTACATTTCAAGGTTAAGTGAGGGTTTCATTTTCTTTTTTTAATGTCATAAAATGGTGACACAACTCAAGGGAAGTCTTAGGCAGTAATCAACAACGAAAGGTGCTTTTACTGTGCCAATTGGTTGCTAAATAGATGTTGGAAATGCTGAAACAAAGGAAAACTTATTTATCTTTGTGATTCTCTCCCATCATGATTCAATTCCTCTTTATTCCTAGGAATTCACGGACTTTACACATATCCTCTTCTAGTTTTTTTCATTTAACTTGCTCTCTCCCAAAGTTCCCATTCTTCAACTTAACTCTTCTATTTTTCTCTATCTCAAGTGGAATGACTGAATTATTTAATTAGTTATTAGAAAGAGAAAACCCGTGGCTCAGTGGAATAATTCACTTTAAAATGTCAATGTGAGTAGTTAAGAAATTCAAATCTTGGACTAGTCATCCGCTAGTAATATTACCATTTGAAAATCTTTTAACTTCTTTATAATCTTTAGTTTTCTTATCTTTGAAATAGGAAAAATAATATCTTTGTGGAAAATGTAGGTAACTTCTTGGCATATTCCCTGGAAGATGGGATGCATGCAAACAACAGTAGCAGTTATTGTAGTTACTGTTTTTATCATTTTTAATGATGGGTAAGGCACCTCTCGAGGGATATTTTGTTCTAAGAGAACTGTTAACACCAATAAAAATCTGCTGGAGAGGGACTCTCACACTGAGTGTTCGACATTCCCTAACAGAATCAGGTGTCAGAGACCTGGTTTTAGAGCCTCTGTTCCACCGTATTTTGAAGTCACGTTATTAGATGCACTTGCACCTTGCATTGTTCTCCTAACTTTGACTTTTGGCATTATTTCTTGTCCTGAGGTCTCCTTTGCTTGATAATAATATAGCCATATTTTATGATTACTGATTGCATGGCATATCTTTTTTCCATTTCCTTACTATCAACCTACATGGCTCATGTCTGTGATATATATTTAATAATGTGATTTTTATGAAAAAATACAGTGGGTCATATTTTGGAATCTAGTCTGACAATATCTGTCTTTACTTGGACTATTTAGTACATTTACATAAAAATGCAAATATTGTTGAGTTCCAATCTGTCATTTTGATATTTGTCCCATTTAATCTTGATACTTGTCTCACATATTCTTTGGTATATTGTTTCTTTTTTCTGTCTTCTTTCTAGTTTCTATGGCAGAAGCAGTTGTACATGGCGACTTTCATTATATTATAACAAGATTCTTGGTACTGTTTGTTGAGTATTTTGATTCTTTAAAAAACACAATTTTCTTCAGTGATATTATTCAGTGATATTTGCCTTTTAATATCATTCAATGAAGCCCTTGTTTCATTAAAATTTTTTTTTAATCCCCACCCAAGGATATGTCTTTACTGATTTGACAGAGAGAGAGAGAAAGAAACATTGATTGGTTGCCTCCTATACACACCCTCACTGGGGATCCAACCTACAACCTAGATATGTGCCCTGACTGGGAACTGAACCTGTAGCCCTTTCGTGTATGGGATGATGCTCCAACCAACTGAGCCACCTGGCCAGGGAAAGCACTATTGTTCCTTAAGAAGAAGGAAGTTGTTGGTTTTATATTGACCAAATATTTCATAGCTATTGATTAGCCATGAAATTCTCCTGCTCCTCTCAGTGTCAATTTAAAGCCAACTGCTTTATTCTGAGATCCCAACTTCAAGTTATTCACTAGAGTTTATACTGAAGCTACATTTTCTTTCCTTTCTTCTTCTCTGCATTCCCCTTTCCCTCTGTCCTTCCTCCCTTTCTGCCTCCCACTCAGGCCTACACTTTCCCACCTTCTACCCAGAAGGAAGCATGTGGAGAGATCATATCTTTAGTTAATGATCATCCACTGACATCTGCCAAATAATAATAATAATAATAAAAACATTTAAGCAGTGTATTTTGTAGTTTTTTTGTGGACCATATTGATCTACAAGCTCTTTAAAAATGAAACCAACACCATTTCAATCATTATAACCTATCAGTAATATTTACATCATGTGCAAAGACCTTGTCCTTGTAACATTTTAAATATAAAGGGAAACAATCTTACAAGTTTTTTGATGATTGCAGTGAGCAGGCTCAGACTGAATATATCTAAGGCAAATAACAAAAGCATATAAATGAAGATTTTTATACCACATGTCCACTATTAGTAAAACATTAGGAATTAGATTGTTAGTAAAAAATTAGAATCACTGTCAAAAATAATTATTGAAAGAGAAGATACTTAACAATAAGTAAATACACCAGGAACAAACATTAACAATTCTTGCTTATGGAAGTCACCATTGGCTGAGGCGTGCGTACCTGTATGCTCAATTTCTTATTTTGCCTTGCAGGATGTTAATAGATTCCGTCTTTGTCACTCAAGAATAAAGGTTTAGAAATAGTTTTAATATCCGAAATTAACCACTAGGAAAATTACAATAAGCTGGATGTCTGGGGGCAAATTAAGAGATAATGTAGCAAGATTGTTAACATCAATGGTAAACTAACATAAACCACGATGTTACCTATAATACTGATATCTCAGGAATGGCAATATATGTATATTTGTTATAAAAATGATGCTCAGATTAGATTTTTAACCAAGCTCTATTTAAAAGAGTTACTTAAAACCAAATAATTAGAAGTGATTTAAATAGAAAAATGGAAATATATATATCAGGCAAACACAAGCAAACTGGAATTAGGATTACTTTACTAATATCCATTAAAATTAATATTAGTTAAGTTATATTTAAAGGATGCAAGCATGACCTAATGTTTTTAAACTATTAATATAGCAAATTAATTGATTGAAAGGGGGAAACAAAAACCTTAGTATCTCAATAGATCCTAAATATTACATATTTATACATAACACTTTAAATAAAATATTAATGCTCCATCTTTTCTCTTGTATTTTCTTCTCTGTCCATCCATTGTCAAATTATTTAAAATGCTAAACTTATAAAAAGGATTGCCACCTAATAACAGCAGAATTGCTGTGTAAATTGTGGGGTAGTCCTGTGATGTGTTACTAGGCAGCCATGACAACATCATGACTTTTGTTCTCTGTTTTCTTAGATTCTATATTTGTCTATTTGGCACCCATCTATCACAGGGCCTATTGTATTAACTATATATTTTTGTTTTCTGTTCTTCATGCTCTGGCTTTTGTGGCTTTGCTGACGGGGGAGAGACTGCCTGTCCAGGGCAAGCTAAGAGCTGATTCTTAAAGATGACAAAGGGCTCTGTCCGGAGCACATTCTTTATATACGAACCAACCAAGCCCAAGCTCCATCTTCCCCTACCACTTCCTTATCAAATTCTCAACCACCAAACCAATATTTCCTGTGCCCTAAACCAACCTAGGGCCAGGTACCAGGAAACTAAAGACCACCTCTATGCCCCAAA